>NW_019154089.1:40042681-40081513 GCF_002288905.1 Enhydra lutris kenyoni | reverse complement strand
AAAACCACATTGAGATACCACCTTACACCAGTCAGAATGGCCAAAATTAGCAAGACAGGAAACAACATGTGTTGGAGAGGATGTGGAGAAAGGGGAACCCTCTTACACTGTTGGTGGGAATGGAAGTTGGTGCAGCCATTAACTCTTCTAATACTTCTTCCTCCTCACTTTCTCTCAAATCTTCTTCTGGGATTCCATTTACACAAGTTAGCCCATTTGACAGTGAGCAAGAGCTCTTTGATGAACTGTTCTACTTTTTTTTTTCTCTTTATGTTTCAATTCGGATAATTTCTATTGACTATGTTTGTTTGTTTGTTTGTTTGTTTTTTTCCTGCTGTGTCTGGTCTGCTAACTAACCTGCCAAAGGACTTACTCAATTTTAATATTTGAATTAGTAATAGGACTTCCATTTAATTTTCTTAAAGTTTTCATCTCTTTGCTACAACTTCTTATATGTTGTATTTCATTTTATTCATATTTTCCAAAGGCTTTTAACATGGTGATTACAATTACTTTAAAGTTTTTGGTAGTTCTAACATGTAAGTCATCTATTCCTCTGATTCTAATGACTACTTTTTCTCTTGACAAGTGGTCAAGTTTCCTTTTTCTTGTTATTTAAATATGTCTCATAATTTTCTGTACTTCTTTGAATATTTTGTGTAAAAACAAACAAAAACAAAAACAAAAACCAGCAGAGACTAAGGTAAGTTCCAACTTATAGTTGGAACAGGACATATCTCTTCTGAATCACTATTAGTATAGGAAGTTAAGTCAATTTACTCAATACTTGAACTGAGTTTGGGTTTTCCACTAATTGAGTTACTTTCAATGTACCACAGACTTCAAATTTCTCCATTAGTGGTCAACTGCTATATTATACCTAATTCATGACCTGCAGTGTTGGAGGATTTTTCTTTTTCCGTGTTCCTGATCAACCAATGCCTTTCAGTGAGTCCTGTATACCTACATTACACAGAGTGCTTCTTTGTAGGTAGTTGTCTCTCCCCAAATAGTAGATTACTACTGATGGTTACTTAGTACAAGTCTTATGGTGGGTAGGCATAGTTCTCTATTGTTCTAGTCCAGCCTCAGTCTAGGCAGGTTCTGTACATCTGGATCTTAGAAGAGGGACTTTCTCAGCATTTCTGGCCCTCCCCCCTATTGCAATCTAACAGTTCTTATATAGCTGAAAGGTATTATGCAAGAGGAACTTATTAGTCTTTACCCAGTGGTACTAGATCTCTATTTTGTTTAAACACAGAATCCAGGGCATGAGAGTGTTTTCTTACTCTCCAACAGCAACAGAGGCCTTTTGCCTCTACCTCTTCCTCAGTGAGGACCAGAGACTGGGAGAGTAGAAGAGTTTCCCACAACTCCCCTGGTGTCAGAAGCTTTTACTTCTACCATTCCCTCAGAGGACTCACTCTTTTCCTGGCCTAGAGAGTGGAAGGATTTCTTGGCAATCCCCTGGCACTTGCAGCTTTTGTCTCATATGAGAGAAAGTTCTGGGGAGGAGGAAGTAGTTTTATGTCTATATATCACCAGGGGACTTTTCTGTTCTACTGCCCTGCCCCAGTCTTTCTTATAAGAACAAGGTGGAGATCTGGCACAGAAAAGAGCTGGCAGAGTGCAACTTCTCTGTGTTCTGGGCTCACAGAGCTCTAAATCAGGAGTTAAAAAACATTGAGGTCAGGCTTGCAGAACATACAGTCAGTTGCAACTAATGAACTCTGCCATTGTAGTAGAAAGAGAAGACATAGACAATAAGTAAACAATGAGGTGGCTGTGCTCCCAAAAATTATTTATAAATACTAAAATTTGAATTTCATATAACTTTCACATATCACAAAATATTACTCTTTTGAGTGTTTCCCAGTGATTAAAAAATATGGAAAATAAGCAGAAAGCTGGATTTGGCTCATGGGCTAAGATTTGTTGACCCCTGCTCTAAACTGTCAAGTTAACTTAGAGTCTGCCATTGGGAATTTGTTGAATTTTCAGCTGTTTTCTTCTGACCCTCTTTTATGGTGGCTGTCTCTTCCTCCAATGTTCTGTCAAAGGTGAAATATTTCCTATCTCCATTTTTCACAGGGGGGCTTGTCACCCTTTGGAATTCAATCCACCTAGTCGTCTTGCAATCTCACTCTCTGATAGGCTGAAGAAAAGTTGTGAGTTTATAGACAGTACAGATTGTTCTCATTGTTAGGGTGGAGTCAATGTTCTCTTGTATCTTGCTACATCCTGAGTGGAAACAGAACTTGAGTCATATATTTTTGCAAAACTTTCAGAATTAAGATATTTTAATCAAAATCAATTAAGATCATGGACTCTTTCCACTTAACTTTCCCCTCTGTCTTGGTCCGCTAGGGCTGCTATAACAAAATATTATTGACTGGGTGGCTTTAACGATAGGAATTTATTTTATCCAATTCTAGAGCCTGGAAATCCAAGATCAAGGTGTTGGCAGGTTTGGTTCCTCCTAACTCCTCTCTCCGTGGCTTGTTGATGACCACTTTCTCATGTTCTACAGGGCTTTTCTTTTATGTATACACAAGTATCCCTGGTGTCTCTTCCTCTTCTTATAAGGACATTAGTCCTAATGGATTGGGACTCTACCCTTATGGCCTTATTTAATCTTAATTACCTCTTCATAAACCTTATCTTCAAGTACAGTCATCACATTGGGGGTTATGGCTTCAATATACAAATTTTGAAGAGACACAATTCAGTCCATGACACCTTCTGTCACACTTGTCCTGTGTTGTATGGAGGTGCGGTGGTTCTAGGCATACTTGAGATCTAACCTTATAAGGGGAACCCAACTTGAAGATATACTTAGTTTGGGTTTAGTGGTATATATTTATGCAGTTAATAATTACTTGTATGAGAGGATCATAAGGGAAAGTAGGGAAAAATAAAACAAGACAAAATCAGAGAGGGGGACAAACCATAAGATTCTTAATCATAGGAAACAAACTAGGGTTTACTGCCTTAGAGTTGCTGGAGGGGGCTTGGGGAGATGGATTAGCTAGGTGATGAACATTAAGGAAGGCACGTGAAGTAATGAGTACTAGTTATTAAATAAGGTTGATGAATCACTGAACTCTATCTCTGAAACCAGTAATATACTATGTGCTAATTAGTTAAATTTAAATTTTAAAAAAATATAAAGTACGTAAAAAGATTTTGTAAAAAATAAAATTTTAGAAAACAATTACTCGTATGTAGTTAAATTATTTCTCCTTATCTTAGTATAGGAAGGGCTTCTAGGAATATTCCAACCACTTGAAGTCATAATAGGAAGGTCCACACCAAAGACTACGATAACATGAGTTTTTCATGTGAGTATTCTTTTAGGGTAAAAATATTTATACTGAACAAATAAATTTAAGCCTCTCATCTTACATGTTTATCCTCCTCTATTCACAGCTAGGTCAATTTCATATACTTCCAATAGCAGTTGAAATATATGGAAAATGGAGAAGGATCAAGAAGCTAGCCTGTGGAAAATTTTTTATATATAAAAAAGAGGATTTGGTTCTTATTAGTGCCTTAACAAAAGGGAAGTTCTTTTTTTTTTAGAAATACATTAAATAATAGACTGGATACAGTGATATATGTGTCATACTTAAAAAATTTTTGACAGAAATCATGTAAAATAAAATTTCCCAGAATTCTTATATTTATAAGGCACAACTTATAGCAATGAAACAAAAAGCAAGTATATATGGAACAGTTCATATGTAAAAGGAACTGTGACAGGTATTTTCCCAAATTTGATCATAGTCTTAAGTACTTGCACTGTACAACCAATAACGAGTTTTAAAGCTAAAAATCTTCTAAACTCTCAATAATAAAAAATAGTTATAATCAATTACATTTTAAAACAATTTTTACTAAATCATCATAGAATCACAGAATATGTGAGGAGGCATGGAATTTAGAAATCACTTCCTTATTTTCAGATAAAGAAACTCAGAAGTTAAGTAATTTGACATGGGTCATCCTGCTATTTAGTGACAGAGATATGCCTATCTTGGTGTTTTAAGAAGTCAGTATTACTACCCTTCTATTATCCACTCAAATTTAGAACCCAGTTAGAAAGAGAGAGAAGTCAGGCAGAAAAAGTATTAACTTTTTGAATGATGAGAATATTTGGGAGAAAAATATCTTGGGCAGAAGATCAAAGAGGCATGCTGATACTTCATTCCAAAATCAAGAATTTTACTCATCTAGTGATTAGGTGGGAAACTTCAGACCACCTTCTACAGGTAAAGGCCCCTATTAGCTCATGGCGAAAGCCTGATCATAAAACATGCTCTCCATCAGGAGGATGACTCCAAATAGAAGGAAGCATTCAGTTGGCTATGCCTGATTCTCTCTTCTATATTTACAAAATGGATTACAACCTTATTGCCTAGGGTAGGGATCTCTTCTTAATCTCCCTCATTCACTACCCTATATCCATCACTTAACATATTGCCTAGTACATAATAGATTCTCAATAAATATATTGAATGAATGCATGGGTTATAATTTCTTAAATAGTAATCTGCACACCAGATGATGAGCCAACATGGTATGTAGCCTTAAGAAGTCCA
The DNA here is from genome assembly GCF_002288905.1 of Enhydra lutris kenyoni. Classification (NCBI taxonomy): domain Eukaryota; kingdom Metazoa; phylum Chordata; class Mammalia; order Carnivora; family Mustelidae; genus Enhydra; species Enhydra lutris. Next base: position 40,076,912 of record NW_019154089.1, on the reverse strand, counting down.
CATTTTCTTTGAGAAACCAGTATATAATCAAAGAAAAGTAAAATTGCTCCATCATCTAACAAAATTCCTGAGTTTACTCATCCATTTATCTACCAGTTGTGTAGCACATCATTTCTAGCTTAGAAATACTATGTTTAAAATAAATGCTTCTATTTTATTTCCCATATAAATAAATGTGTTCGCAAAGACTGGTGTGTGACAGTGTCCTAGGTGCAATCACAAGCTGTCATTTGACTTCTACTTACATTTGCTCCCCCTGGGTCTGGTGATTTGCATACCTCTCTCTTCCTCATAAGCAGAAAGAATTTGGCTCAAACTAGGTCACCATAATGTTGATCATTATGTATCCACTGCTGTTCTACAGGAATATGCTTTAGGTAAAAGTAAAGTTACATAGTTACGTGTTGATATTCTTTCTTAAAACTATAAAAAGCTACCAAAGCAAAGAAAATCTATGCCAGTCTTAAAAGGAAAAGGCATAATCTTATTCTTAGCTATCATAAAGAAAAGCACATTAAATAAAACTTTTTGTTTGGGGCGCCTGGGTGGCTCAGTGGGTTAAAGCCTCTGCCTTCGGCTCAGGTCATGATCCCAGGTCCTGGGATCGAGCCCCGCATCGGGCTCTCTGCTCAGCAGGGAGCCTGCTTTCCTTCCTCTCTCTCTGGCTGCCTCTCTGCTCTCTGCCTACCTGTGATCTGTCTGTCAAATAAATAAATAAAATATTTTTTTAAAAAAAGAAACTTTTTGTTTGAAAATAGGTAGGATTCTGTATTTATCATCAAGCACTCTATATTCCTTCCCTATAAAATATGCCGAAATTATCTGAGGCAATATCTCACACTTATTTTTTTAACTCCATAAGCTGCTCTTTAAAAAAAAAAAGAAATTAACTCTATTTGTGGTCTTAAGGGTTGGTAGGGGAGAAATACGGAGAAAGGCACCTTTATACACGTCAGAGAAAGCAACTTTAATTTTTCCCAGTAAATTTTAACTTCTCTACCAAAGCAGCTTACTTTGCTAGAAATACAAACTTTAGTATTTCAGTGAGCTTAAAACAGCCCTATCTGAGATCTGAAAATCAAATTGTAACACAGTATTTGGGTTTTTTTGTTTTTGTTTTTGTTTTTTTTATCACCATGAAGCTGCAAGGGTAGGAACTTGGTTGGAGTTATTTTGATGTACAGAGTTGAGTAGATAAAATCCAGGTCCCTTTTGTATGGACTTCAGGGCTAACAGTAGTACATCTTGTGTTTGGGGCCAAGTATTGTCAGAACATACACGCAACCTTCAAAGATGTTCCGTGTGAGTGAATGAGGACATTAGTTGGAACTCTTGTCAGTAAACAGATGTGATCCAGAGACACATGGGGAGTTGCAGATATGGTTCAGTAGGAAGGTGACAGCTTTTACAGAGTTGCTTTTCTAACTCTAATCATGCTCTCAGGTTAATGTGGCCAAACATGGGACTCAGGAGTTTAACAAAATCAAGTGTTATCTCAGATTAGTGAAATGTCCCATTAGAAGAGATTCCAGTTATTCAGTGAGCAATGTTAAAATACCCAAATCATCTTCAAAATGATTCCCCATGTTAATATGGTATTTCTGAGAACTAAACCAAGCCAAAATAAATATTTTTGTTTAACCAAGCCACCTCCTCATTAGTTCAAAGCAATGATTCTTTGTTCTCTTAGAGGGAGGCATGTTATTTGATTACATGAATTTCTTCCATTTTTATGCCAAATATTGCATAGCATTCCTTTTTTAAAAATAAAATTTTACTCTGTTTCAGAATCATTTCTTGCTCATATTGGTATAACTGGAGATATATTAGATGACTGTATATGAGATTTGAGGTTTAAAGATAATATCTCTAAAATAGCTTCTTTTTCATCCAATTTTAAAACATAACAGAAATTAAATGTTAAGTGTGTTACTCAAGCCCCAGACACAATATCAAATTCTGCTACTGAAAGAAGGTTCACATTTTGTAACATTAATTTAGTTCAGATATGTGTATTAAGTTCTAAGTGTGTACAAAAAGACCTAATATGGGTTTTTTTTTTTTTTTAAAAAGATGGATAGAGATTGATTTGGACAGTGGAGACCTTTAAACCAGATTGTTCCAACACTGTGGGTCCAAGATAATATAACTTCAACCTTCTAATTTAGCTTTCATTCTATAGATATATAAATGTAATAGTCCTGCTTCTAATACGACTTCTGGCAAGAATAATGACCATCCAGAATGGGTTTTCCATAAGATAAAGCTTTAAATGTGAGCAGCACAAATGGCTACTCATGTGATTTCAATCATTCCTAACATATTAAGAGTAAAATCTATTATAGAGAACAAAGGCCAGGATTGTGTAGACTGGTCATGGTTTGCTAGCGGTTTAGACAACCTGAATGAAAAAAATAATGTTTGAATACAAAGGTAGCTGCATTTCCAGGTCATATTAAGAATCTGAAATTATAGTGAGCTTGATGGGGCTGCCTTCCACTGAGCATCCTATATCAGCATGGCCATGGCAAATTTCCTTCCTAGAGTTTCTACTTGGTTTTATTTTAAATGCTATTTGCATCTCAAGCTTACTTTTTATGTTTACTACAGGCGGAGTTATAATGTCAGACATGACCATGCTACCTTATAGATTTTTAATGCACAACTGTGTTAGAAGCTAGTAAGTGATGGGGAAAATCCAATAAATATAATAAGTAAGTAACCACCTCATCTTCCAGAGATTTTTCAGGCATTAGGGTAAAAATTTTTTTCTGCAAATTCATCTTCACTTTTCGTGTGTCCTGCTTGAAACTGCACGTCACTCCGAGACAGTCTGGTTTAGACTCTTGATTGATATTGCAACCTTCACAGTTTTCCCATAAAGCCAATAACAAAATAACAAATTTATAGGGTCAGTGCAGGCATATGGAGAAAGATACTAAAATTTTGTGTACTTTTCTTCCACATGACAGAACTACAAGATATCTTATAAATATGACATGCACACAGATCTATCTGCCACCTTATATAATCAAAATTCCCAGTCACACTTTACCTACTTCTACCCTATTTTGATTCTTTGTGTTTTGAAAATAGTCATTCTCGTCTCTTTTTTCATTCTCAAGTGAAAAGTCTGAAGAAGAAAACACTGGACTCACTGTAATTAAAGTTTAAAAAAATTGAATAAATTACAGAGAAGAAAAAAGTGCCTAAAAGTTACCTGAATTATAAGATTTTTGCTGTTTTTGTGGTTGGAGGCAACTGAAAATCCATCTAAACCTGACTTAAACATAAAAGGGAGATTACTGGTTCATAGACGAAAAATCCAGAGGAAATTCTGGCTTCAAGTACTACTTGAGGCAGGGACTCAAACATCATATCTAGGTCTTAGTTTCCCTTTCTGTTTCTCAAATCCTCCTCCTCAGGCGCTTCACCCTCAAAGGAATAGGTTAATTATAGCAAATCTAACACCTTGCATCATCTTGGCTTTAAATCCAGCAAATAAGGGCAAATCTTTTGCCCAGAAATTTTAGGTAAAGTCTCATTTCATTGTAACTGTTCTCATATTCAATCCTAGTGGCCAAGGAGCACCATGCTCTGATTTGCACAGGCTCCTGTCTTTTCTACCTCTGGGCTGGAGGAAGTCAGAGCACAAGGGCTAAGGGAAAAGGAAGAGTCATTCTTTAAAGAGAATTTCATTTGGTTATCAAAAGAAGGACAAGTGGACACTGAGTGGAAAAAACACAACTGATGTCCACTACGTTACTCCTCCTTTAAGTCCTAGATTGAAACCCACCCTTTTCGGTTAAACTTCTTTGAACATCCAGTCCCGAAAAACTGCACAATAAACCCCCAAATATACTTTCTGTCTCTATTACTCCTTTGGTGATGACTTCTGTATAGCCTGTGATATTGTGTACCTACCTATCATAAAATACTGTTTAAACTTTGCACTCGTAGCTTTCTATGTAAGTACTGGTCATAATGCCCAGCCTCATATTTTCATGGCCTATCTTTTCAGTCCAGACAATGGTGCAGCCATCACCTATGGCCAGTGTAACATGCAAGTACCTCATCCATCTCAGCTAAAAGGACTAACTCTCTCATTTTTTGTCCCAGTGCCCTTGTACCACCGTCACTTGGGATCCCTGCTGCAGAGAGCCACTCAGGCATTCTGAAGCATGAACAAACATGGAAGTACAAGGAACCCTTGACCAATGGGGGACAGGAACCAATGAATAAATACTCCCTTTTGCCGTCTCCTGAGCCAAAATTTCCAAGGCACATTTTACATGAATTCTCAGTGAGTCCCAAGGAAATTCAGCCTAAATTGCCCACAGCAATAACTAGCTTGATCACAATTCTTGGACTGGCTTTTCCTCAATTCCTACTCTAACCTCTCAATACAACACTCCTGTTCCTTGGGATCAATTGTTCAAATAAACTACTTGTTCTCAAGTCCTTACCCTAGCTTCTGCTCTTTAGGGGAAACTCAGGTTAAGACTAAAAGTTCCTTGGAGGCAAGCTTAATGTCTCTAACACATGAAGTTGCCCAAGGCATATTTATTGATATAATCTGAGTTAAAAAAAAAAAAAAAAAGACTGATGAAGATGACTACCAATATGGAACAAATATACTGGCAGTAAATTTATTTGAGGCACAGTTTTGAGTAAAGAGATGACTCTTAAAGTGCTAATGTGGAAAGTTAGGTCCAGTGGTCAAAGTAAATGAATTTCAAGTTAGCCAAACTTTGGAACCTTAAGTGGGTCACATCCCTGACACTATATATCCTTTTAGTCATTTTTTGTTTCAGATACCCAATTGCTTCATTATTCCATTATCAGTAATTTTGTAAGTGAATTCAAACTTCTACTTTTTCAGGGAAGTAAATATTTATCTCAAATCCTTGTGGTTTGCCCTCTTGACTTAGGGTTGGTGAGTTATGAAAATATTTGTCTTTGTCAAAATAAATGTAAGAATTGATGAGTCTGTGTAAAGTTGAGCATTACCCAAAGTTCATAGCCTAGTACTTTGACTCTTAAATTGTTCCTAAGTGCTAACTGACCTCTGCAGTGATTATTCTTCCCATACACTGAAGGGCAAAGAAGAATGAGTAATGCTTAGAGAAAAAAAGATCAATACATATCTACTCTAATCATATACAAAGCCCATTGCCATGCCTGGCAAATGAAACATGGAAGAAAAGCCCTCTCTGAAATGTACCACTGGGTCTTCAACGTAATAATCTTAATGGTTTGGATTGCATTAGCAAAATAAGAATTATTTCCTGCATTAACACAAAGCTATTAATCTTTGTGTTCCTTTTACCTTTATAGTGACAGGCTTGTCTGGGATATCAAAGTTGCCTAAACATCACTTAGAAATAGAAAGGCCAGCAGGTACAAGAGGCTAGGACCCATCATGGACCCAGCTAAAGCATAATATAGGGATGATAGGAATTTGTATGCATTGAGGGCCTCTAATGTGCCAGTATCTTTTACATATTGTAGTAGTCTGAATAATGACCATCTAAAGATATCAGATTCTAATACCTGAAACATGTAAATGTTACCTTACATTAAATAATGTTTTCAGATGAAATTACATTAATGATCTTGAGATGGGGAGATTATCCTGGATGATCCAGAAGAGCCTTAAATGCAATCATAAGTGTCCTCATAAGACAGAGGCAGAGGGAAATAATACAGACAATGAGAAAAAATATGGCCATGGAAGTAGAGATTAAAGTGATGTGGCCAAAGGCCAATAAATGTCAGCAGCTCCAAGAGCTAGAAGAGACAAGGAACGGATTCTGTTCTAGAGCCTCTGGAAGAAGTACAGACCTGATGACCCCTAGATTTTAGTCCAGTGATACTGATTTCCAACTACTGGCCTCCAAGAACCATGAAGGAATAAATACCTGTTTTTCTAAGCCATTAAATTTGTGGTAACATTTTACAACAGCCATAGGAAATAAGTATACACGTGTTATCTCTTTAAATCCTCATAACTTTTTGAGATAGCAATTATCCCTATTTTATAGATAAGGAAATTGAAGGTCAGAATAAGTGTCCTAAGTTAGCTGTCAAATAAGTGGTAGAAGAGTTAAGTTCAGTTGAATTCCAAAGCTCAAGGTCTTTTCTCAAGCCCTATACTCCAGCCACACAGATCTACTCAAATGCCTTTTCCCATCTCCATGCTGTGTGCAGTCTGCTCCTTGGACCAGATGTCCTCCCATACTTGATCTCAAGGACCCAGGTCACTCTACTATTTATCCTGACCCCCACCCCTGGTTTGAGGGTCCCGTTATACTTTCACTCTGGTTTCACTCATGCAGTCATCCTTTACCTTGTCTTTCTTCTCACTGGACTCTGAGATTTTCTATGGCAGGGTCCATGCCATTACCTTTGTTCTCCAGGTCTATGTGGCATCTGGCTCACAGTCTGTGCTTAAAAATATTTGTGGGATGAATGAATGATGTCACAACTCCTAAGTAAACACAGGAGTAAATAAGTATAGTGAGTAAGTCTGAGGGTCTTTGGAGTTTCATGTTGGAACAAGATGAGATGGAAGATAGGGATTCATTTTTCTGTTTCTTTATGCTACCTCAGTTTCCTCATAACTAATTGGGTAAAATAATGGTGTCTACTTTATACAGTTGGTGTGACCATTAAAAGAGTTAACATACGTAAAGGGCTTAGAACAATGACTGTCACAGAGTCAGAGCTATGTTAAAGTATTCTCTTTTAAATGGGAAGCTTTTTTGAAAGTAAATGAATAAATGGTCTAAGTTTTAAAGCTATAACTAATTTTTATAATTTTGTGATTTGGTAGAAAACAAAACCAATCTCAAGATTATGAATTTAACTTTGAGATGAATTCTTAGCTCAATATCCTCAGTAATATAAAACTGGAAAGGTCAGTGCCTTCCTTCAGTATAATCTTTCGCTTGAACAGAAAGTAGAAGAAACAGCATTTCAGAAATACTAAGATGCACCACTGTGGAAGATCTCAAATGAATTCCAGGAAAAGAAACTTACCAACTCTGGGTCCTAATGTTGTATTCTGAGTCTTAATGTTGTGTTAATCTTTCAATACTTTGATATATCTAGATTAGCATCTGCCAGGAACTCAGTCTACTGTTTTATTTCTCACTAATGAACAAATAGAACTAATTTGAAACACGTGGAGAAGAAAGAGCAACTCTTCTGTTTGCATGTGAGATTTGACGTTTTTAATTGATTCACAAGTTTTTATATATTAAGTGAAAAATGAGGGCTTTAGGAGACACACAGATGAAAAATAAACACAGTAAAAAGTTTTGAGGCTGGTTTTGTTTTATCTTCATCTGTTTCTGGTCTCACAAAGTAAACACGAGATTTTTTTTGTCATGAATACATATTTCAGGGTACAAAGATGCACAGCTTGATATATAAAATGTAGAGACCATTGCCTGAACTTAAGTGACCAAAAGTCTCATTGTAACTCATGGACATTAGTATTGGAAATAAGTGACACCAGTAGAGTTCTGCTATCCCACAATTGTTTGTCCTTGTTTGCAGGTAAGATTTTAGTTGCACTCAGAGAATGTATCAGCCCCTTTCTTCTCTCAGAAGTTTCACCATACATCAAATCCCTTGGACCAGGGCATCAAGGATGGCTCTGTAATTATTTGAGAGAATATATTTCAATTGGCTGAAATACATCATGACTGCAGACTCTGAGGTACATCAGAAAGAACTGAAATTCCAGGTCTATCTTATATTGCACAGATTGTCTCTACAGGCACTACCAAAAGGAAACACTGGTCTTCTCCCATAACAAGCTGTAATTGGTCTAAAGGTAATATACTGCTGATAGATTGAACAAAGGCAGAAGGAAAAATCAGAATCTGAATAGGGCAAAAGACTGGAAGCAGTCTGAAGGAAATGGTGAGTGTATTCAAGAGGCATTTTAGAGGAGGAATCCACAAGATATATAAACTGATTGGAGAAGCAAGTACGAAGGTTCAGTAGAGAGATGAATTAGAGATGTCCTTGAGGCTTGCAATTGAGAAAAATGGGAAGATGGTGATGCCTGAACTAATAGGAAATGCAGGAGGCAGAGAACAAGGGGAAGGAAAATCCCATGGGAAGAAAACAAAAAATTTTGAGTTTGAGGTGCTTGGAAGACAAGCATGTGGAGATAAATGTTCAGCAAACAGGTGCAAATTCAGAGTTGGTGCTAGGAAAGTAGTCAGGTTTATAGTTTTATATTTATTTTTCTTTTTAATATTTAGAGTGATGTTTTTAATAGTTCTGTACATTAAACAAAGTACTTTATCACCATTTTTGTGTTTTACATGCACTACAGTTCAGCAAAAGCATTGAAAATTTTATTTCCAGTTTACATAAAAAGAAACAACATGGAGATGATAAATAATTTGTCCCAAGTCCATGTTGGGAGATAATTACAAGACCAGAACCAGACTTATGCCTTCTGAAGTTTATGCTGACATCTCCTAAGCACTGAGCACTAGGAAACTGGAATTCTTCACTTATCACTTGTAAATATATATTTGATCTGTTGCAGAAAGGCAACACATAAAACCATGTAAGTTGATAAACTTCCCTTGGGGACTATATTAAATGGGAAGTTGAATAAAGAGGAGCTAGGAAAAGAAAGAGGAAAAATGGGGCACCTGGGTGGCTCAGTCAATTAAGCGGCTTCCCTTGGCTCTGGTCATAGTCCCAGTGTCCTGGGATCAAGCCCCATGTCCAGCTCCCTGCTTAGCAGGGAGTCTGCTTCTCCCTCTCCCTTTACCCTTCTCCCCAACTTGTGCTCTCTCCCTCTCAGGTAAATGAAATCTTAAAAAAAAAAAAAAAAAAGAGGAAAAGTAGTTAGCGAGGTAAGAGGAGAAGCAGGAAGGAGAGTCACAGAAGAAAAAACAGTAATAAATTCAAAGACCAAGGGGTTAAGAGCTATCAACAGTATCAAAGATTGTTTCTTCCCTAATTCCCTTCCACTTCCCATGTCAGTCCCATACAGAGTGGGCATAGAGAAAGTCCTCTCACAGTTAGATGCTCCAAAAGTCCTGCATGTCACATGCAATACTTCTGCCTATGTGTATAGAACAAATGTGTTTCTGTCTTTGGCTCTTTGCACACAATCTCAAAATTCAGCTTGAGAATTACCTGAATGAATTTTGTGTTCTACCTCACAGTGATAAAGCCATAGTAAATTTCACAAGATTCCATGTGTGACCTTTAGCCATAGATCAATATGTAATAACATACTTTTAAGTATAGATCACATTGGGGAAACAATGCCTACAAAATAGCAAACAGATGTTTTGGCAAAGAGAAGAGCCTCCTTATGCTTATGAGTGGCAGTGTCTCATGGTAAGAACCAGTTCCCAACCTTTCCTCATCTTACAGAGGTAAGTTTTCCAGACATAAACCTCACTTTCAAAAATGCAGGTTTCCTCTTAAAGTAGGCAAACAATATACAAAAGGAAAGTAAAATGGGTCAAGTCAAAACTCAACAAAGTCAACATGACAGACTTTACTGGGTATTTTCTACATATAGAGCACTATGCTTGGCACTGCAGGGATATAAATATATAAAAATATAGCCCTTAGGATCTTTTCTTTGAGAGAGGTAATGGTGCCCACGAAATATTTGATCTGCTTTCCTGCATTTCTCAGCCCTCTTGGGATTAGACAAGACCATGTGGCTTGTTCTACCAATTATCTGTGAGTAAAAGAAAGGCCAAAGCACAGGAAGAGTTGACTCATTACTTTCCTGGTTGCTCTTCTCCTTCCTTGACAATCAAGAAAGCTATTTTAGACACTATAGTGCCACAGTGATAGAGCCTCTACCAGCTGGAATTCTGAGTAACTATATGAACTAGTTCTTCCCACTGCCTCATGCTGGACATAAAGTGTGATTTTTTTTTTTTATTAAGCCACTGAAATTTTGGAGTTGTTTGTTACTGAAGTATAAATTTGACCAATCCGGACCAATATACTTGCCTTTTGGAGTTCACATTCTAGTGGGAGCAGATAGGCACACATCTAAAAATCTTCAATTGGTTGATGAGATATCTCACTTGTTTCTTGCCTATTATGCATAAGTTAACACCTATTAATTTTTTCAGCACATAATTTCAAAAGTATCCTGATCTGGATAATAAATTACATGGATACTCATAGACTAGAGAGACAATAGTCTATGATAAATAGTATAGGAGAACATAGAAACATGGCACTGGGGAAGGAGAAGATAATCCTACTAGAAGAATCTGATTATTTGAACTGGGACTTATAGCGTTCTGATAGGCAGGTATTAGGCAGATGAGGTTTGGAGTAAAGGGCATTCCAGTACCTCTTAGTCTGATCAAAGTTCTATGTAGAAGTGAATAGGATATTTTGGAGGTTAGTAGGCAGATCAAGGTAAGTGTGGTAAAGGCATAGTTAAAACTACATTGATAATGATTTATTGCCTAGATTTATTTATAAGTTTTCCAAATACTTGTCTTACTCTGGTAGATACATGGATGCAGCCAGCAGGACCAGTAACAGAGAATACAGTGATATACATTGCCAAGAGTCTGGTTACAGCCTTCATTCACCAAGGAAAATGCTCTGCTTCACCGCACAATAGATAACACAAACTTCTGATGGCACTTTTTCAGTGTTTGCTGCTTTTATGAACCCTGTGTAAAGAAAACTATTTCAAAGACCTTACAGTGTGAAGTTTATTTATAATGTTCTTCACATTTTTCTTTTTGATTTTGCTAATGATTCACATTGCATTCTGAGCACTGACAGAATGTGCTTATTAGCATGGTGGTAGAGATGGTGCCAGCGTTGCCTCAAAGTTCAGGGACTCAGAGAAAGTTTTAGAGAAATTTCTGGATATTCTAATTTGGTTCTGTGTAAGCCACTGTTTTCAGTGATTTCAGGATGATACAGTAAAATGTTAATTCAAATAAATCACTTTGAATAAAGAGGAGTCAAGAGAACAGAGAAGCAAGAGGAATACTGGCTAGATGGATACATTATCAAGGGCTTTGAAGACCCAGCTGAGTAGTGTGCATTTAAGGAGTTCATTTGGGAGAGCTTTGTATTATACTTGACTTCACTGATCAGCTTTTCCTTTCATTTTTAACTTTCTGACCCAGATTTCTGGATAACCCAGCTTATAAAACAGACAATGCACATATTGCTGAGGTTGAGGGACTCTTGATAAACTTCAAATAGAAATATTTTTAACGATGACCCAGCAAGAAGGAGATGGCTGTTCTAATGACCCTTTGGTGGTTAATGTTCAGGGAATTGTTTTTATAAGTTGTACAAATGCATATAGTGAAACGGGTTTTATATTCTATATATGGTAATGGATATGCTACCAAACTCTAAAATACTGCACAAAGATAAACAACTATGTATATGGCAGATGTGCTTGAGTCTCCTAATTTGCTTGGGACACATAGAGTTCATGCCGATAGTAATAGAATGCCCTTTTATCTTCAAAAGGATCTCAGCTTGGATATTAAATTCTGTGGTCTCCCTTCCTATGATATTCAGGATGGAGGTAATTTCACATTCCTTCATTTTCCTTCTCTGATATAATTAAAACCAACTTGAAACTAAATCTGTCAGAAATTGGTGCGGAGTCCAATACCAATCATTTGAGAAGCCTCCTTTCCCTGCCTGTACACTTCTAGAACTCCATGGGTTTAAGTCTGAGAGCTCCCACCTCAGGCTCTCTACCTACACCAGCAAGATCCTTCAACCAGGCTGAGTACTGTCTCCTATTGGCTCTTGTGCAGGTTGCCTAGGCTTCAAACTTAATACCTAATCCTTACCCAGACCCCTACACCCATGCCTTCTTCCTGCTTAGAGAAGAAGGAAGGTGTGGATATTAGGCATGAATGGCAAGTACCTGTGAAAAAGGCATAAAATACATGTTAACTCAAAAGGTCACCAATTAACAAATAGGATCAGGGAAGCCCTTAAGAGCTTTGAAAAACATTTGAGCTGTTTTTATAGATGTGTTGATGATATCCTACACATCTGCCATGTATGCATAGCTTACCTTGCATCGTATACCATAAATAAACCCAGTTTAGTATCTGCCCACTTCAAGAAATAACAAGCACATGATTGATATTGACATGTTGCTATTTTTACTCTGTTCATAATACCAGTATTTTAATGTAAGTCCTTCTGATCTGTGCTAGAACTGCTGGGTCATGGAGTTGCTTGCCAAGCCTGTATGCCTACTATAAAGTCTAAGACTCGTGGAATCAGACCTGATAAATTCAGGCAGTGTGGCCAGGTGGTGATACCTATGATCACTGCCTCAGTCTAAATTTAGGCTATACCATTTACCAGCTGGTAACCTTGGGTATATTACTGCTCTTTCAAATTTCAGTTTCACTATCTGTAAAATGAGGATAACATGAAAAGCAATTTCCTCACAGGGTGTTTGTTTTTTGTTTTTTTTTTTAAAGGTTATTTATTTATTTATTTGACAGAGAGAGACACAGTAAGAGAGGGAACACAAGCAGGTGGAGTGGGAGAGGGAGAAGCAGGCTTCCTGCTGAGCAGAGAGCCCAATGCAGGGCTCGATCCCAGGAGATCCCAAAACCCTGGGATCATAACCCGAGCCGAAGGCAGACGCTTAACAACTAAGCCACCCAGGCGCCCCCCTCATAGGGTGTTTTGAGGATTGTTTGAGCAAGTGCATGTTAAATTCTTAGCATAATGTCTGGCATTTCTTGATTTTCTCAGACTTAATTAGAACTGGCTTAACCTCCATCTGCCAACATGTGGTGGAAAGTCTGATAACAGTCATTTGGAAAGTCCCCTCCTTCTCTCTTGGAGATAAAACTCAGGAGCTCATAGACTTTAGAAAGAAGCCTCTGCTTCTCAACAAATGGTAGGCAGGGTTATCTTGAACCATGCTTTGCAAGACCCGAGTGGACTTACATGTTTTGAAATAAAATCAAAGGTTCTTACTTAGAGTAGTAACTCAGTCTTCCCCTCTACTGTGTTTTTCATCTTCTCTGGATTCCTACCCCAAGTTCATATGAACCCCAAGTTCATATCACATTAACCCACACTTGCTAAATGTACATAGTAACATAGTGTTCTACCTATTGTCCAACTATCACTCTCCCCAACTTCAGTGAACACTCCTGAAAGGAAGTAGAAACAAGGCCCTGTATATCGCTGTTCAGGTCATGCCAAACAGGCACCCAGCTGAAGGCAGAGCAGGGCTGCAATCTGGCCTTTGTTCTGCTCTCCAGCCTTGGGCCCTGGTGCAGTGCTGTTGCTGCCAGGGGAAAGGGCATCTTTTTCAAATTTGCACAAAGAATCTTTATAAGCTACAGGCAAACCCAATAGGAAACATGTGTTTTAATTCTACCATATTTTCTCAGTGTCTAACAGATTTGCAAACACAAACTGGAAGAGGAAGTTATCTACAGAGAGTGCCTCAAAAAATAACAATCTTAATTTATTGTTTGAAATATTTTCTGGTAAAGAGTGAAGAAAAAGTGGATGTAATAAAAGAATCTGCTATTAACTAAATATTTATGTTCCTCCAAATTCACATGTTGAAACCTAATCCCCAACGTGATGTTATTTGGAGATAAGGCCATTGGGAGGTGATTAGGTTGGAGCTCTCACGAGTAGGATTAGTGACCTTATAAAAGAGACCCTAGAGAACTCCCTTATGAGGACACAGCAAGAAGAGATCCACCAGGAAGAGGACTCATCAGACATGGAATCTGTCTACACCCTGATCTCAGACTTCCCAGCCTCCAGAACTATGAGAAATAAATGTTTGTTGGTTAAGCCCCTCCAGTTTGTGGTATTTTTGCTGTAGCAGCCCAAGCAAACTAAAACAGGGATTGAAGACAGAGTATTAGAGAAGTCGTGGACATTTTTACTCAACTCCAATGCACAGAAGACAGAGAAACGTATTCAAGTTTTATGGAAAAAGCAAACCAAAATGTTGTGCGATAATATGAAATGTGTTTTTAATGTATCTCACATCTACAACATAAAAGCTGACCACTAGAATTGTAAATTATTAAGGGTAATTAAGTTATTGCCACCTGATATGACATTACCATATGATTCATTATTAGAAAAAGCCTTTGTAGTCTTCCTTGCCAACACTGAATCATCCACAATATATGAGTTTGCTCTCTTTTTATGCTAATGTTCTTGGAAATGAAATATTTTCTTAGTGATTTGGTAGTGAAATTATGCTCATCAGTAAATCTTTTTTTCCCTCTTTCCCCCAACAGATGCTGATTATGGAGGTTAGGAGGCTCACTGCTTCCAACTTATCTGGCATTTCCCTGCAAGCAAAAAAACAAGGTGGGAGAGTGGGGAATGACACAGATATGGTATTGCAACATACCATAAAGAAATATATTATTCTAACTTAGCAGATGTAAAAAAGTTACATAATGTTAAATGTTGCCCTTGCAACTGATAAAACTTAATAGGCAAGTGATTTCTATTTGTCATTCATTTTCTCTATTCTGAAACTATTCTCTAACAGTGTTTCCCTGACCCCCTATAGTCCCATTACAATTCCAACTAATGACAAATACTTCAATACTTATGTCAAGTACTTTAAGTATTAAGTCAAATACTTAAATAAATGTCATCTCCCAATGACTTATGGCATGTAAGCTTTTGATTTTTAGAAAAGATTTTATTTATTTGTCAGGGGTGAGGGAGAGAGAGGGAAGACAAGTGGGGGGAGCAGTGGGCAGAGGGAGAAGCAGGCTCCCTGCTGAGCACGGAGCCTGTTGTGGGGCTTGATCTCAGAACTCTGGGACCATGAACTTAGCTGAAGGCAGATGCTTTTTTTTTTTTTTTAAGATTTTATTTATTTATTTGACAGAGGGAGATCACAAGTAGGCAGAGAGGCAGGCAGAGAGAGAAGGGGAAGCAGACTCCCTGCTGAGCAGAGAGCCTGATGTGGGGCTCGATCCCAGGACCCTGAGACCATGACCTGAGCCGAAGGCAGAGGCTTAACTCATTGAGCCACCCAGGCACCCCTGAAGGCAGATGCTTAACAGACTGAGCCACCCAGGCATCCCAAGATTTTGATTTTTGATTTGGCGTTTAATCTATAGTTTTGTTCTGTATTTAATCAATATAACATTTTCATTCTCTTTGTCTTGATAAGGATTAATGACTATAACAACTATATGTATTGTAACTAGATGAACAGAACTAAGTTTATAGAGGATAAACTATCATTAAGTATACTTTGTCAACCCAAGCAGAGAGAGGAATGTATACTCCAAACTGATTCATTATTTCTAACTTTTGGAATATTTTAACTTAATATTAACTTAAGACTGCTGGTTGATAAAAGTTTATAAGTAGCCTGGATTGCAGAGGTAATAGAAATACAAAGACAGACAGAGAAAGCGGGGGGAGGCAGGCTCCCCGCTGAGCAGAGAGCCTGATGCAGGGCTCAATCCATGACCCAGAGATCATGACCTAAGCCAAAGGCAGAGGCTTAACCCAATGAGCCACCCAGGCACCCCCAGAGTATGTTTAAAATAAATTTTAGGAAGCCTAAGAACTTCAAAGTGTAGTATGAAATTTTTACTCATGCATACATATTTAGTGTTTAACAAAATAAGGGAAAGTCATATAAAAGATTTGACATTTGCAAAGACATTAAGTATAGTTCTGAAGACAAAGATTGTGAGACTATTTCAAAACCAAAGCAAATATTTCAGTCTTTGAAACATAAAGATTACTATTGAAGGAGACTCTGCATAAATCATTTCAAATGAAGCACAGAAGGGAAAAAATGTATTTAGTTTGGCATTGCCCAAGGATTTTTTTTTTAAGATATTGTGGAGACAACACAAATCAGAATTCGTGAATTATTGTTTTAGTTTTTCAAATACAACATACTGTTGGGAAGGCTGAAGAAAATGAGAAGAGGGAGAAAAAGACAAAAAGAGCAAAAAAGTGTTCCTCTCCCAGCCAACTCACCAAGCCTTTTGTGTATCAGTGAGTCTAGGCCAGACCCAGAAGAGCTGTTGCCTGTCACAGTTTCACTCAAATTCAGAAGAGCTCAGTTACTGAACACCTCAAGCAGATCTATCATGACTGAGACACATCCTGAAGAGCTCATACTTCCCGGGATCAGGAATAATCCCAGAACAGCTCTTATTGGCTTCATTTTACTTTTCTTCCTAAAAAGGGTATTGATATTTAGGTGAGAGGATTCCTGGACAAGATAATTACTATTTCTAAAGAGTTGAAGTACATGTTGTCAGCATTGCAGTCCACACTGATTTCCCAGCTTAAAAACAAAAAGTAGAGAGAGAAAAAGACTTAAAATTCAATCATCAAGAGACTAAAAACAAAATGAAGTTCATTTCTTTAAATATCTATTTTGTGCATAAACCAGCTACTAATTGATTCATTAATTGCCTGACACTGTTAGCAATAATCTACATGTGATTTGTGATGGTGACTGTAATAATGTACCATCCAGATAGCCTTTCCATGAAGGACCTATGGCTCCTGCTGCTGGGAGTTCCATCAGCAGATGCCTATAGCTGTCAGTCTCTTCAGGGACTGTCTCAGCTTCAGAAAATCTCCTTACCCAAGGTTAACTGGGACGACTGACATCTAATAATTTATTGATGTGGGACTATAAAGGATTGGCCATCTTGGCCTAATGGGCAACAACTCTGAAGGACCATTCTAATTGCAGAACTCCTGTGCGGTCAGCCATGGCTGTCCTTAGGCCTGTATCACAGTTTGACTTCCCCAGGTGTTCATTCCTCAGGCCACACCTCAGTAAATATGACACACACTAAACTCAGTCTCAGAGTCTCCTTCCAGAAAAACAATGTGTGGCCATGTTAGATTCACATTTAAGTGCCCTTTGTATAACTCAACCGGAGAATGTGAAAAATGTACCTCTTAAGGACCGACAAACTTATCTATGAAAATTGTAATATTCTTAAACTCATCAGCCACTCCAAGCTCCCAGTGCCTCTATTTTGTGCTTCTGCTTGAGTAATATAACAGAAAAAGTCATTACCATAAACGACTTAAAGTGGAAGAGGAAATGGAGATACCTCTGCCACTACCACCATAATAAGAGTTTTAAGTATTTCAATATAATACAGAAAGGGATGAATCTCCATGATCTGTATGGAAAGCTATACTGGGAATTTCTGTATGTATGAACTTACCCAAGTTGGGCTACGCTGACCTAAAAATAAAGGGATTAATGATCCTTAATCCAGTCTCCGAATTTGAGCTAATTATGTGACAGACACAAGTCTGCAAGCACAAAGAAAATGAAAGGAAAGAAGAAGTGAAGAATGGAAAGGAGGGAGGGAATAAAGGAATGAAAGACAAATGGAAGGGGAAAAAAAGACAGTACCAATAATTCTGATAAACTCAAATTTTCAAAAGAACTCATGTGAGTTCAGTGAATTGTGTAAGACTGATGAATCATAGACCTGTACCCCTGAAACAAATAATACATTATTATATGTCAATAATAAATAAATAAATAAATAAACTCAAATGTCTATAGAATCAGGGAGTTGAAATAAATGTATGACATCTTTGCAGGCCAGATGTTGATCTGGAGCTGCCAGTTTGCAACTCCTTTCAGAAGACTGATTTTAATATAGTTATGACCTTTTTCTCATATATCTCTTAAGGTATATCCAAGTCAATTTTTGTGAATATCATATGTTAAATTATAAGAATCTCGCTATTTAATGAGAACTCTGTGAAAAATGAATGACGATAAGTAATTATAAAGGTTTACCTATTTTAATAATCTTTTTTTTTTTCAAAGAAAAAGTATTTATGTTATAATGGGATTAGTTGGATAGACCAATCTGAAAAGACTTACATTACATGTAATGGAAATACCATACAAAATCTGCATAGGTGTATGGAGGGGAGAAAAGGGATATTTAGCAAATGAAGTTTGCCTTATACAAAACATTTCTCTCTCTCTCTAGTTTTAGGTTTAACGTCATCTCTAAGAACTCATTAACAATAACTCATCAGTCTTGAACAAAAACCAAATTATCCAATGACTCAAAGCAACATATTTTTAAATTGAGATATAATTCACATATCATAAAATTCACCCTGTAAAAGTGTACAGTTCAGTGGTTTTATATATTTGTAAAGTTGTGCAACCATCACCACTATCTAATTCCAGAAAATTTCATCACTTCCCAAAAAAATATGCTTATTAGCAGTCACTCCCCATTTCATCTCCTCCCAGCCCCTGGAAATAACTAAATTACTTTCCATCTCTATATATTTGCTTATTATGCACAATTCATATAAATGACATCATAACAATATTTGTCCATTCCTGTCTGGCTTCTTACACTTAGCACAATGTTTTCAAGGGTCATCCATGTTGTAGCATATATCAGTACATCATTCTTTTAAAGATTTTTTTTTTTGTCAGAGAGAGAGAGAGAGCACACATAAGCAGGCAGAGTGGTAGACAGAGGCAGGGAGAGAAGCAGGCTCCCTGCAGGGCAAGGAGCCCGACGTGGGACTTGATCCCAGGACCCTGGGATCATGGCCCGAGCCGAAGGCAGCAGCTTAACCAACTGAGCCACCCAAGTGTCCCGATCAGTACATCATTCTTATTTATAACTGGATAATATTCCATTATATAGGTATTCTACATTTTATTTATCCACTCATAAGATGATGGCTATTTGGGTTATTTCTACATTTGGCTATTACTAATAATCTTCTATGAATATTTGTATACATGTTTTTGTGTGGGCATGAACTGATATTTTTCTTGGGTATTACTAGGCCATATAGTAATTCTAAGTTGAACTTTTTGGGAAATTGTCAAATTTTCTCCAAACTGTCTACACCATTTTACATCCCACCATTAATGTGTAAGGGTTCCAATTTTCCTCACATCCTTACAACACTTGTCTGGATGTTATTATTATTATCATTGCCATCCTAATGGGTATGAGTAGTATTTTGCTGTGGTTTTGATTTTTACGTACATAATGACTAATGATGTCGAGCATCTTTTCATAATGCTTATTGGCCATTCATACATCTTTGGAGAAATGTTTACTCAAATCCTTTGCCAATTTTTAAATTGGGTTATTTATCTTTTCATTGTTAAGTAGTGTATTATTTTAAATGAAAAAAGCTGATATTTTATTGGGTCACATGAGTGGATGGCCCTCTTGTTTATTGTTCTTGAGAACAAGAGATTTACTGCTCCAGGATTAGCTATTACAAAATTTTTGGGGGCTTTGTCAAACCTGTTACATCATGTAGGAGAGCTGGTGTTAGAAGTTAGCTGCAGAGGGGCGCCTGGGTGGCTCAGTGGGTTAAGCCGCTGCCTTCGGCTCAGATCATGATCTCAGGGTCCTAGGATCGAGCCCCACATCGGACTCTCTGCTCAGCAGGGAGCCTGCTTCCCCGCCCCCCCGCCTGCCTCTCTGCCTACTTGTGACCTCTCTCTCTCTGTAAAATAAATAAATAAATAAATAAATAATTTAAAAAAAGAAGTTAGCTGCAGAGGTTGTGATAGATCCATTTCCATAGTGAGTCCAGAGGTTTTTAGGGCAGAGGCTCCAAACCTGGTTTTAAAGCTCAAGAGACCAAATGCGGTAGATCAAGACCTCAGGGCCAGTAGAGACAAAAGGAGCAAGGTGATCTCTGAAATAATATTATCCTTAGGAAGGGAAGAGTCTAAGCTTGTGATACAGGATCAAGCAAATGTCTAAGTTTCAGAAGTAATGTAGTTGATGCTGGCAGCTCTCTGGAAAGAACAATTCTAGTTAAGTGAGTATAATTTGAGAAGAAATAGGTACAGTGTAACAGACAGTACCCTAACCTTAAAACTAAAGAGGCCGTGTAATTCCTTTTTAAACCATGATGCTTTTAAATGGAAAAGGAGTACTATTAACGATCCACCAGGACAGCGAAAAAAAAATTTGTCATACTGCAGTGATGCTCCCACTAGGCTGAGACACGTCTAGTTGTAAGGTGCTTTATGCTTGAGACATCATTGTAAAGAGAACAAGCTTCTGGCTATCTTTGAAGAAACAGTGGCAGCACATGGAGTTAAGCAGCAATGGCAGGCATAAACGTATTCACCTGGCATTTGGAAGCAGAAAAGACTGGGCTTCCTGCTCAAAGGACAAATAACTATTGTCCCACCTAATGGTACCTGAGTTTGTGACTCAGATCATGTCAGGTATAAATGCTTATGCCAAATTCATAGTTTAAAAAATACTTGTTGCCATTACAGTAGTTCCCAATGTCTATAAAATGTTTGCATTTTATGTATCATTTTCTGCTTTGCTAACTTTTGAGCGTTTCAAAGTAACTGAGTCAATTAATCCAAAAACACACATTTTAATTTCCAATTTTTAATATATATTTCTCAGTATAAAAACTTTATATGTGATTTATCAAGTTCTGTCTCTTTTGGATATAATTCTCTCCATTTTAATGATTGCTTTCTTATTAACTGTCTAAAATACAATATTTGTTATTGTTTCTCTGGCTTTATTAAGATATAGTTGACATATAACTGTGTAAGTTTAGGTGTATAATGTGATGGTCTGATACAAGTATGTGTCATAAAATAACTACCACAATAAGGTCAATTAATACCTCCATCACCTCACATAATTACCTTTCTTTCTTGTGGTAAGAACATTTAAGATCTATTATTTTAGTAACTTTCAACTATTTAATACAGTATTGTTAACTATAGTTATCATGTTGTATATTAGATCCCCAGAACCTATTTATCTTATAACTAGATGTTTATACCCTTTGACCAACATCTCTCCATTCTCCCACCCTCTCCAGTCCCTGACAACCACCATTCTACTATTTATATGAGTTTGGCTTTTTTTAGATTCTACATATAAGTGAGGTATTATAGTATTTGTTTTTCTCTGATTTATTTCAATTAGCATAAGTCTTTCAAGGTCCATCCGCATTGTCACAGAAGGCAGTATTTTATTCTTTTTATGACTGAATAATATTTCACTATCTATATACTTATATATTACGCATTTCTTATCCATTCATCATTCAGTGAATGGATGGATTCATTGGATTCATTCATTCAGTGAACACTTAGATTGTTATTATTGTGATATATTATCTAAAAGTAAATATTTCCTGTATCCAATTGCAATACTCTTTACAGCAAATACTTCGTTTATATCTCTGAAATTCAAAAGTGAATGAATTATAGCAAAATTCTTAGGTTTAATTAATTTTTTTAAATTTCAAGTTGATACTTCAGTTTTCCTCATCTTGGGACTAATCATTTTACCTAATTCTCCTTGCATAATGCAATTTACCTAACTAATGTAATTTGTTCTCAACCATTCTGCTTTTCTGTTTTAAAAATAGCATTTAAGTGAATAACTAAAGGTATTCATGAGCCCTACATCCTGAGAAGGAAATGCCACTACTCATATTCCTTTATCTTTTGATTATAATATCTGCTACGGGAAAAGTACTACCATAGTCAAAGCACTAATCATCACAATTTTATCAAGCATGACACATAAATTATAATGGTCTCTCTATGTAAGAACACTGCACTTTGTCTAGAGCCTTTCACACTTCACTAGTAACTATCTCAGGTTTAGAGATAAAGGAAATAGAAAGCAAGATGAAACACTGCCAGTGCCAGATTTCCAAGGCTGATTTGTGCTTAGCTAGAACAGAACTGCCCTGGGGTATTAATATACGCACACCAGCTTTGAGATGATCTTATTTAACGGTCACTTTAATTTGTGTGGTTTTCAGTAACTAAGCGGGATAATAATTGCTTTCTGTTAGTCCCTTCAGTTCATCTTCCTTACTGAAGTTGGTTTTGGACATCCATTTGCTGCTAACACCGATGGGTTCATTGGACATAATGTAGGTCACGTGTTTCTGGAAAAATGGGCCTGTGTATATCCAACACCCAAAGATTTCAGAAAAAAAGGTCATGACCCTCCAAATTAGTAAATTCGGGGAACTTGCCATTTGTCTAACAGCCTCCAAAGCAATACTAGTTTTCCGAAGGTTTGGTTGAACATTGAGCCTTCTCAAATTATCAACAATAGCCAGTGTATCAAGATGTTTTACAGCTTTGCCAAAATTCCCATATATTTGGTATTCCAGTAAACCAAGTGAAACTTTTCAGGATATTTCTGCTTAAGCACAGAAGAACCCAGTGCAAGCAAAACCAAAGCTGTCAAACTCAGTAAGTGGTTCTCCAGCAAGCACCAATTGCCTTGGGAATCATCAAACTCTGCATTGACACACTGACCATTGCTGTGATCTTCCAAACAATAGTTTGGGCATACAACAAATACAGAAGTTCAGGGAAAGGTCATACTTGGCTGTTTGGGTTTCAAGAACAATAGAAGATTGTCACTCTCCATTGGTGATATAGAGAGTAACACTCTATGTCACCACTGGAGAGTGGCATGCCCATGCTTTGAGCTGTCTGACATGGATCTAGTCTTACAGGTGGTTAGGTATAGGAAGTAGCATATAGCTCAAATCAGCTCTGCTCAAATTCCCTCAGGATGCACCCAAATTTTCCTCTTTTTATTGTTTTATTTGAGGGTGTTGGAATAGTAAGAATTAAGTGCATTAACATACTTAAAGTACTTCAAACAGTGTTAACACGTAAGTATGATATGGTAATTCTCATTATCATTACCCTTATTATTACTATTATTGCTAGACATACACATTTATAGTGTTCCTCTCTTGGTTTTTTTTTAAGATTTTATTTATTTATTTGACAAAGAGAGAGAGAGATCACAAGTAGGCAGAGAGGCAGGCAAAGAAAGAGGGGGAAGCAGGCTTCCCGCTGAAGAGAGCCCGATGCAGGGCTCGATCCCATAACCCTGAGATCATGACCCAAGCTGAAGGCAGAGGCTTAACCCACTGAGCCACCCAGGCGCCCCAGTGTACTTCTCTTGTAAACCAATGTTATAATAAACTTCCAAGAAGTTAACTTGTGAGCACTTTTTTTTTTCCCTCAGAGATTCCAGGAAAAAATAAACACAATTGACTTTGGTCTCAGAGACAACGTAATCCCCAATTTGCAATCTCAAAAACCTACAAGGGACTAAGCAAGTACATAATTTTGTGATTCAGACTTGTTTAAGACAATAAGGAGTTACTGAGCCAGTGTCTAAACTGGCCACCTTAAAGAAATTCAAATTTAATACAACCCACTGCCCCAAAAAACTAAACCAAAACAAACATGCAGTCTAAACAAAACACATCTGTGGGCTTTGAGTATCCCTTAGGCCACCAATACGCAATTCTTGATCTGGTCCACAGACATTTTTTAAATTTTACTGAGATATAATTGTATTCATTTCAGGTGTACAACATAATGATTTGATATATGTATATATATTGTGAAATGACCAACACAATAAGTTAGTTAATAAACTACAGACAGCTACTGACTTTTTTTTGTGAAAATAACTTTTAAAATCTATTCACCTAAACAACTTCCAAATATACAATATTTGGGTACATCCTTACGTACTTAGGATGAATTCCTAGAAATTGAACTGCCCATTCTAAAGCTATCATTTGAATGCTTTAGAGATATATTACCAAAATTCTTTCTAAAAATTGGTACTTTGTTTTCATGAATGGTATATGAGTGTTTATTATGATTTTGTAAATAATATGGGGATGTCTGGGTGGCTCAGTCAGTTAAACATCTGCCTTCAGCTCAGGTCACAATCCTGGGTCCTGGGATTGAGTCCCACATCAGACTCCCTGCTCAGTGGAGAGCCTGCTTCTCCCTATGCCTGCTACTCCCCCTGCTTGTGCTCTCCTCTCTCTCTTTCTCTCTCTCTCTCTCTAACAAATAAATAAATAAATCTTTGAAAAAATTATAACTCAAACTTCTTTTGCCAATCAGAAACAAAAAATAATTGTATCCTATTATGAATTTAATATGTATTTTATTGTGTTTGTTATTATTATTATTATTATTGTATTACTGTTTAGTGCTGTTCTCCTGGCACCAAGAACAATGTCTGGCACAAAGTAGATCATTAATAAGGTACAAAAATCTATGTATGGGTTTATTGAATATGTACATATATATATATATATATATATATATATATATATATATATACATACACACACATGTGTATATACACACACACACAAAATACATGAATTATCTGTTCCTATTTTCATGCTTCTTTTTAGCAGCAGCCATGACAGAACTCCATGACTGGAGCACCAGCTGAGTAGTTCTAGCTTCTTTTCTTTCAGGAGAGGGAACAACTCACTGAAGAGAATTCATAGATAGCTGTCATTAACCTTTTTTATGCGTAGCTTTGTCTAAGTGGTCATGTCCTGCCCTTTGACTCATAATATTTGTGTCCATTACCACTGAAATCCCACACTGAAAAATATGTTACCTTATTTAACTCACAATACACCATTTATTCTTGCATAATCTTGGGCAAATCAAATATTCCCTTGGAATTTTAGTTTTCCTATCTGTAAAATGTTAAAAATAACACGTGACCCATCTATATCTTACTTGTTGTGAAATGGGAGTCTTGGAAAAGTATGCACTGCTTTGGAAATGTACAACATCCCATTTTGCCTTGTAAGTGTCCCTAATTATCCCCTGTGTCTTACTTTATTCAAGGGCAATGACAGAGTTGGATCCCTTCTTTTCTCTTCCAAATCACTGGCCAGGCATTAAGTGTTTAAAAAAATGAAAATCATGTTGAATTGAGTTAACTGATGCCAAGCATTTGGCATTTTATTTTAAACCTCCAATACTCTGATCCAAGCTATTTCTAGGACTTAATTTGTGTCATAGGCTAATCAATAAACCATAGCCAGATGTTCATATTTCAGTCTTTTCTTTCAACCTGCCTCCATTATTTCCTGTGTGACTATTTTTATATCCTAACATTTCAAAAATGAATTGATATACAGGAACCAAAATAGCCTCAAAAAATGGTGCAATTCTGGGGGAGGGGGAAAAATTGCATATGAAATAATATATTGCTCAAGTTCTTACTATGAACTTTTAAAAATCATGCTGTCACTTGTCATATCACCACACAATACTGGGAATTAATCTTATTTTCCTCCTAAGTATATAGTTTTGAAATATTCTGCTCTAAACTTTAAGAAATACTCAAATCTGAGACCATGAAAGAATAAGATGAAAACTTTAGCCAATTCCAAACTGGCCTAGTTTGCCCACTCCTTATGTAATTGTATTTTGACCTTTCAGTTATTGAATTTTAGCCCTTTTAGCTATTGAATTTTAGCCAGCTTCACAATGAATTGTAATTAAAGTTAATAAATAGTCTTAAAACTAGAAAACATGGTAGTTTTGAAAAGTATATGCCAAGTAAATGAGGTTTCCAGATACCCAAAGTTTCCCGTGTGGGAACATTTTCTATCATATCTGTCCTCTGTGGCAGGTCTTAGGTAGGGAAAACATTTTTGTTTATTAAAGAAAAGAACAACCAAGATTTTTGTAAAAGTGAGAAACTCTATTGTGTTCACATGAAGGTTCCATACTCAGGCAGGCAAGCACATCAGCTTGTCATTTGTTCACCAGAAAGGACTGCTGTAATATCACTGGTCAGGGCAGTAGGGACAAAGCTAGTGACAGCCATCATATGACTGCTACTATAATGGCAACATTCATAACACAGGATTATGGAAAATGCCTTTCACTCTCTTCTCTTGTCTCTTCCTCCCCCCCTCAACTTTCCCCTCCCAAGGTTCTTCTTGAAAACCTATCCAAAGAGAAAAAAATATCAATATACATTATTCT
The DNA here is from genome assembly GCF_002288905.1 of Enhydra lutris kenyoni. Taxonomy (NCBI): domain Eukaryota; kingdom Metazoa; phylum Chordata; class Mammalia; order Carnivora; family Mustelidae; genus Enhydra; species Enhydra lutris. The sequence continues at coordinate 40,051,018 of NW_019154089.1, read as the reverse complement.
CAGATTATATTTCTTTCAATTTGGCTGACATCTTAACACCTCAAGCTAAGGGCTGTTCAGAATGGATAGTTGTATGAAAGGTCAATTCTGGCCAATACTGAAATGGGACTTATCCAACAACAATAGAAATGTGATCAAGTACTGTCTGGAGGAATTAAATACTTCTCAGGATCCATTTCATATAGCAGTGTTTGGGGGCACTGTGTCATGAAGGGTGCTGTCTTTCCAATGAGAATAAAAGGCAAAGTCATGTTTTAATTGCTTGCTTTGCCTCCCACCCTTATGCACAGTGACTGTTGCTTAGCTTGTGAAATTATCTGAGAAACAGGTTTGGTCTTGAGCGGCAGGAAGAGTCTAGGAAAAGAAATTAGAGAAAAGGTGACTGACTCAGACAAGCCTTCAAAGCCAGAGGTGGGACAACTTGTCAGGGCAAAAAAAAAAAACTCTTCTCAACTGGCCAATAGTACACACTGTCTTTATTCTGAATGTGTTCAGGACTTCATGTCCAATTGAGAGGATTCACTCTGAACTGCTCTAAATTATCTGTGGGAAGAAACACATGTCCAAATTCTTCAACTAGTTTTAAGTTGTTTCAGATAGAAGAATACACGTGTGCATTTTGTCTGCATATCCCAGGTCCTTTTCAGAAAATCAAATATGTCTGAGTTTTAAGAACAGGTAATTAGTAATGTTCTTGCATCTGAGCTAAACTCTAAAATTATTTTGGGCAACTGAGGGCAAGCCATATTTATATAAAATTGTGTCCAGAGGAATCTTTGGGGAATCTCAGAATACAGATAGCAACCTAAAGCACAAGTTGGCAAACTTTTCTTGTAAAGGGACAGATAGGAAATATCTTTGACCTTGTAGGTTATATGGTTTCTGTTGAAAGTACTTAATTCTTCTTTGTGGCACAAAAGCAAAAATGGCATGTAAGCAAATAAGCATGACTAAATTCCAATAAAACTTATTTTGTAGTCACTGGAGAATAAAAAAAAAGGCAAAGTCATGGTCACTGGAGGGCTTTAATTGCAAACATCTTTTCTCAAATAGAGATGAGAGCTGAATATTTATGAATGATGTAATTCTTTTTTTGTACCAGATAAGTGGTCTTAATCAATCCTAAATTGCACACTAGTTTATTTGTTTGTTTGATATCATTTTGGGGGGTGAGGGGTCACCTTATATTATTTCTAAAAGCATGATATTAAAACTTTGTGGTTTCATTAGGAATAACTGATTATAGGGCAATCCAAGAGGAAAAAATAGAAAATAATCAGCCTATTAACAGAGGAAAAATGCTACATTTTTCTGAGATTTTCAGCCTTTTAGATTACCAGGAATTCTTCAAAGCTTCAAATAAAATTGAGGTTCTCTTATGCTAGATCTAGTTTATGAGCTTGCCCAGAATTGCTTGGCTCACCCCAGTCCTCTGGGCCTCAAGTGCTTGCTGAATGGAGTGCCTCAGCAGCTGCTGTCCTGGCCTTATAGTGTAATGCTGTCTCGGGGTTCCCCCAAGTGAGAACTAGGTGTCAGCACCAACTTCAGTCAACCTACTGTGTCAGAACCAATAACAGATACAGGGCTGTCAGACCAAACCCTTGATGGGTTCTGGCTTTTCACAATTTCCAGACTGAGATGAGAAAGAGATCTGCCCAAACAGACCAGATAACTTAACCTGGATAGGTTGAACTTTGAGTTTTGGGTACCTCAGCAAGAGCCGGGAAATAAGAAGTGACCAGCAGATGAACACCTATGTCTTCATGTCCCTCACAAACTGTTCTGGGTACAGTGTGCGCAAAAAGAAGCCCCGTGTACCTGAGTAACTAGCTCTGCGTACATGCGTGCGCACGTGCATGCATCTGTGCATGTGTTAATAAACTGAAGCCAGTTCAGAATTACAATCTAGTATTTACTTTCCTTTCTTCCCTGCTTCACTTCTCTTTTTTCCCTTACTCTTGTTATTCCAAGATGTCACCTCCTAATTAAACCAAAGACATTAATGTTCATAAGACATTAGCTGTATTTTCAATTTCTGCACTATGGGAAAATATATGTTGCTAAACTGCATTAGATTCAATTATGTTTCCAAATGAATTAGTGCTTTACATAAGCCAGTAGAAAATAATAATGTTGAATCATGAAATTGCTAATATTTGCATGTTCTCAGCCTATACAAACGTCAATTTAATATGGTTCAACCTAATAATGTTTATACTGGAAGTAATAGCTTATGGTAGTTAAGAGCAGTCATGCTGACTGCGTGCAAATCAGTTCTACCCACTAACTGTTTGACACTGACCAAATCACTTTAGGTCTCATATACCTCATTTATAACATGGGGCTAAAATCTAGGTTGTTGTGAGAATTAAATTATATAATCCATTAGGTAATTACTAATAAATGTTAGCCATTTTTAATACAAAGTAAAGTATTTATCACATTTATGGATAATGCCTGGTGGATATAAGAATTTAAAGGTCATTTTCTCTAAATCTACTCTGAACTCCCATGTCTTCAGGCCAGGCATCCTTGGCCCTCAGGTTGGAAACAAGGAACACAAAATTTATATTTGTAAGTCACAAACAAAAATAAGGAAAAGCATAAGAAAGAAGTATATTTGTTAACAATTGCTATTATGCTTCCATTTCTCAATCACTAATTTCAGTTCCACTGGCTGATCTATTTTTATATATGAAAATTTGGAATCTCCAATAATTCTCTCAGATTATTATATTACTAAAGTTTTCCCAATAACTTTCAAAAATATTTAGATGACAAAAATTATTTGGCTTGAAAAGGTTAAATTGAGGTGCCTGAGTGGCTCAGACAGTTAAGCTCTGCCTTCAGCTCAGGTCATAGAATTCTGGGACTGGAATTCTGGGACTAAGCCCCCAGTAAGGCTCCCTATTCAGCAGGGAGCCTACTTTTCCCTCTGTCCCTCATCCTGCTTATGCTCTCTCTCTCTCTCTCTCTCTCTCTCTCTCTCTCACAAATAAATAAATAAAATCTTTAAAATATGTTAAATTAGGCAATTCCAAAATTTTTCAGGGCTACTTTTGTCCAATTCTAGCCCAGATTTGTTCTTACATCTCACTTTATCACTAGACTAAAAACAAAATTGACTGGAAGTAGTAGAGTAATAGCTATCTACACGTTGAAAAGGTTCTAACTAAGGATCCTATCTGCCCGTGAGTACCTCCTGCACTGTCCTAATATTCACTACCCTAAATATTAGGATATTTTCTAATAATAATCATAGATAATATTTATATAGTTCAGGGCACCTGGGTGGCTCAGCTGGTTGAGCCACCAACTCTTGATTTTGGCTCAGGTCATGATCTCAGGCCCATGAAATGGAGCCCTGAATTAGGATTTGTGCTCAGCATGGAGTCTGCTTGAGATTCTCTCTCTCCCTTTGACTCTGCCCTTCCCCCTGATTGCTCTCTAAAGAAATAATCTTTAAAAAATATATTTATATAGATCAACATGGTTTTACAAAGTCTCCCAAATACAATGATTTGATCCTTACAGCACATCTATGATGGATTAGTCAAGCCTTTTTGTAGCAAATAAAAGAAACCATTGTCAAACATTAAGAAAAAAAATCACCGTCGTCATCATCATCATCATCATCATCATCATCATCATTGTTTCACAAAACCCAAAGGGCAACCAGCCTCACAAATGGCTGGAACCAGGGCCTGGGAAGGCCAGGAGAACCTGAGAGTTGCAGTCTACATCTCTGGCTCTGTTTCTCTCTGTACATTATATCCAACTTGACCATCAAGACTCCCAGTTTATTCCTCATCTGATCAAGTGACCAGCCCAGCTGAATTATAATTACTCAGTATCAATTCCAAGTTCCCAGGAGAGTATAGCTCTAATCAGTCTAGTTTAAAAGATATCCTTTCTTGGTCCAATATTCTTTGGTCAGTAGACTGGGGCCAGGTACTATAAACATGGCTGCCATGGCCTGCCTGTGGGCAATAAGAAATTTCAGAGCAACTGGTTTGCAATAAGTTAAACAGATAACCCCAAAATGTATCCATTATGTCTGAGACAAGTAGAAGTGTACTGGCTTTTTCAAAATTCAATTTTTATTTTATTGTGCTAGGAACACTTACCATGACATCTATTCTCTTAACAGGTTTTTAAGTGTACTATATACAGTATTGTTATCTACAGGCACTATGTTGTAAAACAGACTTCTAGAACTTACTCATTTTGCATAAGTGAAACTTTATACCTGTTTTTAGCAACCTCCCATTTCATTCTCTCTTAGCCTCTGGCAACTATCACTCCAGACTCCAGACTCTATGAATCTGAATATTTTAGGTACCTCATATAAGTGGAACCATTTGGTATTTGTCCTGTTACTGGTTTATTTCACCTAACATAATGCCCTCCAGGCTCACCCATGTTGTGACATATTGCAGGATTTTCTTCATGTTTCTATTTTATAGATGAAAAACCGAAGTTCTGGAAGGTTCACTGCCTAGAGTAAAGTAGAAAAATCAGAATTTGACCCAAATATTTTCACTACAAATTCTATATTCCTTTCAGTTCTATTACATAACCAGTCTGGAAATGATGATCCTCTCTATTAAAATTTTGCAAAGAGCTGGGACGCCTGGGTGGCTCAGTCTGTTAAATGCCTGCCTTTAGCTCAGGTCACAACCCCAGGATCCTGGGATTGAGTCCCACATCAGGCTCCTTACTCAGCGGGGAGCCTGCTTCTTCCTCTGCCTGCTTGTGCACTCTCTCACTCTCCCCCTGCTTGTGCAGTCTTTCTCTCTGACAAATAAATAAAATCTTTAAAAATAAAATAAAATTTTGCAAAGAGCTTAACTGGAAAGGGTATCATATCAATATACTCATGTTGATTAATGTGGGTAATCAGCTTAAGTTCTTTTTTTTCCCCCAAGTTTTTATTTAAATTACAGTTAGTTAACATACAGTGTAGTATTATTCTCAGGTGTAGAACTGAGTAATTCATCACTTACATACAACACCCAGTGCACATCACAAGGGCCCTCCTTAATACCCATCACCCATTTAATCCATTCCCCCACCAACCTCCCCTCCAACAACCCTCAGTTCGTTCTCCATGGTTAAGAGTCTGTTTTATGGTTTGCCTCTCTTTTTTTTTCCCCTATGTTCATCTGTTAAATTTCTGAAATTCTATTATGAATGAAATCATAGGGTATTTGTCTTTTTCTGACTGACTTATTTCACTTAGCATAATACTCTATAGTTCCATTCATATCATTGCAAATGGAAAGATTTCATTCTTTTTGATGGATGAGTAATATTCCACTGTGTAAATACCCCACCTCTTCCTTATCCATTAATCAATCAGTGAACATTTGGGCTCTTTCCATAATTTGGTTATTGTTGATAATGCTGCTATAAACACTGGTGTGTATGTAACCCTCTGAATCAGTACTTTTGTATCCTTTGGATAAGTATCTAGTAATATAATAGCTGGATTGTAGGGTAGATCTATTTTTAATTTTTTGAGGAAACTCCATACTGTTTTCTAGAGTTTCTTCACCAGTTTGCAATCCCAAAAACAGCATAAGAGGGTTCCTCTTTCTCTGCATCCTTGCCACCATTTGTTTTTTCCTGTTGTTCATTTTAGCCATTTTGACTGGTGTGAAGTGATATCTCATAGTTTTGATTTGTATGTCCCTGATGATGAGTGATGCTGAGCATTTTTTCATGTGTTTGTTAGCCATCTGGATGTACCAGTTTAGGTTCTTTAAGAGCCTAGATTTGGGGCCTGAGAAAATAAATTATGATTGGTTCTCTAAGTCTGGATGATAGAAAAAAGCAGATATATCCAATGAAACTTGATTAAGGGGAGATACAAAGGGAGGAAGGCAAGTGTAATAAAAATAGTGAGTTGTTAAAAAAAAGAAAAAAAAGACAAGTCATATATTTACCACTTAATGGAACTTAGACCAAGAAAATACTAGTATCTATTGGTAACAATAGTAGTTTGTGTCTCTTTCAAACATAAAATCCCATGCTTAGGTACTGAAGAATTTACTTTATGTGTCTAAGGCATAACACCTGATTTTCATTAATTGCACTGCCCAATTCCTTTAAGCATATGCTGGACAAAGTTTTGGTCAAAGTCAAGACAATTTGGGGACGAATGCTTATTTTCATAGTTGACATAGATCATACCTACTGGACTTCAAACATTAGGCTAAGAGTTCTCTACAAAAATATCAAGGTGTTTTAATATATAGTGCAAATGCAAAAAATATGGGTATTTGGATATATTCAGCTGATTATTTTAAATTTTTGGTTTTCAAATTTTAGAAAATCTTATTAATATAGTCCTAATACATTTTTTTAAAAATATGGAATATTGTTTGAAACATGGGAACAGCAGCCTAAGATTTGATAAACACAATTTTGGCTGTCAGCATTTTGTATGCCAAAACAATACTAGACTAAATTTTACCTCAGAAATTTGTATACTCAAGGATATATGTTCATTACTATCTACAGATTAATTGGTCCTTTAAAATCAGTGTGTTATTTGGGGCGCCTGGGTGGCTCAGTGGGTTAAGCCGCTGCCTTCAGCTCAGGTCATGATCTCAGGGTCCTGGGATCGAGTCCCACATCGGGCTCTCTGCTCAGCAAGAAGCCTGCTTCCTCCTCTCTCTCTCTCTCTCTGCCTGCCTCTCCGTCTACTTGTGATCTCTCTCTGTCAAATAAATAAATAAAATCTTAAAAAAAAAATCAGTGTGTTATATAAATATATATTGCTCTTCTAAAGATACAATACATATATATGATATGTATGCATGTATACAAACGTCCACATACACACAAGAGTTGGCCAAACTCCCTTGAGTACCCAGTGCTTGAACAACAAGACATCGGTCCTACAATCTTAGTGCATCTCATCACAATCATGAGTTTAGGCTGCCGTCAAGCAATGAGGAAAGGTCAGTGTTACCCGAAAGTGGGGAAAGAATGCTGAGTGAGCCTTCTGTTCTCATTTAGGAAGGCCTGAGGGTGATTCACACAAGAAAGAATGACTGGAAGACTCTCCAAGTTGCTGGATTGAAATATTGCAGAGGCACAGATTATGAGAACAAATTTCTTTTTAAAGGCTTATACCGTAAGACTTGCTAAAAAAATGCAACTGAGCAAAAATAAATGCTTCCTGGTATTATTGAGCATGTCTGAATTCAGTACGTAAGAATTAGTGATGAAATTAGAAAGGAGAGTGTTATATTGAGAAACAAACAAAAAAAAAACTTTTAGATAAAAAAGAAGACTTCATTTTTAAAAAATGGAGCTATCAATGTATGATGGATTATGGCACATTTATTGCTGTTTAATCTAAAAATTGAGCTGATCATCTAATGCTTGCCTACCCAGCATACAGATATTTTTATAATTTTTTTTCCTTTCCTTTTATTTTTTTAAATTTTTTATAAGCATATAATATATTTTTATCCCCAGGGGTACAGGTCTGTGAATCGCCAGGTTTACACACTTCACAGCACTCACCATAGCACATACCCTCCCCAATGTCCATAACCCCACTCCCCTAATCCCAACCCCCCCTCCCCCCAGCAACCCTCAGTTTGTTTTGTGAGATTAAGAGTCACTTATGGTTTGTCTCCCTCCCAATCCCATCTTGTTTCATTTTCTCTTCTCCTACCCCCTTAACCCCCCATGTTGCATCTCCACTTCCTCATATCAGGGAGATCATATGATAGTTGTCTTTCTCTGATTGACTTATTTCGCTAAGCATGATACTCTCTAGTTCCATCCACGTCATTGCAAATGGCAAGATTTCATTTCTTTTGATGGCTGCATAGTATTCCATTGTGTATATATACCACATCTTCTTTACCCATTTGTCTGTTGATGGATATCTAGGTTCTTTCCATAGTTTGGCTATTGTAGACATTGCTGCTATAAACATTTGGGTGCACGTGCCCCTTTGGGTCACTACGTTTGTATCTTTAGGGTAAATTCCCAGTAGTGCAATTGCTGGGTCATAGGGTAGTTCTATTTTCAACATTTTGAGGAACCTCCATGCTGTTTTCCAGAGTGGTTGCACCAGCTTGCATTCCCACCAACAGTGTAGGAGGGTTCCCCTTTCTCTGCATCCTCGCCAGCATCTGTCATTTCCTGACTTGTTAATTTTAGCCATTCTGACCGGTGTGAGGTGGTATCTCATTGTGGTTTTGATTTGTATTTCCCTGATGCCGAGTGATATGGAGCACTTTCTCATGTGTCTGTTGGCTATCTAGATGTCTTCTTTGCAGAAATGTCTGTTCATGTCTTCTGCCCATTTCT
>NW_019154089.1:40019932-40042581 GCF_002288905.1 Enhydra lutris kenyoni | reverse complement strand
TTATGGCTTGTCTCCCTCCCAATCCCATCTTGTTTCATTTACTCTTCTCCTACCCCCTTAACCCCCCATGTTGCATCTCCTCTCCCTCATATCAGGGAGATCATATGATAGTTGTCTTTCTCCGATTGACTTATTTCGCTAAGCATGATACCCTCTAGTTCCATCCATGTCGTCGCAAAAGGCAAGATTTCATTTCTTTTGATGGCTGCATAGTATTCCATTGTGTATATATACCACATCTTCTTTATCCATTCGTCTGTTGATGGACATCTAGGTTCTTTCCATAGTTTGGCTATTGTAGACATTGCTGCTATAAACATTCGGGTGCACGTGCCCCTTTGGATCACTACGTTTGTATCTTTAGGGTAAATACCCAGCAGTGCAATTGCTGGGTCATAGGGTAGTTCTATTTTCAACATTTTGAGGAACCTCCATGCTGTTTTCCAGAGTGGTTGCACCAGCTTGCATTCCCACCAACAGTGTAGGAGGGTTCCCCTTTCTCCGCATCCTCGCCAGCATCTGTCATTTCCTGACTTGTTAATTTTAGCCATTCTGACTGGTGTGAGGTGGTATCTCATTGTGGTTTTGATTTGTATTTCCCTGATGCCGAGTGATGTGGAGCACTTTTTCATGTGTCTGTTGGCCATCTGGATGTCTTCTTTGCAGAAATGTCTGTTCATGTCTTCTGCCCATTTCTTGATTGGATTATTTGTTCTTTGGGTGTTGAGTTTGCTAAGTTCTTTATAGATTTTGGACACTAGCCCTTTATCTGATATGTCGTTTGCAAATATCTTCTCCCATTCTGTCAGTTGTCTTTTGGTTTTGTTAACTGTTTCCTTTGCTGTGCAAAAGCTTTTGATCTTGATGAAATCCCAATAGTACATTTTTGCCCTTGCTTCCCTTGCCTTTGGCGATGTTCCTAGGAAGATGTTGCTGTGGCTGAGGTCGAAGAGGTTGCTGCCTGTGTTCTCCTCAAGGATTTTGATGGATTCCTTTCTCACACTGAGGTCCTTCATCCATTTTGAGTCTATTTTCATGTGTGGTGTAAGGAGATGATCCAATTTCATTTTTCTGCATGTGGCTGTCCAATTTTCCCAACACCATTTATTGAAGAGGCTGTCTTTTTTCAATTGGACATTCTTTCCTGCTTTGTCGAAGATTAGCTGACCATAGAGTTGAGGGTCTATTTCTGGGCTCTCTATTCTGTTCCATTGATCTATGTGTCTGTTTTTGTGCCAGTACCATGCTGTCTTGATGATGACAGCTTTGTAATAGAGCTTGAAGTCCGGAATTGTGATGCCACCAACTTTGGCTTTCTTTTTCAATATTCCTTTGGCTATTCGAGGTCTTTTCTGGTTCCATATAAATTTTAGGATTATTTGTTCCATTTCTTTGAAAAAAAATGGGTGGTATTTTGATAGGAATTGCATTAAATGTGTAGATTGCTTTAGGTAGCGTAGACATTTTCACAATATTTATTCTTCCAATCCAGGAGCATGGAACATTTTTCCATTTCTTTGTGTCTTCCTCAATTTCTTTCATGAGTACTTTATAGTATATAGTATATAGTACTTTATATATACTTTATAGTATATAGTATATAGTACTTTATATACACTTTTCTGTGTAGAGATTCTTAGCTGCTTTGGTTAGGTTTATTCCTAGGTATCTTATAGTTTTGGGTGCAATTGTAAATGGGATCGACTCCTTAATTTCTCTTTCTTCTGTCTTGTCATTGGTGTAGAGAAATGCAACTGATTTCTGTGCATTGATTTTATATCCTGACACTTTACTGAATTCCTGTACAAGTTCTAGCAGCTTTGGAGTGGAGTCTTTCGTGTTTTCCACATATAGTATCATATCATCTGCAAAGAGTGATAGTTTGACTTCTTTGCCGAGATGTTTTTATAATTAACAGCTTACTTCTAATACAGTAAGGTGAATAGAGGCCTACAGCTGATTTTACTAGCAATTCTTATGTAGAAACTGCTTTTAGAGTTTTCTCTAATTATAAAAATAGATAAAACTGTACACATAGACAACACAATGTGAGTTATGCATAAAAAACTGCAATATAAAAGAATGTTTTCATTTTAATTGTTTTGCTTTTTAGATACTCAAAAGCGATAGAAGACCCTTGACTTCACTTCTATTTCAAAGCACAATCACCACTTAACATCTGTTTTTCTGGGCAGCTGAAACTGTCTTGCTGACTGCACGACTTTGGATGAATCTTTAAGAGACCATCCAGTGATATGCAATTTTATTTGAGACAGGTACTATCATGTCAGTTTGAGGCAATTGTGAATAGTCCTTCCTAAATATTTCTAATGCCATTTGATAGGTGTCATTGATTTTTATGAAAACTACTGAGCAATTCCTTTGTTTACTGTGTTTGGAATTACTACACAGATCTCTTTCCTGGCCTCTAGCAGAAGCTTGTGATGTAAATAAATTCATATGGCTGACTGGAAAGGAAGAAGGTGTGTATTACTACACCCAGTATATCAAAGAGGTGATCATGGTTTCAACAAAAATTAAGAACAGAAGTGCCTTAGAGAGATACCTCCGAGATATTTCTGCAGATCATGGCCTGCCTTGAAGAATGCTTTCTCTCTCAGTTAATACTCCTCCTTCCTGTCTCCATCTCCACCTCCATTCCAAGGATGTAGTAAAACCAGTGTTAAGTATGAAAACAGTTATGAGAGAGTTTGAATAATCAGGAAAGGAGACTTGAGTAAAGGGCATGATGATATGTCCACGTCACAAACAAAATCCTAGTAACTACCTTTCTATCTATCTATCTAGAAGCCTGTAACTACAGGCTCGGAGGTATCTCTCTAATTTTTGGCAGTCTCCAAAAATGCCATTCAATTTTAAACCATAGCATTCATAACTGGTATTTCTTTTTTTTCATTTAGAAGAGCTTAATGAACATTCTAACAAAGTTTGCTATAAAGAAAATTGTTCATAAATGAATCAAGTTCTCTCCTGATTTTCATTTAAAATAAAACACGCAAGGGCACCTGAGTGGCTCAGTAGGTTAAGCCTCTGCCTTCAGCTCAGATCATGGTCTCTGGATCCTGGGATCGAGCCCCACATCGGGCTCTTTGCTCGGCAGAGAGCCTGCTTCCCTCTCTCTCTCTGCCTGCCTCTCTGCCTACTTGTGATCTCTCTCTGTCAAATAAATAAAATCTTTTTAAAAAAAATGCATAGCAAAAGATTAAAATTTATGAAGCATTTAAAATTATGTTTAAAGGAAAAAGACTGATTTTATGACTAACAAAATTGAATAATACTCAATATAACATGAAAAAATATATATTGACTAGTTTAGTGCTATTTTGATTTTTAAGTAAGAAATGCTATTGCAGTTCTCTACCAAATAATGCTTCCAAAATCATACCATAGGTAAATATTTACTAAGCTTAGAATTTATCACCAAAAAGTGGAAAGTGAGCTGGACTAGACAACTGGAGCTCTAGTATCTGTCTCTGATTCTGCTAGCAGTTATTTACATTTATATGAAAGAGTAATTTAAGTACCAAGACTTTGATTTCTTCATCTGTAAAATCAGAGTGTAGATTGAATTTTTTTAAAGGTCACAGGCAGTCTGTTACAGATTTTGGTGAAAGCTGTTAGAGTAGGCTAGCTATATAATAACAAAATCTCCCAAATTTAGAGGCTTAACATAAGAGAAGTTTATTTACTGGTCATCACATGACTAAGTTCAATAAGCACATTCCAGGTAACTTTCTTCCATGTGTCAATTAGGGAACTGAGGTTTCCTCCATCTTGTGCTCTACTGTTCCCTAAGCTTTGGATCTCTCTGCATCTGACCCACAAAAGAGTAAAGAAGGAGGAAGGAAAGTACACTCATTTCTTAAACTCCTTTACCTAGAAAGGACACCCCTATTTTCATTTATTTGTTTTCTACTGGCCAGAACTAATCACGTGATCCTATATAGATACAAGAGGGACTGGGAAATGTAGTCCCTGGCTGAGTTGCCACTTTGCAGTGACAACTCTACATTATAGAAGGTGGAACAAAAGTTCCAGTAGACAACCTCACAGCACCAACCTAATTTTATATAAAGATCTTGGGAAAATTCAGTTAGTGACAATATATTCAAATGGCCCCTATATTCAAGCTACACCCTATGCTGCAACTGATGGAATGATTCATTTCCCAAAAAAATGAAAGTTCCATAAATGCACTGTAGAAGTCATGGCTTGAAATGCTATACCAGAGAATCCAAGTGGGATCCTGTGTTCTGCAGCACTTTATCCACTCAAAGTAATTTCATCATTTCCAGTGGTAAAGCATCTTGACTACATTTCCATCTCAAGCCTGAATCAGTTTCTGCCAGCCCTCTCCCTTCTTCTAGCAATGATGTCTTTCAAATTTCCCTCATAGAAGCTAGTTACATAATTTGGGAGTCCCAGTGCAAAACAAACAAACAAACAAACAAAAAAGCCCTATGTTCAAAAATAGAGGTGAGGGGAAATGCCATTACATGAACTAAAATACAAAGTTTTGTCATTTTCCCAATAATCTCTCTCTACTTATCATGTTGTTTTATATTTGCTACTTAATGTCATCCTAAGTAAAGAAAAACTAAAATTTTAAATTACTAGCTTGAATGTTACCATCCATATTTATACTACGCAGTGCCAGTTCTAAATGGAAACGTGAGTATTTAATTGATGTGGGGAATCATCATACTCAGTTTGCATTTAGTGGTTCATTCCCATAGGCCTTCTGAACTGACCAAAAGAGACAAACACAAGTCAAACATAGGAGGTAGGAAGTGGGAAAAGCCCACAAATGAAAAGTCAGTCAAAGGAGCACTCCAGGCCACAAAAATACTGGTGGCAGGAGACAGAAGACCTTCCCACACCATTCCCACTCCATACCCTCAGGCCCTAAGGTCTGGCCTTGGGAAGTGGACCATGTGCAGGCACTGCATCAGGTCCCAAGCAAGGGTTCCTCCTCCCACCAACCACCCTAGAGAAAGCCAGTCAAACATTTCCCCCTTCCCACTAGCCCAACTCTGGGCAGATGAATGACTCCAAGGATCTTAAAACCCATACATCAGAGTGGGCAGGAGGATGTACTCTGCTATGCCATTTAATGCTCCATATCATTGGCATTAGGACAGCTGCCATGATGACCCACTATGCCAGACATGGCCTGACTCCAGCTAGCCCACCTTTATGCGCATATTCCACTGTCCCATCAGAACTCAATTACAAAACACAAATTCTGAGGTAGAATTATCAAGAATTTCAGACTACAGTTGGCAAAGATGGGGTCCAATGAGTACAGGGGCCTGTGCCACTGCATTGGCCACATACCCATGAAGCTAGCCCTAACCCTACTTCAAATAAGTGAATTTTCAGGTACAATGTGTCTTTTCTCCAACTGTTATCCAAATAAATCCCAGGACTTCAAGTGACCTAGACTTGCCAGGGTATCTCACTCAAAGAAACACAAGCCAATAAAGTAGCCAAGTGTAATTAAGAATAATTCTACTCTTTGCTTGCAGTATGCAAAGACCAATAAAGAGGATCTAATTCATAATGGAAAGTTAGAATTTTTAAACTCCTGGTTCCTATTCTCTGATCCTCCCTTATGAAAACTGCTCTAGAATCTTTTATTCTTTGCTTCTCACTTGCCATTTTGTAGCAAAATGTGTTCTCCGTGATAAAAAGCCCAGAAAGCGGGGTATCTGGGTGGCTCAGTTGGTTAAGCTTTTGCCTTCGAGTCAGGTCATGATCCCAGGGTCCTGATTCTCCCTCTTCTTCTGCCTCTCCCCCTGCTTGTGCTCTCTCACTCTCTCTCTCTCAAATAAATAAATAAAAACTTAAAAAAAATAAAAAGGCCATAAGGGCTTTTGCTCTACTCTCCACCATCCCTATTCCCAGATCTTAGGTAAATCAACTCAGCCTCTTGGCTTTCTCTTTAAATTTTTTTCTCTCCTTTGCCCATTACTAAGGTTCTCTACCCCAAAGCAAAGCTCAGAATCTGACGCAGAGGGCAAGAATCTTTTCCTCTGATGAGAGTGAAAGGAGGGAACAGACTATAAATATACATTTAGCAATGTTTTGTGTCCCAATTACATTAATAATTTTATTTCTGTTATAAAATCAAGGGCCTATTCACTCATATTGATTTCATTTTTCCCCTAGAATAGCTCTTGATGCTGTAGCCTCTCAGTTTAAACAGTGGCTTACCCTCTGTAGTATAGAAGCAAAAAACATGAATACCTGCTCCCCTTGGGACACAGAATGAATCACTTAATCTTAGTCTTCCATTTTCTCTACAGTGTATATAAATTATGATTTGGGCCAATCCAATACTCTGAGGATTGGACTCTTTCTCAGTTCTGTGAATTAATGGCTAGGTTATATATAAACTGGTATTATTAACTGATCTTAAGAAAATATGTGTCAAGGAAAAGAGGGTAGCCTGCATTGAAAATGTCTCTTTGTAGGAGACTTTGCAATATACATAGTTGATCACGGTTTTCTGAATTTAGGTAAAATATCTCTAAGCAACTCTTCTTCCTATTTTCCAATGATATATATCTGATTACTAGTTTGACCCCCAAATACATTGATTCAAGAAGGAAGTATCCCCCAAGGATACAGTACACAAAAAGTTATGGTCGTTGGGGAGGGATGTGTCCTATTATAAATTAGAATTTTGGCATTCTGGATCATATATCAGCTTTTTTTGGATCAGGATAGTGTGAATCTGTTACTGAAATCTGGATCATTTCAGAGTATATGAAATTGAATAGATTATTAACATGTTAAACTGAGAACACAACTTGCAATATAGTGGCCCATTAGTCAACATCTCTATCTGAATGGCACTCAATACCTTAGCAATACATGAAATTAAGTGACTAAAAACTGCCCATCAGATGGTTATAAAAATTAAAGTGACTGGGTATGTGAAAGTCTTGAGCACAGGGGCACCTGCGTGGCTCACTCATTAAGCGTCTGCCTTAGGCTCAGGTATTGGTCCCAGGGTGCTGGGCTTGAGCCTCACATATGGCTCTCTGCTCTGTGGGAGGCCTGCTTCTCCCTCTCCCACTCTCCCTGCTTGTATTCCCTCTCTCACTGTGTCTCTTTCTGTCAAATAAATAAATAAATAAATTTTAAAAAGTCTTGAGCATGAATTCTGACTCATAAAGTCACTTGAAGTTTTTTGTATGAATACATTTTTCTATTTATCCCTTTACAATGAATTGTTTCAGTTTGTTATCACTAAAATATAAGGATCATTGTGTTTAATTTGTGTTTCTAAAGGAAGGAGAAAAAAATATTCCATGTGTTGTGCTCTAACCAGGGAAAGGAAATCTTCTCTAAAGTTCTGATTATGTTAAAAAATTACAGAACCTTGGAGGGGGAGGAAGCATGATGGTGGAGTAATAGGAGACTGAAATATCATCAGGTCCCAGGAGTTCAGCTAAATAGTTATCAAACCATTCTGAACACCTACAGACTCAACAGAAGATAGAAGAGAAGAAGAGCAGCAATTCTAGGAACAGAAAAGCAACCACTTTCCAGAAGGTAGGACATGAATCTGAAGTGACAGGAAGATAGATCATGGGGGGAGGGGCCGGCTCCTGGCAAATGAGAGAGCAGCAGAGCATGAAATCAGAACTTTTAGAAGTCTGCTCTACTGAGGGACATTGCTCCAGAGGTTAAGCAGGGGGCTCCACCCCTGTGGAGCAAGGGGTCACAGAAAGACCAGAGCTGTCTGAGTGTGGCAGAGTTCCCAGGTATCGGAGTCAGGTAGCTGGCTGCAGAGACGGAGCCGATAAATGGACTCTCAGCTCAGGCTTACCTTAAACCATGACCCAAGGCACAGTCAGACCACTACTCTTTGAGTAGGGACCCCACAAGTGGCAGATCTGGGAAGACCTCCTCCTTCCTTTTGCGGGAAGAGTGGTGCAGGAGCACACAACAGGAATCTGCTGGATTTGGAGACTCCAAACGTGACCATGCACCAGAGATAGGGACACTTGATCACAGGCTGGCTGAGCTGAGAGTGTAGCCAGAGAACAGGGAGATGGGAGGGATTGACTGCTTTTCTCTGAGGTCGCACTAAGGAATGGGGCCGCCAGCTCTTGGCTCCTACTGGCCAGAGATTTGGAGGCTGCCATCCTCATTCCCATCTTCCAAAGCTCTATGGAAAGTGTTTGGGGAACAAAAGTTACTGAGAGCCAACTGGAGCAGATTACTTAGCCTGGCCCCTGGCAAAGGTTGTGCAATTCTGCCTCCAGCAAAGACATTTGAGAATCACTGCAACAGGTCCCTCCCCCAAAAGATCAGCAAGAACATCCCGCTAAGAACTAGTTCATTAATAAATGAGAACTGTGGAACTCCAGAACTAGGGGAAATAAACACATAGAATTCATGGCTTTTTTTCCCCATGATCCTTTAGTCTTTCAAAGTTAAATTTTTTTGTTTTTTTTTTCTTATTCTATTTTAAAAAATTTTTCCTCTTTCTTATTTTAATGCTTTTTAAACTATTTTAACTTATCAATACCTTTTTTAAAGAATCTTTTAAAATTTTCATTGTTACAGTCATATTTTAACCCTTCATTGTATTTAACCTTTTGTATACATATACGGTTTTTTTTTTTAATTTAAATTTTGGGATACAATTTCTTCTAATACATCAAAATATACCCTAATTCTAGCACATGGCTTTTTCTAGTCTCCAGCCTGATTACCTTCTTTGCTCTTTTTTTTTCCCCAACCAACTTATCAATTCCTTTTAGAATCTTATTAAATTTTCATCTTTACTGATATTCCATCCCCTCATTGTGTTTACCCTTATTTTTTAATATATATAAGTTTTTCTTTCTTTAAAATTTTGGGAGGTAGCTTCTTCTAAAAGGCCAGAATACACCAAAAGTCAACAAATATTGTGAAAATGTCTATGCTATACTACCTAAAGCAATCTACACATTTAACACAATCCCTATCAAAATACCATCAATTTTTTTCAAACAAATAGAGCAAATAATCTTAAAATTTATATGGAACCAGAAAAGACCCCAAATAGCCAGAGGAATGTTGAAAAAGAAAGCCAAAGTTGGTGGAATTACAATTCCAGACCTCAAGTTCTATTACAAAGGTGTAATCATCAAGACAGTACAGTACATACAGCACAAAAACATACATGTAGATCAATAGAACAGATTAGAAAGCCCAGAAATAGACCCTCAACTCTATGGTCAATACAGCAGAAAAGAATGTGCAATGGAAAAAAGACAGTCTCTTCAACAAATGGTGTTGGGAAAATTGGACAGCCACATGCACAAGAATGAAACTGGACCATTTCATTACACCACACACGAAAATAGCCTCAAATGGATGAAAGACCCCAATGTGAGACAGGAATCCATCAAAATCCTTGAGGAGAAAACAGGCAGCAACCTCTTCGACCTCAGCTGTACTGACTTCTTCCTAGAAATATTGCCAAAGGCAAGGGACACAAGGGCAAAAATGAACTATTGAAACTTCATCAAGATCAAAAGCTTTTGCACAGCAAAGGAAACAGTCAAAAAACCAAAGGCAACCACAGAATGAGAGAAGATATTTGCAAATGACATATCAGATAAAGAGCTAGTATCCAAAATCTATAAAGAACTTATCAAACACAACATCCAAAGAACACAGAATCCAGTAAAGAAAAGGGCAGAAGACATGAACAGACATTTCTGCAAAGAAGACATCCAAATGGCCAACAGACACATGAAAAAGTGCTCAGCATCACTCACCATCAGGGAAGTACAAATCAAAACTACATTGAGACATCACCTCACACATCAGAATGGCTAAAATTAAGTAGTCAGGAAATGACAGACATTGGTGAGGACGCAGAGAAAAGGCAATTCTCCTACCCTGTTGCTGGGAATGCAAGCTGGTGCAGCCACTCTGGAAAACAGTATGGAGTTTCCTCCAAAAGTTAAAAATAGTGCTACCCTACTACCCAGCAATCATACTACAGGGTATTTACCCTAAAGATACAAATGCAGGGATCCAAAGGGGGACGTGCACCCAGCAACATCCACATTAGCCAAATTACAGAAAGAACTTAGATGTCCATCAACAGATGAATGGATAACAAAGATGTGGTGTATATATATACACAACAGAATACTATGCAGCCATCAAAAGATGAAATCTTGCCATTTGCAATGACGTGGATGGAACTAAAGGGTATTATGCTAAATGAAAAGTCAATCAGAGAAAGATATTTATCATATTATCTCACTGATATGAGGAATTTGAGAGGAAGGGCAGGGGGTTGTGGGCTGTGTGGCATAGGGAAGGAAAAAAATGAAACAAAATGAGATCAGGAGGGAGACATACCATAAGAGACTCTTAATCTCAGGAAACAAACTAAGGGTTGCTGGGATAGGGTGGCTGGGTTATGGACATTGGGAAGGATATGTGCTATGGTGAGTGCTGTGAAATGTGTAAGCCTGATGATTCACAGACCTGTACCTCTGGGACAAATAACACATTATATTTTAATATAAAAAAATTACAGAGCTTCTGCTAGGTTTTTTCCCTCTATTGTTAAATTTTAGACACCTGTGGTGGAAAGGCTTTTAGGTTAGGAGATCTTCTTAAATGTATGCTGTGAAGTGGTAGTTACCCACAGTAGAAAGTCTTTTGTGTTAAAACATACTCGATTACATTGTCTAGTTTAGAGTAGCAGGCCAAAAACTAAAGCAGATTGCCTAAAAATTAATAGGAATTTTGGGGGCTGGAGGCTAGCAGATAGAGAGGACCAGAGACAAAAAAAAAAAAAAATGGAGGCAGCCAAAACTTAAGGAGGTCATATGTACAGCAAAAATTATGTGAGAGTAGGAAATTGGTAATGAATGTTAGAACAATGATGGTTAACATTCCATTTCTTTTTTGTCTCCATAGTTATACCATGTATCACTCTATTACTGTCTAGTTTGGGATGCTATAACAAATTACCATAGACTGGGTGGCTTAAATAACAAACAGTTATTTTTTACGGTTCTGGAGGCTGAAAGTCCAAAATCAGGAAGCCAGTATAATTGGGTTCTTGGTGAGGCTTCTCTTTCTGGTTATGTCTATAAGAGGCTTACCCTTGGTGTGCATGTGCAAAGAGGAAGCAAACTCCCTTTTGTTTCTTCTTAAAAGGGCACTAATCTCATTATGAGAGCTCTACCCTCATTACCTCCTTAAGGTCCCATCTCTGAACACCATAACATAACATTAGGGGTTAAGGTTTCAAAATATGAAGCTGGGTGGAATACAAATACTCAGTCCACAGCAAATATGCTCAAAGTAAAGGTCTGCCACATGCTCAGCCTTGTGTTATTGGCAGTTTGGAGAACTGAAATAAGCAGGGCAGTGTCCAATTTGGGCCAAAGAGCTATGAAGAAGAGAGAAGCAGTCACATAAGGTAAGACTAGGAATAATAATAAATAGCAACCCCAGGAATCCTTAGAGATTGGGGAGATAAGGAACGCAGTTGAGGATGGTAGTTTCCCAGTTGGCACTGAGGCTGGGCTTGTGATCTCAGCAATCTGGGAGAGTTGGAAATAATTAGGCAGTTGATATTTGGATCACACTTGTGGGGCTCAACACCCCAAAATGTACTGTGTTCTTGTTGCCTAATGGTGATGATGGAGTAACAAAGTCACAGCCACCAACCCAGCTGTGTTCTCCTCCCTCTGGGCACTTTGGTTGTAAAACCACAAACCACAACCTGCACAGATTTATCTATGAAACTGGAAGAGATAATCCCAGCCTATCCAAACAAATGCATACTTTAATCAATCATCTTTCCAATATGCACAACTGTAAAAATTATTCATACTGCTTTATTTTCCAAGAATTTACCTGCACAGACACACTTGTGTGTTTTGTAACAGCATTCTGAAGAGTTTATCTATGTTGAATTTTTAGGAAATTTTTTGCCAGTATGTTCGTATCCTCAAAACTTTTTATCTCTGCAAACATCTCCCTTCTTCTGTTATTTTTTAAAAACAAAACAAAGAGGCAACCCACGAAATGGGAGAAGATCTTTGCAAATGACAGTACAGACAAAAGGTTGATATCCAGGATCTATAAAGAACTCCTCAAACTCAACACACACAAAACAGACAATCATATCAAAAAATGGGCAGAAGATATGAACAGACACTTCTCCAATGAAGACATACAAATGGCTATCAGACACATGAAAAATTGTTCATCATCACTAGCCATCAGGGAGATTCAAATTAAAACCACATTGAGATACTACCTTACACCAGTTAGAATGGCCAAAATTAGCAAGACAGGAAACAACGTGTGTTGGAGAGGATGTGGAGAAAGGGGAACCCTCTTACACTGTTGGTGGGAATGCAAGTTGGTGCAGCCACTTTGGAGAACAGTGTGGAGATTCCTCAAGAAATTAAAAATAGAGCTTCCCTATGATCCTGCCATTGCACTACTGGGTATTTACCCCAAAGATACAGATGTAGTGAAAAGAAGGGCCATCTGTACCCCAATGTTTATAGCAGCAATGGCCACGGTCGCCAAACTGTGGAAAGAACCAAGACGCCCTTCAACGGATGAATGGATAAGGAAGATGTGGTCCATAGACGCTATGGAGTATTACGCCTCCATCAGAAAGGATGAATACCCAACTTTTGTAGCAACATGGACGGGACTGGAAGAGATTATGCTGAGTGAAATAAGTCAAGCAGAGAGAGTCAATTATCATATGGTTTCACTGATTTGTGGAGCATAACAAATAGCATGGAGGACAAGGGGAGTTAGAGAGGAGAAGGGAGTTGAGGGAAATTGGAAGGGGAGGTGAACCATGAGAGACTATGAACTCTGAAAAACAATCTGAGGGTTTTGAAGGGGCAGGGGGTGGGAGGTTGGGGGAACCAGGTGGTGGGTATTGGAGAGGGCACGGATTGCATGGAGCACTGGGTGCGGTGCAAAAACAATGAATACTGTTACGCTGAAAATAAATTTTAAAAATTTTTTAAAAAAGTGTTTGTTACCCTCATGTACACAGACCTCTTTCCTACCTATTTTGGAAACTTTTAAAAAGTTAAAAGCCATAATGGAAGATGTTAATGGATGCCAATATCCAAGAGACCAGATTCTGATACGTTATTAGGAAATTGGAAGGCTGAGAGCAAGGATGTACTTCTTTCCACATTTGGTCTCCTTCTCATCACCACAACCTTCCCATTCACAGCCCCATCTATATGTACAATTCACAGTATAATATTCCACCTTCACTTTCTTGTCCTATCTATTTATTCCTTATAGTATGTTGCATACTATAAGCCCAGTGGTTTCTCACATTCCAAAAGAGAACTTAACTCTTCAGCTGGAATTTTTTTGGCTATTTATGTATACATGACTTAAGATTTTCAAGTCTAACCTATGTGATGTACCAGTTGAGATTCTCGATTAGAATAACATTGTACAACATTGTTCACTTGAAACAGTTGCTTCTCAGCAAAGGGATGACTCAGGTAGAGACCTTCAGCCCAGATGCCCATCAAAGAAACCACCTGGATGAGAGAACAAGCTTACAAAAATAAAAACCATCTCTCTCCCTACCCCACATAGCATCTTCTAGATCAGAATCTACACAGAACTTTCTAGGCTTTTCCAAAATGGTCAATTATTTTTATTTTCTTTTAATATGTCCCCATTCTGAGATTTTCCTTTGGGCCAAGACATAAACTGGCATTGGACAAACTTAAATATGATAAGAAAAGCTGGTCTCGTGACATTTATGACCTGATGGGGAAGATAAAGTACTAGAAATTTCATAGGAAATCATCTAAGATTTCCAGTCCAGATTTGCTGACTTGAGAGTATTCTGGATTTAGAGAAATATCTCAGGTGTTTCCAAAGACCTGAGCACCAAATCTTTTGATGTCATCTTATCACTTGCCTAGATCAGATCCTGTTCAGATTCCAAATCTCCAACCCATACTGGATGGTTCCAAAGACAGGGTCTGTGCTGAGTAGTCCTGCAATCTAAATGGATAGCCTACCACTGCAATCTTCTTGAGTGATATTTTCTTGGTCACATTTGTGAGAAATAGTCTAGCTGGGAGGAATAACAGAGCAACCACACACAGCTAAACTTGGAGGAAATGTTTATTAGAGAGGGAATTTCAAAGACCTAGAAGAACTTCCATAAGGCCCTTAGTAAGTAGAATTTGTAAAGACTGCAACCCACAACTCTGTATTTGTGCTACAAATTTTCACCTGTCTAAAGCAAATGTTCAGACATTGCTCTCTTGGCTCCTTTCTCCACTCATGGAGCCCTCTTTTTTATGCTCCATATCAGCCCTTCCTTGACATTCTTTTCATTTATTTTCATCCTAAGCAAATTGATAGATAAATACCCCAAGGGATTTGAAGCATCTCTGCTTTCATAGAAAAGGGCCTGAGCAACTCTTATTTATTATTAGATAAAATCAATTGTCTAAGTTTTCTTTTGGTATTCTTACCATATGATTGCCAAAATTATAAAATTCAAAATTATATAGTTCAAAATTATATAGTTAATGAAACTAAACCAAATGCACTAAAATGTTGGGTCAGAACTACTTTGACATCTATCAAATATTTCAATAACTACACATGTGGCTTCAGCAAGTCTTCTAGCTTGCAAATAAAGTGGTTATTTTTCTTATTTTGAACAGTTTTCAGATTCAGATCTACTGATCTATCTTGTTTATTCCTGCTGAGATGTTGATTTTTGCAAGTCACTGGGTATCTTTTCCCATCATGATAACTTTAAAAATGTACACACATCTCTGTCTACAAGGCAGACGGATGATCTTTTTTTTTTATTTTATTTTTTATAAACGGATGATCTTATCTCTCCTTTTCATTTCAGCTATTTAAAAATTATGTTAATGTAATATCTCTAACTGCAAAAGTCCACTTATATCCAAGTTCAAATAATTAGACCCAGGCCTAGTATGAAGGTCCTAACTACTGGTAATATAAAATCTTCCCAAAGTATATTTATAAGTCAAAACTGCTTTACCTGTGCTCTAGTCAGCAGGCTATGAGTCTACTGGTTCTTTTCCAAGACATGTGATTGAGTCATACATTCATCCTAGGCACTCCCAGGCAGGCATACAACCTACATTCCTTTTCAAGAAGAAGATACATGTGCTCACAAGTTACTGAAATGGGCATGCCCACCACTTAGAATTTCAACCTTTACTTTTAATGGCTGCTAAAATGTAAAGGGTCCCAAACCATTTTGGGGAGTAGGATTTGGCTTATTTACATAATGAAACATATATAATATCTATGATTTATGCACACATGCACACACACACACACACACACACACACCTGTGTACATACATATGTTATGTGAGTATACATATGTTTGGGATAGCTCTTGGATCAAACCTTCCTTAACGAGAAATTCTTTGGTTAAAACTGATTATGTTCAAAATTAGTAACAACCAAGATTCTTGGAAATTTGCTTTATGCCTTATCTTAGGTCAATTTCCCTAGAAAGAGAGCCTGTGATGAAGATTCTTGTACAACAGTTTATTGAGAAAATAATATCAAGAGAAGGAAAATAAGGCATGCCAGGTAGGGCAGATGATCTTATCTCTCAGTTCAGCTATTTATAAATCACTGTATCAGTGTAATACCTCTTGCCACAAAAGTCATGGGGGAGAGGGGAAGAAGTTAAGGAGGAAAAATACATATATATATACACATATATATGTATACACACACACACATATATGTACACATTCATATACGCATACATACACATATATATATAGTTTCAGCTGGTGACTAACTTCAGCCTGATCCCATGGGGAACTCTGAAGCAAGAATTGCATCATAGAATTGGCATCTTAGCATTGGTATCACAGAATTGGTCTCATCTTAATGCAAAGAAGCCATATTTTTGTACCCTGGGTCAGTCTTCTGGAGAGGAAAATCATCTCCCATGAAGGAGGGCTGCCATTTGGCCAAGGGCAAACCTCCAGAGGAGGAAGCTGTGAGCCATTAGGCAACCAACATTCACAGCAGCTAGGAGTAAGTACACCTTTCTTTAAAGAGGTTCTACATAGGACACCAACATCCACTATAGTCTACCCCTCACACTGCTCAGACCCACTTGATTCTCACATTAAGTTTACTCCTTCCAGGCATAGCTTCTCCAATATGTAGATCACTTATAAATTCAGGGAAGACTGCTTAAAATCAACTGCTTATAATCAACTGACTGCTACAGTTGACTCCAAGGTTGTAACTGATATTCTTTATCTCCCTCCTCCACCACCCATGACAGATTTCCTCTATAGACAGCATCTCTGACAAACTAGGTGGTTTTACTGGTGGGCCCTCATCCTTGAGAATCTAAGTCCTAGTTACCATCTCCCTGTCAGGTTGGGGTTGCTATGGCTACATCTACATTTAAAACCGAACATGGTAAAATCAAAAGATGCCAAAATGGGTCAACTTAGTGACAAAAGCATTCTCAATGCCCCATAATGTAGTAGCAGCCCTGCCTCCTCATGATAACTGGGGTCAATTATCCTACTATTACATAACTATAATCTTAGCTTGCTGGTCTACTGGCATGAAAAGCCCTAAAATGACCATGCACCAAACGTTTATAGAGATTTTTACTATTTCTTCCAGAGAAAGAATTCTCCATCTAAAAACCAGAACACCCAGATCCACAGAGCTTATAGTTGCAGGAATGAGAAGCACAAATTCCCCAAATGGGTCAACAGAAGTAATGATGAGTACACCCACTTTTACTTTCACCCCTTGGTTCTCAGATACATAAAACAGCATATGATAGGCATTGGTTTAACGTGCATATCACATCCCAAAGGATGATACCCCATCCACATAGGATGTCACCCTCAAGTTGATACCTCAGCTGAGTAGAGGCAATTCCACTGCTCTACCAAGCCATCCAGTTTGGGAATGGTGTGGTAGGTGGTAGGTGGTAGGATTAGTGGATTCTATGGTCAGATGATTACCATTACACCTGCCCTGCCATAAACTTGATTCCTTTGTTCAAGGCAATATTATATGAGATCCTATGTCAATAGATTACTTTGTGAACATCTGGGTAGTGATGCTAGCCAAGGCAGGAAAGGTCAATCTACACTGGAATACAAGACAATCCTGTCCAGAATGAATCATCATTCCTTTTAGGGTAAAAGGGACATCAAAGTAAAAACTTTCCCCCAAATAGCTGCTTGGTCTTAAGAAATGGTACCTTAGTAGGGACTCAGCATTGGTCTTGGTAGCTAATAGAGTGGATATTAGTAAGAGCAGTTGTTTGATCAGCCTTTGCAAATGAGAGAGAAAGCATGTTGTCGGGCCCATTCAAAGCCTCCCTTTCTGTGGCCTCCAACTGTGAATACTCCATTCAGAAGCCCATTGCATAAGCCCTTGAAGGGACTGAGAAGGGAGGAAGGCTGATATCTATCTTGTCCACAAGATAGTTGTTTAGTACCTTAGTACGAAGTACTAAACAATTAGTTGTTTAATGCCTCTTCTGCATTAACCATAAAGTTCCCATAAAGTAACCATAAAGTTACAGTTTCTGCCCTTTTCTAAAGTTTTGACCGTATGCCTCTTCCCCAGACATCATTATCACTGATCTTCCAATCTTGTTCCTGTCAAGCTTCTGACCAATCAACTAAATCATTTACCACTTCCCTGAGTTTACATATGTCCAACTAGCTAAACTATTCACCATCACTCATGTGTCAGGGGATATCTTACCTCAGGCCACCTTCTACTCAAACGAAGTAACAAGGCCAAATCACTATACCACTGAACAACTGCCCATTGGGAAGGATTCCCTCTCACCACTATTATATATCCTTGCATGTGACTGTAGTAGAGCAATAGTTCATTTCTACTTTATAACCACATACCAAATTGAATTATCTGTAAATCAAACTCGGGGTTTTGCTTCTCATTAGCCATTTGTAAGAGAGCCCCAGAGGCTGCACCTATGAGCTGAGGGAGAGGCACTGGTGAAACACTTTTCTGTGACATGAGTGCATCATACAGCTTACTTTTGCTCCCTGGAATTCCTCGAGTCCCAACCTGGATCTACCACTTTTATTTTACAATGGATTGATGTTGGGCCCAAACTTACTACTTGGTGGGCTAATAGTATCCAGCTCATAATGAGAAGTTACGTCTGAATGGTCACTTGATATCACATGATTAGATGCTCAACTTCTACAGCACTCCAGGATCTGTTTTTCAAATCGGAAATAATTCTATTACAAATGGCATGACCTTACTCCAGGACCCTTTGCTGAAATGCCCTTATTGGGACTATCCAGATGTGCCAGATTGTGCTTTTCTCTAGTAGAGATACCTCTGGCACCAGCGGGTCTGCCAGACCCTATCGCTCAAGAGTAGGACTGCTTGTTGTACAGCCTGAACTTGCTGCAGAGTCCTTTCTCGCTCTGAGATCCACTCAAAACAGCCTTTCACCTTCTCAAAAAATGGATGACAGCAATACTCCCAAGTACAGGATGCTGTCTCCAAAACCCAAACAAGCCTACCAAGGAATGTGCTTCTGTCATACTGTTAGGAGTGTATGGTGCAACAATTCGTCCTTTACATTCAATAAAAATGCTCCAGCATGCCTCACAACACTGGAACCTATAAAGATGTCACTAATGTGACGGGTCCCTGAATCTTTTTAGAATTCACCTCTCCCTCAGGAGCACATGTATCTTACTAAGGCATACACTTACCATTTCTTGCTCATCAGATCTAATTAATAAGATA
Source organism: Enhydra lutris kenyoni (assembly GCF_002288905.1). Classification (NCBI taxonomy): domain Eukaryota; kingdom Metazoa; phylum Chordata; class Mammalia; order Carnivora; family Mustelidae; genus Enhydra; species Enhydra lutris. The sequence continues at coordinate 40,023,720 of NW_019154089.1, read as the reverse complement.
TCATCAAGAAATGAACCAGTGCAGTGTTCTGTAGAATGTCCAAATAGCACAGCTCTCTTTAGTTTTACATTGTGACAATGAGAGGGAAATGAGCATAGTCCTGGGGTAAGACTGCAAATGTATATTGTTGCCCATTCATGTGAATAGGAACTGCTTCTGATTCTCATTTTTAATGGATATTAAAAGCATATATTTGCCAGCTCAATAGTTTTATACCACATAACGAGGCTGTGTTATTCTGCTCTAATGAAGATACCAGATTTGGCACAGCAGCTGCAATTAGTTGAGTTTGCATTATTCCACTGTCATCCTCCCATGAGCCATCCATTTTTTGTAAGAACTAGACTGGTAAATTAATTGGAGATATGGTAAAGATTACCACCCCTGCATCCCTTAAATTTTTAATCTACCAACTTCTTAAAAAAAAATGATACTGTTTTTATTTACTCTGACAGGGTGGAGGCAGTTTCAAAAACGTCTACCTGGCTTTTCTGACTACAACAGCTTTTACTCTAAAGGTCAAGGGACTAATGTGAAAGTCCTGCTGACTACAGGGTATGTTCTTTCTGATTATGCATTCAAAAACAGAGTAAATGACCACTAGCTGAGTCTCTAACCCCAGTTGAATGCGGTGAAATAGACATAGATCAAGACTTTTTTTTTTTTTAAACCTGATCCATGTATGCTGCTACTCTAACAGGGGACAATTAAAGGACTTTGGGTCCGTAGGTATCAGGATCAACAAAGACCCAGATCCATCCGTTCATGAAGTGTTAGGGTATATCCCTCTCCAAAGTAGAGATACATAAGTAAGTGGCAGTAGGTATTTTTGAGGGAAAGACTGTCTCACTGTTCTATATACTCATGGTGTTATTAAGACTGTTTATATGGATTTCTGGCCACTCCTTCAGTTGATTGGTTCTATGTCTAAGAATTTCCTCAGTATATAAACTGGGCACAGAACTGTGAGTTTCTGGCAGCTCCCCTCAGCTTTCTGATCCCATATTTATGATCTATTTTGACTGCTATGTATATTAAGCAATATACACCATTGTTGGTTGCCCATCTATCTTGTCCCTAGGAATGTGATGCTATATTAGCAATTTCTATAGATCCCTGTGGATAATGCCTTCCTGGCTGCCATTTCAAACTTCTGCCTATTATGGTTAAGTATGACCACCTTGCTCTGACAATTAAGTGTTACCACTGGCTACTATCATCTATGATACTATGATACCAGATCCTATCATCCCCAGGTCTGTAATAGCATCTCCTACTCAGTGCTAGTGTAGAGAACAGCCACCTCAATTCTTCTTAAAAATACTAGTTCTCCCCTACTGGCACACTCCTTATTGTTGTAATAAGTAAAGTCGGCTCCAGGACCTCCCAAGGAATTTAGTCAGATGGTGACTTTTCCAGTCTGAAGTAATAGCCTCATTCTAACATGCCCACTCTCTGAGACTTTTAATACTTTCCTTCACAGTCTGCCACAGATATGTTGGCACCTCTATCTCATTAAGTGTGGAGCAGCAATTGGCAAACTATGGCCCTTGAGCCAGATCCAGCCCCTTCTTTCTTTTGTAAGTAAAGTTTTATTGGAACACCCAATTTATTGACCACACCCATTTGTTTATATATTGGTAATATTACTCTCAAGTTCAAAATATTTGCTATCCTGCCATTACAAAAAAAGTCTGCTAACATTTGATGCATGGCATTGTTTTTTCCCAACTTTTAAGAGCCATCCCAGTAGAGCATTAAAACTGTATCTTTGGAACTCTGCCAGAGTGTTAAATCCTGTGTCACAGAAAAGTGGCCATATCAATACACTGTCCTTAATCCAGCTTTATATTCCTCCCCAGTAGCTTCAAGATCCACTCCTAGACATCATCTCTTAGACCCTGCCAGTAAATGTTAACTAAGTCTAGCAGCTTTTTTGGTATTCAGTACCTCTTCTTTAGCACGCTAACACTTGCCCAGTCTAATTTTGCTGAAATTTGGCCCAAGTGTTGGGTCTGATAGGCAGAAAGAGAAATAGAAACAGCTCCTAAGGAAGATTTTCCCAAAGATGCCTTTCTCATTTGAAACCTCTACAATGGTCTTTAAAAGCAGGAGAGAGGGAAATTTATCTTTCAATAAAGGATAATGGTCAATTCTGAACACTCAGAGTTTAGGAAAATCTAGGATTTCAAGGTACTCAAATGCATCTACTTAGATATTCCCATCTCAGGCTCCCACTTCTGGAGTGGGACCCCTGACTCTGGATTAGGAGACCTTCTTGGTCTAAGAATTCAATCTTCTCTAAAGTTTCCTGCCACTTACAATTAAGTCCTGTTCCAGGCTCTTGGCTTTGTCTGTCCTCAATCTACAGAATTTGGAGGATTTTTATCTCTTATTTTGTCTTAAACCACTGATTAATAGATTGGAGATCATCATTATCTCTCTTCAACACATAAATTCCTTTTAGCGAAAGTAAACCATTCCACTGTCCAAATAGTTACTCTTTTCCTTATACTTTTCAAATGCCAGAAACACTGAATCAGTTAGCATATCACCTTCCATCTGTAGCCTATGCCAATTCACCATAGGTGAGCATCTTAGCGAGTGCACTTCTGAAGCATGTCAGCAACTATCAAGGCTCCACCTACCCAGGATGGGGTTTTCACTGCCACCTGGCCAGTGACTAACCAACCTCCAGAATCCCATCTACAGAGATCACTTCTAGTACTATTCCTAGGACCAAATGCCCTAGGAGCAGAGCCTGAGATGAAAATTTTTGTATGAATAATTTATTCATAGATTACTTTCAGGAGAAGAAGAGCAAAGAAAACAGGCTATGCCGTGATAAAACTAAACAAGGATGAGGTCTCAGCTAGAGATCAGCTTTGCCTGATACATATAGGAATTCTGAAGCATGAATGTATCACAGATTTGTTCCTGCTTGAGGCAAGGGGTCTCTGAACTGCTTTCTTCAATTCCTCTCCTATCCCCAGAGGCATGCAGCCAAGAGGAAGCACCTCCCATTAGGTTGTGAGAAATTACCTAAAGAGGAAGGCTACTGTGGACCCACAGTAGGAGCTGACACTCATAAATGAGGGATGGGTATATGAGCATGGTAAAGGGGATCTAGATGGGTACCAACAGCCTACTACATGCTAAACATACTGGAAAAATACTGCTAATTAAACTGAGCAGCAATCTCCTTGGGGCTATGATTCATGCCTCCAGATCCTCTATCCTGTGGACCACTGGCTGTCTTTAATTGCCATTTAGAACAAGGGTAACCCTGAGATGTAGAAGGAATGGAGGTTTGGTTTGAATTTCAGGACTGCTGATCAGTCTCTTGACTATTCTAACATAAGTATTTATTTGTTTTGGCTAAATGAAAGAACCCTGAAATGTAAACTTTCTCAAAAGGATCAAACCCATCAACATTTTATTGTGAATTCTGTTATCAAGTCTTTCAAACTGGACCAGTATTACAACAAATATTCAGAGAGAAATGGGGAGGAAAGTGGGAGGTTCAAGCCAAAGCAATAACTTTAGGATGTCAGACCCTTGAGGAATAACTAGAAAAGCAAAAGGTAACATGAGGAAATCACATCTTTGATAAAGGTTCATCATTAGGCATATCTCTATGAGAAGGCAGAAAGAAGTAAAAAACAAACTCCACTAGATTTTCCACAATAATTTACTTGGATTTGACTTTGGTATGTAAGACTCAGGAGGGACTTCAGTTCACTATGGAAAGTAAGAATTATCCCTGATCTCTGATAACTATTCTTAGT
>NW_019154089.1:39962088-40019922 GCF_002288905.1 Enhydra lutris kenyoni | reverse complement strand
TTTCCTATAACATTGTTACTGATAACTATTCTTAGTTTCCTATAACATTGTTACTGATAACTATTCTTAGTTTCCTATAACATTGTTACCAATATAACATTCTATAACCATTCCAGGTTACAGTACCACCAAGAAAAGAAAAAAAAACTTTATTTAGAATTTGTTTCAAATTCAGGCAACTAATGCATCCACTTTATTCCAATAAATGTAACCAGAATAGCAGTGCTGATAAAACAGCAGAGACAAGAATAAAGTGTTATAGGTACTCAAGGGAAAGAGTTTTAAGAAAATGGCAAGATGAACAAAATCATTGTTCTCTAAGTTACAAAAATTTGTTAGATTCAATATTGTGTGAGCTTGGAAAAGCTGTAGCAGTTCTAGGTGTCCCAGCAGGTCCCAAAGTAAATAATATTAAGGGCTTTTAGTGAACTGGGAAACTATATACTCTTATGATTGATCACAAAAGAGACTGAGAAAGAGGATACGACCCAGAGGAAGAGAAGCAAAGTCTCCAAAAACATTAGAGCTAGAATTAGTACTAGATTCCAAGCTTTTTCACTGTGGATCCAGTGTTGCTTCCACTCACACTCCTTCCCTATTCCCACATCCTCTGACATATGATTGCCATCTATACAGAGCTAGAACAATTCTGTCTGGAACCTAGTCTTGTTATCTTGTATCCAAACAAGGTCAAAGCCATTCACCCAAATGTTCTCCCTGGCTACTTATCATTGTATCTATGAAAAATTTACTGATGTAACTTCAGAGAAAGGAACTAAAGGGAAGTTGTCTCTCTACATAAGGATGTTTTAGGCTAATGGTATGACCATCTACTTAAAGATAAAATGGAGATATCAATATCAATAATCACTAATCTCACTTTCCTCAAAGATTGTCATTATTCAGGGATTATATATTTAAATCACCTCAGCAAATTTATTTTTAAATTAGGATACATACAACTAGCTATAACTGAAACGGTCTACTTGCTATTTCAAATCCCACTATAACTGGTACTTTTCTGTCAAGGAGTCATGCTATACAGGGATAAGTCCTTTCAAGGTAGATACATATACATACATACTACATACAACTTCTTACCACCATTTACCTTTAGGGATTCTCAAACTTCAACGTACATATAAATCAAGTTCTAATTCTGTAAGTTTCAGCAGAAGCCTGGAATTATGCATTTTTAACAAACTCCCAGGCAAGGCTGATTCTGCTGGTCTGTGGGTCACATTTTACATAGCAAGGACCTAACACATACATTCAAGCATGTGAACATACACAAAGGTTTGATGTGTTTTTTGTTTTTTTTGGTAGAATTGATGTGAAGGGACTAGGCACCATAATGTGGACTATGGAGTAACCTGCACAGGTCGAAGAGAGAAATCCCTAAACTCAGCAAATTTAAAAGATACAGGAGCTCAAATTCTGAGTCTCCATGATACTGTAACTTTCCCAGAAATTCAGAGACTTATTGGAATAGGTTGTTGGACTTCTATATGATGTGGACTAGGGTGCTGAATCCATTTTATCAAAAGGGCTGGGAAGATCTAGGTTAACATCTGAGTTACAGAAATCTTTTTGATCATTACACATGTTCTATGATTCTCCTCCTCTACATTTATGACCATGCTATTTCCTCAATCTGGAATACCATCCTTTCACCCTTTCTCTAACTCCTAGAATCATTTATATGCTTGGAGACTCAATTCAATGGTTCACTTTGCTCCCTAACAACTTATGGAAAGAAATGGCAGGTGTAAGACTTCGGAAAGCATCTCTAATTCTTCCTCATCGCTGAGGACTCCTTGAGGGAAAAAAAAATCAAATGTAGTGGGAATTGAAAGAGTAAGTAGAGTTACAGTTTCAGTTACTGGTAATTGGGGGGAAACATGTAACAGCACACATTTATATAGTATTCTTGCTGTACAAACATTGTAAGCATAAATGACCTTGAGAGCATAAGAAATAGTAAAATGTAGTAAAATAATTAGAAAACATGATTCTTGAGTATTTTTTATCTTTGTTTTTAATATAATTTAATTATTGGTTTACATAATTTAACTTTTAATAATAGCTGTATTTAACAACCAGTTTGCAGAATTCCTGAAATTTTAACAATGGGCTCTTGTGAGCCAGTAAAAGCCAGTTCCAGTATGTCATTGTCTCAATTTCTAATCAAGTCAGTTATTCTGTTACCAAGGGTTGAGCTAAATTGTTTTTCCTGTGTCTGAATGTCCTCATTCAAGTTTAAAAATGTAAAACCATCTCCTATATTTCCATGTTTCTGTTTTAAATAACTTGATGAATTCTATAGTCACTACAAGTTTACTGAAGGTAATGAAGTAAATAAGCTCTCAGTTTCAAGGACAATTTGAAAAGAAAATGAAAGAAGCAGTCTTCTATTTTAGTCTGTAACAAAAAACACTTGCATGGCGTATTGGAGGGTTTTCCAGAGGCCCATTTGAGATTGTCTTCACTTGTGATGCTTATCCCCATTGTGTCTGGCACCTGGATTCTCCACAGATTAAGTGGTCTAGGCTGTCAGCTTTCATTCCACCTGAGCCACTCACTAACCTTGTGAGGATGATGGGACAAGTCCTGTGACCTCCTGGTGTTTCCTGAAGTGTAAAATAAGATAAATAATGCAGAGTAAAATTCCCATGATTGTGTAAGGGATTTCTTATTGGTTGCTTAGAAGCTTAGAATTTTTGCAATGGAACCCACATTCTTGCCTTAGAGATCTTAAAAGCACAAGGTTATAATGTGGGTCTTGTGCCATTTTATAAAAAAGTAAAAAATGTGATAATCTTATATGCTTTAGAATAGCACTGTCTAATAAACCTTCCATGATGATATAAATGTTCTATATCTACACTGTCTAACATGGTAGTCACTAGATGCATGAAGCTATTGAGAGTTTGAAAGGTGTTTAGCTAGTATGACTAATGAGCTAAATTTTTAATTTTAATTTAAGTTATATTTAACAAGCCTCATATAACTATGTTTACTGCACTGAACAGAACAAGTCTGCACAGGAACAGATATAGATAGGCTCCATCCTGAGTTGCCTGGGATTTATATTTTGGAATCTAAAATAGTATCACAAAGATATATTTGGTTAACATAAATGTATATAAAGAAAGTGTTTTTCAAGCTAGATGTACCCACAAATATATTTAATGGACCTACAGTGAGCCCTTAAACAATTCTACACTAATGAGTAACCAAATTATGATAGGTAAGACCTGATCTACCTCCTTTGGCATATGAAACATTGCATGAAGGTTGTTCTTAATAGTTTTCTAAGAGATCTAGAGAATGGTCTAATGCCCTAAATGTTTGATGGTTAAATTGGAAGTTTCAAAAGTACAAACAAGAAAAATAAAAGTAGAGCAAATGTCCAAAGAAGTCACACTAAGTGCTATTGGAAGAAGAAGATTCTAATATCAAATGAACAGATTAGTAAGGAGTGATTCTCTATCCAGCAGAATTTTCATGATATGATCTTTATGGATAAAAAATAGACAAACACTTAGGACAGAAGCTGTTATTTCCCTGCTGTCTTTGGGGAGCTGTCAAAGGTGTCAAAGGTCAGTCTAGAGAAGCTCCAGGAATAAAATAAAGGACTTGTGGTGTTAGATTTGCATTCCTGACTTTCAGGTTCATGATAAGCATCTGAACTGGCCTTTAACAAATAAGTAGGACTGTACCTTCCCAAGATCTGTATTACATGAGAAATGAGACAATGAACCACTGTTATTTGTTGGACCAGAAAACTACAACAATACTTTAGTGGACATCAAGAGCAATAAATCATGCTATGATCAATTGGAGAGCAAAACCTTGGGGGCCCACAAAGAGTGGAAAGAATAATGTCATCCAGGGGCAAAAGGGTACCTAGAAATACTACTTTCTTAGCCCTTCTATCCATTTTTTCTCCTGGAATATTAATGCATTGAGCTACAGAACTATTCCACCTAGAAAAATCTATTCACACAGCCTCAACATGATATGATAGAATATTCATTACACAAAAGCAATATTAAAAAGGCTTCTGTTTTCTATTTTTGCTTAATAAGAAGGTCTTAGAACTATGACATACCTTTGTAATTTTATACCTCTACCAAAAAAAAAAAAAACTCTTTAGACATATTTGACAAGCAAATATTCAATGTTTTGCTGAGAATGATGCAATGGATTGATAACTCTAAATTAAGGTTTAATCTATACTTTCATTTTTCCAAAATCGCTACCACTCGTTAAAGTAATCTCCATTCAAGAAAGGTCCTGTCCTGCAGTTGGTATATCCATGCTTTGGCTATTCTTTCAAATCAAGCCTCTCAGATGTCATTCAAGTGTTTTCCTACTTGTGTGGATCTAAATACCAAGGAGCATTTTCCTCTTTGAGATCTAGTTTCTCATATTCCAATTTGGCACTTTAAGACAAATTAGGTGACAACCTTTGCATGTAAAATCAGTAGGTACAGAAGAAGTTTTAGTTCCGGGGTGCCTGGGTGGCTCAGTGGGTGAAAGCCTCTGCTTTCGGCTCAGGTCATGATCCCAGGGTCCTGGGATCGAGCCCCACATTGGGCTCTCTGCTCAGCGGGGAGCCTGCTTCCTCCTCTCTCTCTGCCTGCCTCTCTGCCTACTTGTGATCTCTGTCTGTCAAATAAATAAATCTTTAAAAAAAAAAAAAGAAGTTTTAGTTCCCAGGAATTATTAAGATGTTCATAGCAGGAATGGCCACAGTCACCAAACTGTGGAAAGAACCAAGATGGCCTTCAACGGACAAATAGATAAAGAAGATATGGTCCATATACACAATGGAGTATTATGCCATCAGAAAGGATGAATACCCAACTTTTGTAGCAACATGGACGGGACTGGAAGAGATTGTGCTGAGTGAAATAAATCAAGCAGAGAGAGTCAAACATAATATGGTTTCACTTACTTTTGGAGCATAAGGAATAACATGGAGGACACTGGGAGATGGAGAGGAGAAGTGAGTTAGGGGAAGTTGGAGGAGGGTAAAAATATGAGAGACTGTGAACTCTGAGAGACAAACTGAGGGTTTTGGAGGTGGGTGGGGTCGGGGTGGGGTTAGCCTGGTGGTGGGTATTGTGAAGGGCATGTATGGCATGGAGCACTGAATATGGTGCATAAACAATGAATTTTGGAACACTAAAAAAAAAAATAAAATTTAAAAATGGAAAAAAAAAGATGTTTCTTCTTACATGAGAAATTTGTACAATTGAACATTTATATCATATCTTTCTCCATTTTATTCCCAGAGATGCTGAAAGTATCACTAAAACTGAATTCCAATTCAGCATCAGAATGATTACCCATCTAAATCAATCCCCTGAAAACCCTAAGACCAAAGGGATTACCAAGCTACATTCCTTAGATATCACCAGATTATGCTACCCAATCCTGACATGTATTGGAAGGTAATGCTTTATCATCTGGAATAATTAAATCTCAGCAAAGCTCTTAGAGAATTCCAGGCTTGCCTTAAATACTTTTCACTCATTTTGAAAATTTCAATACAAGAAAAATCCATGGTCTAGTTCAAGAGTCTAGCAGGAATGTGGGGAGGGAATTCAAGGGAATGTAGAAAGGGATCATGAAGAATACAGTTTTAGGATCAATGCACAGGAAAATGTGCACTAGATGTGAATCCTTTGGCAGGAGGTATATGGCAATACAAGCCAAATTTTATTAGTGAATTCCAAAAACAGTGGAAATGTCTCTGTTTTATATTGAATGTTGTTTGAAATAAATGGGCCATTGGCCAAGGGTGTGGACATGCTCTTTTCTACGAACCTTTCCATTTTGGTGACATATTTTATAATGGGATGTGACAAGTAATACAAACATAGTTCCCAAAGCATGTAATATTCATCTCAGTTACTAACAATACTAAAGTTAGTTTCATTGTTTTCCCCATTTTAAATCACGTACTTCCTTACCAGTAGCTACCCACTGAGTTTCTAATGTTAATACTGATTTCTGTTGGATGACTAGGTAAGAATACCAGTTTTTATTTTTAGCACCTGGGGGTGCACTTATTGGAATGTAGGTTGCACAAAAAAAAAAAAAAAATGCAATGGGCCAATAAAAGTAGATGTCTATTTATAAAATTTGTCAAGATTTTCTTGAATGCACAAAATAATGTGGATGGAAATAAAAATTATGCTACCTTATCCATTTCAAAGAAACAGTTGAATAGATTTTTTAATTTTTCTTTAAGATTTTATTTATTTATTTGTCAGAGAGCATAGGGCTATCCTGATGCTATGATAATCTGTTCTTCAGTATAAAGAGAAAAGTCCCAAGGGAGGCATCCATGCCCATGTCCTTTGCAGGTACAAACATTCACACAATAATACAAGAAGGGTGATGATGCATTATTCTAATTCACTAAGTTTGAAATATCCTAAAAGCCAAGAGGGTTATGGCTCACAGCACTCTTGTGGTATGTCTATAAACAATGTAATGATGTAGCAACTCTGACACCTAGTAGCAGATAAGCAGCCAATAATTTATTTATGGCATTGGGGTGAGGGAGAATCTACTCATCTTATGGTGGAGATGAATCTATGTACCCTGTTAAGACTGAAAGAGGCAAATACATGAATATATTATACTCCCTCAGATCTCACTGGGCATTCAAAGCCAACTGAGAAATGGACATCAGAGGTCAGACAGAGGAAAAGCAAAATGTAAGCTTGTCACAATTAAAGCTGGTACTGGAGAATTAGATCACTTAAAAATAAGATCTGGTGGGACACCTGGGTGGCTCAGTTGGTTAAGCCACTGCCTTTGGTTCAGGTCATGATCCCAGGGTCCTGGGATTGAGTCCCACATCAGGCTCTTTGCTCAGTGGGGAGCCTACTTCTCTCTCTGCCTCTGCCTGCCACTCTGCCTGCTTGTGCTCTCTGTCTCTCTCTCTCTCTCTGACAAATAAAATCTTTAAAAAAAAAATCAGGTCTGGCATTTTATGTGTGTGTCTTTTGCCTACTTATTGCCACACTTAAAAACAAACAGATTCAGGGATGTTGGCAGATGGTGGCAGAGTAGGAGGATCCTAGGCTTGTCCATCCCATGAATACAACTAGATTAACTATCAAATCATCCTAAATATACCATAAATCGACCTGAAGAATAACAGAACAAATTCCACAACTAAAGGTAGAGAATAGGCAACATCAAAGAAGGTAGAATGTGCAGAGACACAGTTTGAGATAGACACGGATCATAGCCAGTATGGTGGTGATGGAGCTGCCATCACAGAAAAGAGCAAGAGACAGACTATCACAAAGTGTAATGCAAGAGGAAGACAAATCCCCATAGAAATTGGCTTAGAAAGTGAGAGGGGACAAATTTCATGACTTCTGGCAACCAGTGCAACTTAATGCCTAGAGTTTTACAATCCTAAAATTTGTATGGAAGCACAAAAGACCCCAAATAGCCAGAGCAGTCTTGAAAACGCAAAGCTGGAAGCATCACATTATGGACTTCCAAAGCTATCAAGACAGTATGATCAAGACAGTATGGTACTAGCACAAGACAGTATGGTACTAGCACAAAAAGAGACACATAGATCAATGGATCAGATTGGAAAACCCAGAACTTAACCCACAACTATGCGGTCAACTAATTTTCAGGAAAGAATATATGGTCAACTAATCTTCAGGAAAGAAAGCAGGAAAGAATACCCAACAGAAAAAAGACAGTCTCTTCAACAAATGGTGTTGAGAAAACTGGACAGCAACATGCAAAAGAATGACACTGGACCAGAGGGAGGCAAGATGGCAGAAGAGTAGGGGACATCACTTCATATGGTTCCTTGAATTTAGCTAGATAACCATCAAATCATACTGAACACCTATGAATTGAACCTGAGATGTAAGAAAAGAATTGTTGGAATTCTACAAATAGAAAAATGACCACTTTTTGCAAATAGGAGGTACAGAGAAGTGAATCTGAGGGGATATTCAGAAGATAAATATCCAGGGGAGGGAGCCCCTGTAAACTGGCTACCAAAAAGTGACAGACCTCCAGAGCACAAAATCAGAATTTATAGAAGTCTGCTCCAATGAGAGATGTCCCTGCCTGAAAGGTGCTCATGTGGTGAAGCAGGGCAGAATCTTAGGTGGGACAGTGTGGTCTGAGGATCCCCAAGGGTCACAGGAAGAACTTGGGTGCCTGATCTAGCAGAGTTTCCAAACATCGGATTGGGGAAGCTAGCTATGGTCAACGAGCCCAGGAGGAGTCTGTCAGCTTGGCTTGCCATAAATCATGAACCACAGCATGATTAGGTGACTGTTCTCCATGTGGGCAGGCCTACAATGGGCAGAAAGTCGGTGACCCTCCACCTCCCTCCAAGGAGGGGGAAGGGAAGATGGTGAGGGCATGGGCACAATCGGGCAATGACTCTCCATGTGGAAGACCAGCATAGGTATGCACTGTAGGGCTCTGCAGAGTTTGGAACACATAAAAGTAAGCGTTTACTAAAGAGACAGGGCAGCAATCTTTCAGCTCCAGGACTGGATTGGGCACTGCCATTTTTATTTTTATTTTCATCTCCTAAATAGGGGAGGAAAAACCTCCAGAGAACGAAAGCCACATATAGCAACCCAGGACCACTTACACTGAGGCTGGCCCTCTGGCAAGGGGTAATGCAACTCCACCCAGGTAAAGACACTTGAGAATCAGCACAGCAGGTCACTTCCCAGAGGACCAGCTGGAACGTCAGGCAAATACCAAGTTTATGGAGCACACAGAACTGCAAAACTCTAGGAATAGGGGAAAAGAGTATACAGAATTTGAGGGTTTTTTCCTCATGATTCTTTTATGTTTCTGTTTAAAATTTCCCTTTTCTCTTGTTTTTTCCTTTTCAACTAGTTTCTTATTCTATCAACTCTTCATTTTTAAGTCTTTTTTTAACCTTCATTTTTACATTTTAGAGATATAGTCTTCATTTTTTAGTTCCTTTCACTACATTCAACTTTATTTTTGCATATATATATTCATATTATTATATATAATGTAAATATATATTCTATATAAATATTTTATATATATGTATGTATGTGTATGTGTGTGTGTGTCTATATACACACACATACATATACATATTGCTTTCTTTACAATTTTGGGATTTAGTGTCTTCTCACAAAGAGATCAAAATACACCCAGGACCAAGTGGATTACCCTGTTTTGTCCACCTAGATTATATTCCCTCTTTTCTTTTTTTTTTCTTTTTTTATTTCTTAAATCTTTGGATTTCTCCACTGTGTATTTTACTTGGGATGTGGTTATATCTCTCATTCATCCATTCTTCTCTGGGAAAAATGACTAGAAGGAGGAAATCACAACAAAAGAAAGAACTAGAGGTAATACTCTCTGCCACTGATCTAATCAATATGGATAGAAGTAAAATGTCAGGGTTGGAATTCAGGATAATAATTATAAAGTTAGTAGCTGGGCTTGAAAAAAAGTATAAAAGATACTAAATAATCTCTTAGTGCAGAAATAAAATCTAATCAGGCTGAAATTCAAAATGCTTTAACTAAGATGCAGTCTAAAATGGATGCTTTAAGAGCTAGGTAAACGAGTCAGAAGAGACCATTGATGACATAGAAGACAAAATGGTGGAAAGGAAGGAAGCTCAGAAAATGAGAGAAAAACAACTAATGGACCATGATGGAAGGCTTTGAGAAATCAGCAATACCATAAAGCAAAACAATATTAGAATTATGGAGGTGCCAGAAGAAGAAGAAGAAGAGAGACAGAGAGAAAGTATATTTGAGCAAATAATAGCTGAGAATTTCCCTGATCTGGGTAAGCATTCAAGTCCAAGAGGTAGGAAAAAAAAAAAAACCTAAAAATCAATAAAAATAGACCAACACCCTGACATATAATAATGAAGCTTGCAAATTTCAGAGGTAAAGAAAAAATCCTAAAAGCAGCTCGAGAAGACATACTTAACCTACAGGGGTAGGAATATTAGACTGGCATCACACCTATCCACAGAGACCTGGAAGGCCAGAAAAGGCTGGCATGATATATACAGGGCACTAAATGAGAAAAACATGCAGCCAAGAATACTTTATCTAGCAAGGCTGTCATTCAGAATGGAAGGAGAGATAAAGAGCTTCCAGGACAAACAGAAATTAAAAGAATTTGTGATCACTAAACCAACCCTGCAGGAAATATTAAAGGGGATCCTATAAGTGAAGATAGAGCCCAAAAGTAACATAGACCAGAAAGAAACAAAGAAAATCAACAGAAACAGGGACTTTACAGGTAATTCAATGGCACTAAACTAATATCTTTCAGTAATTATTCTGAATGTAAATAGACTAAATGCTCCAATCAAAAGACACAGGGTATCAGATTGGATTAAAAAAAAAAAATCCATATGTTGTCTAAAAGAGACTCATTTTAGATCTAAAAACACCTCCAGATTTAAAATGAGGGGGTGGAAAACCATTTATCATGCTAATGAACATCAAAAGAAATCTGGGTTGGCAATCCTCATAACAGACAAATTAGATTTTAAACAAAAGACTCTACAAAGAATGAAGAAGGACACTATATCATACTGAAAGGGTCTATCCAACAAGAAGATCTAGCAATTTAAATATGCTCCTAACTTGGGGGCAGCCAATTATACAAGCCAATAATAACAAAGTTAAAGAAACAAATTGATAATAATAACAGTAAGGGATTTTAACACTCCACTCACAGCAATGGACAGATCACCTAAGCAGAAGATAAACAAGGAAACAAAGGCTGTGAATGACACACTGTAGCAGATGAACATCACAGATATATAGAAAGCATTCCATCAACAAAATATACATTCTTCTCAAGTGTACAAGGAATATTCTGCAGAACAGATCACATGCTGGGTCGCAAATCAGGACTCAGGTGATACAAAATGACTGAGATCACACCATGCATATTGTCCGACCACAATGCTATGAAACGTGAAGTTAAGCACAAGAAAAAAAATTGGAAGGACCACAAACACATGAAGGTTAAAGAATGTCCTGCTAAAGAATGAATGGGTCAACCAGGAAATTAGAGAAAATTTTTAAAAAAATACATTGGAGCAAATGAAAATGAAAACATGATAGTTCAAACACTTTGGGATACAACAAAGGTGGTCCTAAGAGGGAAATATATAGCAATACATGCCTTCCTCAAGGAGCAAGAAAAGTCTCAAATTCACCAGCTAACCTTATACCTAAAGGAACTGGAAAAAGTACATCAAATAAACCATAAATCCAGCGGGGAAAAGAAATAATGAAGATTAGAGCAGAAATCGATGTTATAGAAATTAAAAAAAAAAAAAAAAAAAAAAAAAAAAAAAAAAACAAGAAAAGTAGAGGGGAAAAAAAAAAAAAAAGATTAAAGAAGAAATCGATGTTATAGAAATTAAAAAAAAAAAAAAAAAAGAACAGATCAATGAAACTAGGAGTTGGTTCTTTGAAAGAATTAACAATACTGATAAACCAGTAGCCAGATTTATCAAAAAGAAAGAAGAAAGGACCCAGATAAATAAAATTATGAACAAAGGAGGAGAGATCACAACCAAAACCGAAGAAATAAAAGCAATTATATTTTTATAATATACACAACAATATATATTATTATATATTTTATATAATAATAAAGAATAAAGAATAAGTAATAAATGATAATTTATATTATAATAAATATAACAAATTAGCCAATCTGGGAGAAATGGAAAAATTCCTAGAAAAATATAAACTACCAAAACTGAAACAGGAAGAAATAGAAAACCTGAACAGACCCATAAACAGCAAAGAAATTGAATCAGTAATCAAAAATCTCCCAACAGGAGTGCCTGGGTGGCTCAGTAGCTTATATTGTCCAACTCTTGATTTGGGGTTCAGGTCATGATCTCAGGATCCTGGGACTGACCCCACATCAGGTTCTGTGCTGGGCACAGAGTCTGCTTGTCCCTCTCTCTCTGTTCCTCCCCCACTCATGTTCTGTCTCAAAGAAATAAATAAAAAAAATTTTTTTTAAATCTCCCAACAAACAGTTATCCAGGGCCGGATGGCTTCCCAAGAAAATTTTACCAAACATTTAAAGAAAAATACCCATTATTCTGTTCCCAAAAAAATAGAAAAGGAAGGAAAACTTCCAAACTCATTCTATGAGGCCAGCATTACCTTGATCCCAAAACCAAAGACCCCGTCAAAAAGGAGAATTCCAGAATAGTAACTCTGAGGGACATCAAAGCTAAAATTCTCAACAAGGTACTAGCTAATAGGATCCAATAGTACATTAAAAGGATTTATTCACCATGACCAAGCCCATTTATTATGGGCTGCAGGGGTGGTTTAACATCTGTAAATCAGTCAATGTGAGACACCACATTAATAAAAGAAAGGATAAGAATCATATGATCCTCTCAATAGATGCAGAAAAGCAATCTGACAAAATATGGCATCCTTTCTTGATTTAAACAACAACAACAACAACAACAACAACAAAAACCTCCACAATGTAGGGATAGAGGGAACATACCTCAACATTTATAAAGGCCATATATGAAAGACCCACAGTCTTTAAGTCTTTTTCAACGGGGAATTTTCTCAATTCCCCATTCTCAATGGGGAAATATTCTCAATGGAGAAAAACTGATAGCTTATCTCCTAAGGTCAAGAACACAACAAAGATGTCCACTCTCATCACTGTTTTTCAAAAATAGAAGTAGCTATGGTAGTAGCCTCAGCAATCAGAAAACAAAAAAAGAAATAAAAGGCACCCAAATTAGCAAAGAAGTCAAACTGGAGGAGGAGGAAGGTGGTGGAAGAGTAGGAGACCTAAATTTTGTCTGGTCCCAGAAATTCAGCCAGATAGTTATCAAACCATTCTGAACACCTACAAACTCAACAGGAGATTGAAGAAAAGAATAGCAGCAATTCTATGAACAGAAAAGCAACCACTTTCTGGAAGGTAGGAAGTGTGGAGAAGTGAATCTGAGGCAATATATGGGAAGATACACCCTGGTGTGAGGAAGCCTCCATCACCTGGATACCAGCAAGTGAGAGAGCAGCAGAGCATGAAATCAGAACTTTTAGAAGTCTGCTCCACTGAGGGACATTGCTCCAGTGGCTAGGCTGAGGGTGGAACCCTTGCTGGGACAGTGTGGTCTCAGGACCCTCAGGGTCACAGAAAGACCAGGGGTGCCTGAGTGTGGCAGATATCTCAGGTATCTGAACAGAGAAACCAGCTGCAAGGACGGAACCGAGGAATGGTCTCTCAGCTCAGGGTTGCCATAAACTGTGATCTGTGGCACAGCCAGGCCACTACTCTTCAAGCAGGGACCCAACAAGTGGCAGATCTGGGGACTCCCCTTCCTCCCCCAGAAGAAGCAGCATGGGAGCACACCACAGGAATCTGCTGGGTTTGGAAACTCCAAACAGGGTTGAGCCAGAGAAAGAAACACTCAGTCACAGGCCAGGTGAGCATGGAGTGTGGCTGGAGGCCAGAGAGACAGGAGTGATTGACTACTCTTCTCTGAGGGCTGAGGAGTGGGGCCCCCAAGTTCTCTGCTCCTCTGGGACTGGAGATGGGGAGGTCACCATTTTCATTCTTGTCCTTCCAAAGTGTACAGAAAACATTCAGGGAACTAAACTAACAAGAGAGTAAACCCGAGCTGATTACTTAGACTGGCCACTGGCAAGGGCTGTGCAATTCTGCTGTGGCCAAAGACTTTTGAGGATCACTGTAACAAGTCCCTCCCACAAAAGATCAGCAAGAATATCCAGTCAAGACTAAGTTTACTGATCAATGAGAACTGTAAAACTCCAGCACTAGGGGAATATAGCACGTAGAAATCACGGCTTTTCCCTCCATGATTCTTTTGTCTACCAAAGTTAATTTTTTCAATTTCATTATTTTTTCTTTTTCTATTTTTTTGCATTTTTATTCTTTACTATTTTAACTAACATCTTATCAATTCCTTTTCTATCACTTATTATATTCAACTTTATTTTCTGTAAATATATGTTTTTCTTTCTTTAAAATTTTGGGATACAGTTTCTTCAAACAGACCAAAATACATCCTAAATCTAGTGTATGGCTTTATTGTGGTCTCCCACCTGATCACATGTGCTTTTTTTTTTTTTAATTTCTTCTTTCTTTTTTCAAACAAATTTTTTTCTTATCAATTCCTTTTTTAAAGCCTTTTTAAATTTTTATCTTTACAGTCATATTCCATCCCTTCATTGTATTTACCCTTATTTTCGAATATATATGTTTTTCTTTCTTTAAAATTTTGGGAGGCAGTTTCTTCTAATAGACTAAAATCTAGTTATGTGGTTCTGCTCTATTCACCAGCCTGACATAGTCTTTTTTTTTTTTTTCCTTTCTTTTCCTCCCAGTTTTGCATCTCTTCTGACTTGTTTAGTGTATATTTTTTCTGGGGTTGTTTTTACCCTTTTAGCATTTTGTTCTTTCATTCATCTATCCTTCCCTGGACAAAATGACAAAGCAGAAAAATTTACCCCCAAAAAAGGAACAAGAGGCAGTACCAACTGCCAGGGACCTAATCAATATAGACACTAGTAAGATGTTGGAAATAGAGTTCAGAATGATGATTACAAAGATAACAGCTGGGTTTGAAAAAAGCATAGAAGAAATTGGAGAATCCTTTTCAGAGAAATAAAAGAACTAAAATCTAACCAAGACAAAATCAAAAAGGCAATTAATGAGGTGCAATAAAAAAATGGAGGCTCTTACTTCTACGATAAATGAGGCAGAATTAGAGAGATAAGTCATATCATAAGATGAAACAATATTAGAATAATTGAGATCCAAGAAGAAAAAGAAAGAGAGAGAGAGGGGTAGAAGGTATATTGGAGCAAATTATAGCAGAGAATTTCCCTAATTTGGGGATGGAAACAGGCATCAAAATTCAGAAGGCACAGAGCACCCACCTCTAAATCAATAAAAATATATCAACACCCTGTCATCTAATAGTAAAACTTACAAGTCTTGCTGACAAAGAGAAAATCCTGAAAGCGGGTTGGGATAAGAGGTCTGTAACCTACAATGGCAGAAACATTAGACTGGCAGAAGACCTATCCAGAAACCTGGCAGGCCAGAAAGGACTGGCATGATATAATTAGAGCACAAAATGAGAAAAATATGCAGCCAAGAATACTATATCCAGCTAGGATGCCACTGAAAATAGAAGGAGAGAAAAAGCTTCCAGGACAAACAAAAACTAAAAGAATTTGAGAACACCAAACCAGCCCTATAGGAAATATTGAAAGTGGTCCTCTAAGCAAAAAGAGAGCCCAAAAGTAACATAGACAAGAAAGGAAGAAAGACAGTCTACAGAAACAGGGACTTTACAGGTAATATAATGGCACTAAATTCATATCTTTCAATAGTTACCCTGAAAGTAAATGGGCTAAATGCCCCAATCAAAAGACAAAGGATATCAGATTGGGGGGGGGGAGATCCATCAATAGGATATGTACAGGAGACTCATTTTAGACCCAAAGACATCTCTAGATTTAAAGTGAGGAGGTGGAAAACCATTTACCATGCTAATGCACATCAAAAGAAAGCTGGGGTGGCAATCATTATATCAGACTAATTAGATTTTAAACCAAAGACTACCATAAGAGATGAGGAAGGACACTATGTCATACTTAAAGGATCTATCCAACAAGAACATCTAACAATTTTAAAAATATATGCCCCTAACATGGGAGCAGCCAAATATATAAACCAATTAATAACAAAATCAAAGAAACACATCAAAAATAATACAATAATAATAGGGGACTTTACCACCACCCTCACTGAAATGGACAGATCATCTAAGCAAAAAATCAACAAGGAAACAAAGGCTTTAAAGACACAGTGGACCAAATGAACAACAAAGATATATTCAGAGCATTCCATCCCAAACAATAGAATACACATTCTTCTCTAGTGCACATGGAACCTTCTCCAGAATAGATCACATCTAGATCACAAATCAGGTCTCAACCTGTACCAAAAGATTGGGATAATTCCCTGCATATTTTCAGACCACAATACTCTGAAACTAGAAATCAACCACAGGAGGAAAGTTGGAAAGAACTCAAATACATGGAGACTAAACAGCATCCTACTAAAGAATGAATGGGTCAACCAGGAAATTAAAGAAGAATTTTTAAAATTAATGGAAACAAGTGATAATGAAAACACAACTGTTCAAAATCTTTGGGACACAGCATAGGTAGTCCTGAGAGGAAAGTATATAGCAATACAAGCCTTTCTCAAGAAACAAGAAAGGTCTCAAGTACACAACTTAACCCTACACCTAAAGGAGCTGGAGAAAGAACAGCAAAGAGAGCCTAAACTCAGCAGAAGAGAAATAATAAAGATCAGAGCAGAAATCAATGAAATAGAAACCAAAAAAATAGTAGAACAAATCTATGAAACTAGGAGCTGGTTCTTTGAAAGAATTAATAAGATTGATAAACTCCTGGCCAGACTTATCAAAAACAAAAGAGAAAGGACCCAAATTAGTAAAAACATGAATGAAAGAGGAAAAATCACAACCAACACTAAAGAAATACAAACAAGAATAAGAACATATTATGAGCAACTATACACCAGCAAATTTGACAATCTGGAAGAAATGGATGCATTCCTAGAGACATACAAACTACAAAAACTGAACCAGGAAGAAATAGAAAACCTGAACAGACCCATAATCAGCAAGGAGATTGAAGCAGTCATCAAAAATCTCCCATCAAACAAGAGCCCAGGGCCAGACGGCTTCCCAGGGGAATTCCACCAAACACTTAAAGAAGAATTAATTCCTATTCTCCTGAAACTGTTCCAAAATCTAGAAATGGAAGGAAAACTTCCAAACTCACTTTATGAGGCCAGCATTAACCTTGATCCCAAAACCAGATAAAGACCCCATCAAAAAGGAGAATTACAGACCAATATCCTTAATGAACATGGATGCAAAATTCTCAACAAAATACTAGCCAATAGGATCCAACAGTACATTAAAAGGATTAATCACCACAATGCAGTGGGATTTATTCCTTGGCTGCAAGTTTGGTTCAACAACCTCAAATCAATCAATGTGATACAATACATTAATAAAAGAAAGAAAAAGAACCATATGATACTCTCAATGCAGAAAAGGCATTTGACAAAGTACAGCATCTTTCTTGATCAAAACTCTTCTCAGTGTGGGTAAAGAAGTTACATACCTCAACATCATAAAAGCCATCTATGAAAAATGCACAGCAAATATCATTCTCAATGGGAAAAACTTAGAGCTTTCCCCCTAAGGTCAGGAACACGGCAGGGATGTCCACTATCACCACTGCTATTCAACATAGTACTAGAAGTCCTAGCCTCAGCAATCAGACAACAAAAAGAAATTAAAGGCATCTGAATTGGCAAAGAAGAAGTCAAACTCTCACTCTTTGCAGGATATGATACTTTACATGGAAAACCCAAAAGACTCCATTCCAAAACTGCTAGAACTTGTACAGGAATTCAGTAAAGTGTCAGGATACAAAATCAATGCACAAAAATTAGTTGCATTTCTAGACACCAACAACAAAACAGAAGAAAGAGAAATTAAGGAGTTGATCCCATTTACAACTGCACCCTAAATCATAAGATATCTAGGAAGAAATCTAACTGAAGAGTTAAAGAATCTCTACTCAGAAAACTATAGAATACTCATGAAAGAAATTGAGGAAGTCACAAAGAAAAGGAAAAAGGTTCCATGCTCATGGATTGGAAGAACAAATATTGTTAAAATGTCTATGTTGCCTAGAGCAATCTACACATTTAATGCAATCCCTATCAAAATACCATCAACTTTTTTCAAAGAAATGGAACAAATAATCTTAAAATTTGTATGGCACCAGAAAAGAGCCCAGATAGAGGAATGTTGAAAAGAAAACCAAAGCTGGTGGCATCACAATTTCAGACTTCAAGCTCTATTACAAAGCTGAAATCAAGACAGTACAGTACTGGCACAAAAAACAGTCTCATAGGCATAAGAGAGAGCCCAGAAATGGACCCTCAACTGCATGGTAAACTAATGTTTGACAAAGCAGAAAAGAATGTGCAATGGAAAAAAGACAGTCTCTTCAACAATGGTGTTGGGAAAATTGGACAGCCACATGCAGAAAAATGAAACTGGACCATTTCCTTACACCACACAAAAATAGCCTCAAAATGGATGAAGGACCTCAAAGTGAGACAGGAATCCATCAAAATCGTTGAGGAGAACACAGGTAGCAACCTCTTTGACCTCAGCCACAGCAACTTCTTCCTAGAAATATCACCAAAGGCAAGGGAAGCAAGGGCAAAAATGAACTACTGGGACTTCATCAAGATCAAAAGCTTTTGCACAGCAAAGGAAACAGTCAAAAAACCAAAAAAAACAGAAGACAACTGACAAAATTGGAAAAGATATTTGCAAATGACATATCAGATAAAGGGCTAGTATCCAAAATCTATACAGAACTTATGAAACTCAACACCCAAAAAACAAATAATCAAATCAAAAAATGGGCAGAAGACATGAACAGATATTTCTGCAAAGACGAAAGATTTCTGCAAAGATGAAAAAGTGCTCAATGTCACTTGGCATCAGGGAAATACAAATCAAAACCACAGTGAGATACCACCTTACTTCAGTCAGACTGGCTAAAATTAACAAGTCAGGAAACAACAGTTGTTGGCAGAGATGTGGAGAAAGGGGAAGAACCCTCCTACACTGTTGTGGGAATGCAAGCTGGTGCAGCCACTCTGGAAAACAGTATGGAGGTTCCTCAAAAAGTTGAAAATAGAGCTACCCTATGACCCAGCAACTGCACTATGGGGTATTTAACCTAAAGATACAAATGTAGTGATCTGAAGAGGCACATGCACCCGAATGATTATAGCAGCAATGTCCACAATAGTCAAACTATGGAAAGAGCCTACATGTTCATCAACATATGAATGGATAAAGAAGATGTGATACACACACACACACACACACACACACACACACACATACACACAACGGAATATTATGCAGCCATTAAAAAAATGTCTTGCCATTTGCAATGATGTGGATGGAACTAGAGTATATTATGCTAAGCGAAATAGGTCAATCAGTGAAAGACAATCATCATATCATCTCTCTGATATGAGGAATTTGAGAAACAAGACAGAGGATCATAGGGAATGGGAGGAAAAATGAAACAAGACAAAACCAGAGAGGGAGACAAACCATAAGAGACTTAGTTCCAGGAAACAAATGGAGGATTGCTGGAGTGGAGGGGGTTGGGAGGGATGGGTGGCTGGGTGATGGACATTGGGGAGGGTATGCACTATGGTGAGTGCTGTGAATTGTGTAAGACTGATGAATTACAGGCCTGTACCCATGAAATAAATAATGCATTATATGTTAATTTTAAAAATGTATAACAAAAAAAGGTCAAATCATCACTCTTTGCAGATGACATAATACTTAATGTAGAAAACCCAAAAGACTCCATCATAAAATTGCTAGAACTGATACAGGAATTGGGCAAAGTCACAGGATATAAAATCAATGCACAGAAGTCTGTAGCATTCCATACACTAATAATGAAGCAGCAGAAAGAGAAATCAAGGAATCAATCCCATTTACAATTGCACCAAAAACCATAAGATACATAGGAATAAACCTAACCCAAGAGGTAAAAGATTTGTAGTCTGATAACTATAGAACATCTATAAAAGAAACAGGAATATACAAAGAAATGGAAGAGCATTCCTTGCTCACAGATAAGAACAAATATTGTTAAAATGTCTATGCTACCCAAAATAATCTACACATTCAGTGTAATACATACAAAATACCACAAGCATTTTTCACAGAGCTTGAACAAACAATTCTAAAATCTGTACGGACCCAGAAAAGACCCTAAATAGCCAAAGGAATGTTGAAAAAGAAAACCAAACCTGGTGGCACCACAATTCCAGACATCAAGCTAAATTACAAAGCTGTGGTCATCAAGACAGTACGGCACTGGCACAAAAACAAACACATAGATCTATGGAACAGAATAGAGAACCCAGAAATAAACCCGCAACTCTATGGCCAACTAATCTTTGATGAAGCAGAAAAGAATATCCAATGGAAAATGGACAGTCTCTTCAACAAACGATGTTGGGAAAATTGAACAGCTATATGCAGAAGAATGAAACTGGACCACTTTCTCACATCAGACACAAAAATAAATTCAAAATGGATGAAAGCTATAAATGTGAGACAGGACACCATCAAAATCCTAGAATAGAGCACAGGTAGCTGACTAAACATAATAATTTTTTTTAAATGATTAAAAAAAATACAGGCAGCAACGTCTTTGACCCAGGCCACAGCAAATTCTTGCTAGACACATCTCCAGAGGTAAGGACAACAACAGCAAAAATGAACTACTGGGACTTCATCAGGATAAAAACCTTTTGCACATCAAAGGAAACAATCAACAAAACTAAAAGGCAACCCACAGAATGGGAGAAGATATTCGCAAATGACAGATTAGGTAAAGGGCTAGAATCCAGAATTTATAAAGAATTTATCAATTTCAACAGCTCCGCCCCCCAAAAAACACAAATACATGGAGACTAAATAAAATCCTACTAAACAATGAATGGGTCAACCAGGAAATAAAAGAAGAAATTATAAAGTACAAGGAAACAAATGAAAATGAAAACAAAATGGTCCAAAACCTTTGGGATATAGCAAAAGTGTTCTAAGAGGGAAGTTTATAACAACACAGGCCTACCTCAAGAAAAAAGAAAAATCTCAAACTAACTTTACACTCAAGGGAGCTAGAAAAACAACAACAAACAAAACCTAAAACCAGCAGAAGGAAGAAAATAATAAAGATTAGAGCAGAAATAAATGATACAGAAACTAAAAAAGCAAGAGAACAGATCAATGAAACCAGGAGCTGGTTCTTCGGGGGGAAAAAAAACAATAAAGTTTATAAACCATTAGCCAGACTTATCAAGATAAAAAGGAGAAAGTACTCAAATAAAAAAAAAATTGCAAATGAGGGAGGAGAAATAACAGCCAAAACCACAGAAATACAATTATTAGATAAATAATACAATTATTTATAGATAATTAGAAATACAATTATTAGATAAAAACGGTATGCCAAAAAAATTAGACAGCCTAGAAAAAATGGATAAATTCCTAGAAACATGTAAACTACCAAAACTGAAAAAGGAAGAAATGGAAAATCTGAACAGACCAATATCCAACAAAGAAATTAGATCAGTAATTTTAAAACACCCAACAAACAAAAGTCAAGGACCAGATGGTTTCACAGGCAAATTCTAACAAACATTTAAAGAGTTAATACCTATTCTTATCAAATCATTCCAAAAAATAGAAAAGGAAGGAAAACTTCCAAATTCACTTAGGAGACCAGCATCTACCTGATACCAAAATGAGATAAAGACAATACTAAAATGAGAGAACTACAAGCCAAAATCCCTGATGAATGCAAATGCAAAAACCCTCAACAAAATACTAGCAGACTTAATCTAACAATACATTTAAAAAAATCATTCACCACAATCAAATGGGATTTATTCCTGGGTTGCAAGTGTGGTTCAATATTTGCAAATTAATCAACATGATACATCACATCAATAAGAGAAAGGATATGAATAATATGATCATTTCAATACATGCAGAAAAAGCATTTGACAAAGTACAACATCCATTCATGATAAAAACCCTCAACAAAACAGGGAACATGCCTCAGCATTATTAAGGCCACTCATGAAAAAATAATAGCTCACATCATCCTTCATGGAAAAAACAGCCTTTTCCTTAAGGTCAGGAACATGAAAAGGATGTCCACTCTCACTTTTATTCAACATAGTACTGGAAGTCCTAGCCACAGCAATCAGACAATAAAATAAATAAATAAAAGGCACCCAAACTGGTAAGGAAGGAGTAAAACTTTCAATATTTGCAGATGACATGATATTATATACAGAATGCCCAAAAGATTACCAAAAAACTTCTAGAACTGATAAACAAATTCAGTAAATAGTAGAATACAAAATCAATGTAGAGAAATCTGTTTCATTTCTATATACCAATAATGAAGCAGCAGGAAGAGAAAGTAAGAAAATAATCTCATTTATAGTTGCAACAAAAATAATAAGATATCTAGGAATAAACCTAACCAAAAAGGTAAAAGACATGTACTCTGAAAACTATAAAACACTGATGAAGAAATTG
Source organism: Enhydra lutris kenyoni (assembly GCF_002288905.1). NCBI lineage: Eukaryota > Metazoa > Chordata > Mammalia > Carnivora > Mustelidae > Enhydra > Enhydra lutris. Next base: position 39,997,574 of record NW_019154089.1, on the reverse strand, counting down.
AAGATTACACAAACAAATGGAAAAACATTCCATGTTCATGGATTGGGAGAACAAATATTGTTAAAATATCTATAGTACCCAAGGCAATCTACACATTTAATGCAATCCCTATCAAAATACCACCAGCATTTTTCATACAACTAGAAAAACCCTAAAAATTTTTTTATGGAATCACAATGAACTTGATTACCAACACAACCTTGAAAAGGAAAATCAAAGCTGGAAGCATCACAATTTCAGACTCCAAGTGATATTACAAAGCTACAGCAATCAAAACAGTATAGAACAGAACAGAAATCCCAGAAATAAATCCCCAATTATATGGGCAATTAATCTTCCATACAGCAGGAAAGAATATTCAATGGGGAAAAAAAAGTCTCTTCAACAAATGGTATCAGGAAAACTAGTCTGCAACATGAAAAAAAAAATGAAACTGGATCACTTTCTTACACCATACACAAAAATAAATTCAAAATGTATTAGACTTAAATGTCAGACCTGAAACAACAAAAACCCTAGGAGAGAACGCAGGCAGTAACTCCTTTGACATTGGCTGTAACAACTTTTTTCTAGATGTGCCTCCTGAGGCAAGGGGAAAAAAACAAAAATAAACTATTGAGACTTCATCAAAATAAAAAGCTTTTGCACAGAGAAAACAATCAACAAAACTAAAAGGCAACCTACAGAATGGGAGAAGGTTTTTCCAAATTACATATCCAATAAAGGGCTAGTATCTAAAATATATAAAGAACTTACTAAGCCTAAACACCTAAAAACCAAGTAATCCAATTTAAAAATGGGCAGAAGACATGAACATCTCTCCAGAGAAGACATACAGACAGCCAACAGATGCATAAAAAGATGTTCATGGTAAATATCATCAGGGAAATGCAAATCAAAACTACAGTGAGATACCACCTCACATTTACCAGAATGGCTAGAATCAGGAACACAAGAAACAGCAAGTGTTGGCTTGTGGATGTGGAGAAGGATGTGGAGAAAAAGGAACCCTCATTTACTGTTGGTGGAAATGTAAACTGGTGCCTCCACCATGGGAAACAGTATGGAAGTTCCTCAATTAAGTTAAAAATAGAACTCTATGATCCAGTATTTGCACTACTAGGTATTTACCCAAACACCACAAAAACACTAATTCAAAGGAATACATTAACCCCTACATTTATAGCAGCATTATTTACAATTGCTAAATTATGGGAACAGCCCAAGTGTCCATCAGTTAATGAATGGATAAAGAAGATGAGGTATATATACACGATGGATTATTATTTGGCCATAAAAAAGAATGAAATCTTGCCATTTGCAATAGCATGAGTGGAGCTAGAGAGTATAATGCTAACAAAACAAGTCAAGTCAGAGAAAGACAGATATGATATGATTTCACTATTATGTGGAATTTAAGAAATAAAACAAACAAGCAAAGGGAGGAAAAGAAAGCAAGAGAGATAAACCAAGAAACAGACTCTTCATAGAGAACAAACTGATGGTTACCAGAGGGGAGGTTAGTGGCAGATGCATTAAATAAGGGATGGGGATTAAGGAGCCCACTTGTCATGATGAGCACCAAGTGATATACTGAATTGTTGAATCTCTATATTGTACAACTGAAACTAATATAACACTATCTGAACTAACTGGAATTGAAATAAAAACTTAAAAACAGATTCAGTTTGGGAAGATGAAAAAGTTCTATAGTTGCATAATATTGTAAATGTACTTAATGCTACTGAATTTTACACTTAAAAGTAGTTAAGTTGGGGGGCGCCTGGGTGGCTAAGTGGGTTAAAGCCTCTGCCTTCAGCTCGGGTCACAATCTCAGGATCCTGGGATCAAGCCCCACATCGGGCTCTCTGCTCAGCGGGGAGCCTGCTTCCTCCTCTCTCTGTCTGCCTCTCTGCCTACTTGTGATCTCTGTCTGTCAAAAAAAAATAAATAAAATCTTTAAAAAAAAAAAGTAGTTAAGTTGGTGAATAATGTATACTTTATACAATAAAGAATTTTTTAAAAATGCAACATATAAATTTATCAAATGAACACACTGTATGCACTTTAAACTTACATAATATAATACACCAATTATTATTATATCTCAAAAAAATAAATATAATAAAAAGTTTTTAAAAGACTATTTGATGATTTATTCTGATTATTTTTTTATTGTATCAAAATGCTTTTTTTTTAATTAAATTTTATTTTTTATAAACATATATTTTTTTCCCCAGGGGTACAGGTCTGTGAATCGCCAGGTTTACACACTTCACAGCACTCACCATAGCACATACCCTCCCCAATGTCCATAACCCCACCCCCCTCTTCAAACCCCCCTCCCCCCATCAACCCTCAGTTTGTTTTGTGAGATTAAGAGTTACTTATGGTTTGTCTCCCTCCCAATCCCATCTTGTTTCATTTACTCTTCTCCTACCCCCTTAACCCACCATGTTGCATCACCTCCTCCTCATATCAGGGAGATCATATGAAAGTTGTCTTTCTCCAATTCAAAATGCTTTTTAAAAAACAATCAGTGAAAAGCACTAAAACGAAAAGTGATATTAATGTGGGTAAGCACACATGTACCATTATTGTTAATTTTATGTCATCTTAGCTGGGTTACAGGGTATCTAGATATTTGGCCAAGCAATATTCTGGATGTTTCTGTGAGAATGTTTTTGAATAAGATTTACATTTAAACTGGTGAACTTTAAGTTAGGCCCATTGCCCTCTACCATGTGGATGGATCTCATCCAATCAGTTAAAGATCTGAATAGAATAAAGGCAGACCTTTCCAGAGCAAGAGAGACTCCTCCAGGAAACTGCCTTTGGACTTCATCTGCAACCGCAGTTCTTGTGGGTTCTACAGCAAACTACCTTTAGAGTAAAACTACAACTCTTTCCTGACTTTCCAGCCTGACAGTCTCCCCATCAGATTTTGGACTCACCATACATCTATAATTACATTAACCAATTCCCCAAAATAAATTTCATTTGTACACACACAGATCCTATTCTGTTTCTCTGGATAATTCTAATACACATGAATACGTAAGTATATAGACAGAGATAAATACACATATACAGTTTATGCACAAGTCCTTTTCTGCATTCTGCATTATTCCTTCCTTATTATAGGCAACTCTTTTTATCTACACACATAACTTTAGTTCACACTTTCTAATGGCCACAGAATAATGTTAGCCATTCTTCTGGGATAGGATATACAGTGATATCTTAACATGCCTTTAATTTGCATTTTCCTAACAAATAATGTTATCAAATATCCTTTTATATGTTTATTTGCCATTTTTATATTTTCTTTTTTAAGTATCTATTCAGATTTTTCCCTATTTTTAACTGAGTTGTCTTACTATTGAGTTGTGTTCTTTATATATTCTGGATACAAATCTTTAAAAAATATATCTGTACTGTAAATTTTTTCTCAGTCTATAACTTGCCTTTTAATTTTTTACATTAAATCTCTCATTAAAGAAAATTTTTAATTTTGATAATAACCAATTTATCATTTTTAATGGATCATGCATTTGGTATGCCATTTAAGAAATCTGTGTCTGGGCGCCTGGATGGTTCAGTCAGTTAAGCATTGGACTCAGCTCAGGTCAAGGTCCTGGGATTGAGCCCCCTCATCAGGCTCCACACTCAGTGGGGAATCCACCTCTCCCTCTGCCCTTCCCCTGATTCATGCTCTCTCTCTCTCTTTCAAATAAATAAATAAAATCGAAAGAAAGAAAGAGAGGGAGGGAGGGAAGGTTGGAGAAAGGAAGAAAGGGAAAGAAGGAAATCTGCGCCTATCTTCTGTGGCCTAAATACCCTCAATGACCCTGGGTTTGGCAGTGCTCCGCTGGGCTGCAACCCCTGCCACCATCATGGCAGAGTTGGGCCTAAATGAGCACCATTAAAATGATGTTATTAATTACATGCATCTTGCTTGTTCAAAAAGAGGCTTGAGACTCAAAACTATAGATTTCTGCTTCCAAGACCTCAAGGAGAACAGGGTGGTGGAAGAGACCTTCACTGTGAAGGAGGTCTCAGGTCCTGAGAGGGCTGCAGGCTGTAGTCTACAGTGAGGTGGAGTTTGAGCTCATCAACACTGCCCACACCAGTGTGTTACCTCTGTGGCAGCTTTTCTCACAAGCTGAGAAGTGGTGCCTCAAACCACAGACAGATATCTCCAAACATGAAAACAGAGAATTATTAGAACAAGTTACAGAATTTGAAAAAGCAGAATTTAAATCTTCAAATAAAAAGCCCATCATAGATACCATGAAGTCAAAATTTGCTCCACTTAACAAGGGTAAAACAACAGAACTTCTGAACAAGGAAATTTATAAGACTTCAAGAAAAGAATGAGAAATTGAAGTCAAGGCTGAAGACCATTGAAATATAGGCAACACATGCATTAGATGAGAAGTCAAAGCTAGAAAGAGAACTGTGGGATTTACAGAATGACCAAGGAAATTAAAAGGATTTTATAATGGTCTAAGACTTGAATGACTGGAAAACACAGTAGCTGCTTTAAAGAGTTAAGTTTCAGAGGATACGTAATGACAACACAGAAAACCAGAAGTCCCTGGAGTAGAATCTAGCAATGGCCAACCATGACCTATTCAGGGTTCAGAAGCAGCTGAGCATGGCTGAAAAGGAATTAGAGAAGAAATTCCAACAAACAGCAGCTTATCAAAACATGAAAGGCATTCTCACCAGGAAGAATGACCAAATCAAAGACCTGAGGAGAAGACTGGCCAAATACAAACCTGAACATTGAAACCTGAAGATTTCTTCTGGAAGTTGCCACAATGTGAAAGTACAAGCTGTTTCTTACCTCAGGCATGTATTTTGAAAAAGTCTGTTATAGTCTCTCTCCTTATTTTTCTAATATATAGACTTGGCTTCTAATATTTAGAATTAGACTTCCTATTTCAGTTATCTAATTGAAAAGAGGGGAACCTACTGACTAATTCTAGCCAGTCATCTTAAACTTCTAGAACTCTAGAGTCTTAGTTCCAATGCAATGAAAATTCTTTATAGTAAAAAAGTGATTTTTAGAGTGGGAAGACAAGTTTTATCCTTTTGAATTAGTATAAAGAGTATATCATTTCAATAACTGTTAAAACTAAATTTTAAAAAATATGTCTAGCTCAAAGTCCAGAAGAGTTTCTTTATGCTTTCTTCCTGCAGTTTTATACTTTAGCTTTTATGTTTAGGCACAGGATCCATTTTGAGTTAATTTTTGGGGTGGTATGTAAATGTGTATGTGTATGATATAAAGGTTAAGATTCTTTTTTTTTTTCTTTTTTTCCCCATATCCAGTTTTTCAGCACTGGTTTTGGGAAAGCTATCCTTTTCCCATTTAATTACTTTGGCATACTTATTGAATATTAATTGACAAGATGGCCTATCTTTTCTGTTTCATTGATCTACATGTGCATCCTCATGCCAGTTATACTATCTTGAAGTAATGGAGTTTTACAATAAGTCTTGAAATAAAGTTGTGTGAGTTCTAAGCTTTTGGCCTTTTCTTGTTTTTAATAATTCTAGGTTCTTAACACACATATATATATGAATCAATTTGTGCTTTTCTTCTAAAACGCCTACAAGGATTTTGATTGAGAATAGGTTGACTATATATGGATCAATATGGGAAGAACTGACCTTTTTTAACAAGTCAGTCTTTGAATCAGGCAGCATAACTCTCCAATTATTTAGTTCTTCTTAGATTTTCCTACCCATGTTTGGAATACTATACAGGTTCTGGACCAATTTTCTTAAATTTACTATTAAAATAGTAACAGTGTGGAGATTCCTCAAGAAATTAAAAATAGAGCTTCCCTATGACCCTGCCATTGCACTACTGGGTATTTACCCCAAAGATACAGATGTAGTGAAAAGAAGGGCCATCTGTACCCCAATGTTTATAGCAGCAATGGCCACGGTCGCCAAACTGTGGAATGAACCAAGATGCCCTTCAACGGATGAATGGATAAGGAAGATGTGGTCCATATACACTATGGAGTATTACGCCTCCATCAGAAAGGATGAATACCCAACTTTTGTAGCAACATGGACAGGACTGGAAGAGATTATGCTGAGTGAAATAAGTCAAGCAGAGAGAGTCAATTATCATATGCTTTCACTGATTTGTGGAGCATAACAAATAGCATGGAGGACAAGGGGAGTTAGAGAGGAGAAGGGAGTTGGGGGAAATTGGAAGGGGAGGTGAACCATGAGAGACTATGGACTCTGAAAAACAATCTGAGGGTTTTGAAGGGGTGGGGGGCGGGAGGTTGGGGGATCCAGGTGGTGGGTATTGGAAAGGGCACGGGTTGCATGGAGTACTGGGTGTGGTGCAAAAACAAGGAATACTGTTATGCTGGAAAAAAAAATAAAATTTAAAAAAATAAATAAAAAATAAATAAATAAAAAGGCAAAAAAAATTTACTATTAAAATACTCTGTTTTGAGGCCATTAAAAATCAAATTTTTAAAATTTCACTTTCAAATTGCTTATTGCTAGTATATAAATGCAATTAACTTTTGTATACTAAACTTGTATCTAAATACCTTGCTAATTTTCCTTCAAGTCTGGTAAGTGCAGATTCCTTGGTATTTTTCTACACATTTGATCATGTCATAGGAGATAAAAATAGTTTTACTTCTTTTTTTTTTTTCATTGTGTATGCCCTTTCCTTTATTTTCTTGCCTTTTTGCACTGGTTAAGCACTTCAATAAAGTGATAATAGAAATGGTGAAAGTGAACCCCTGTGTTTCATTCCCTATCTCAGGTATCAGTTTTTTAAATATAAGGATGATCTGTTTTCATAGAATTTCTTTTCATTTTGAGTTTTGTTTCATTTCATTCATAGTTTTTGCTGAATAACTGTACCATAAATGGATGCTAAACTTTGTCAAATATTTATTCTGCATCTAGTGAAATAATTATATTGTTTTTATGTCTCATTGTTTACATGGTGAATAATACTTACTAATTTTCAAATGTTAAACCAACATTTTCCTGCAATGAATTCCACATGTAGTATTGCCCTTTTTAGATATAACTGGATTCAACTTGCTCATATTGTATTAAGGATTTTTACATCTATGTTCATAAAGGATATTCATCTGTAGTTTCCATTTTTTGTAATTCTTTGGTTTTGGAATCAAGGTAATGCTGGCCATTGTAAAATGAGTTGGGAGTTATTACCTTCTATTCTATTTTCTGGAGGAGTTAGTATGATTGGTATTATCTCACCTTCAAATATTTGGTAGAGGAAATGCAAACTAGTACAGCCACTCTGGAGAATGGTATGGAGGTTCCTCAAGACATTAAAAATAGAGATACCTTACAACCCAGTGATTGCATTACTAGGTATTTACCCCAAAGGTACAGATGTAGTAAAAAGGAGCAGGAGCACATGCACCCCAATATTCATAGCAGCAATGTCCCCAGTAGACAAACTGTGGATGGAACCAAGATGCCCTTCAACAGACGAATGGATAAAGATGTGGTCCATACATATAATGGAATATTGCTCAGCCATCAGAAAGGATGAATATCCACCATTTGCATCAATATAGATGAAACTGAAAGGGATTATGCTAAGTGAAATAAATCAAGCATAGAATGACAATTATCATATGGTTTCAATCATATGTGGAACATAAGGAATAGAGCAGAAGACCACAAGGGAAGGGAGGGAAAACTGAATGGGAAGAAATCAGAGAGGGAGACAAACCATGAGAGACTATGGACTCCAGAAACAAACGGAGGGTAACAGAAGGGAGGGGGGGGGGGGGGGGGGGTGACCGGGTGACGGATATTAAGAAGGGCACGTGTTGGGATGAGCACTGGGTGATATACACAACTAATAAGTCACTGAACACTACAACAAAAACTTACGATGTACTATATGCTGGCTAACTGAACATAATAATATATACAATATAATACATAATTATATATATATATATTTTTTTTTCACCAGTAAAGCCAACTGATACTGGAGTTTTCTCTGTAGAAAGGAATTTACTTATTCAATTGCTTTTTTTTTTTTCTTAATTTATTTGTCAGAGAGAGAGGGAGAAGACATAAGCAGGGGGAGTGGCTGGCAGAGCAGGCAGAGGAGAGAAGCAGGCTCCCTATTGAGTAAGGAGCTCAATGCAGAACTCAATCCTAGGACCCTGGGATCATGACATGAGCTAAAGGCAGAAGCTTAACAGACTGAGCCACCCAGGCATCCCATATTCAATTTCTTTATAGATACAAAGAGATTTACATTTGAAAATTGTTTTAGTTTCTATAGTATCTGCAGTATTATCCTCCCTTTCATTCCTGATATTTGTAAGTTGTCTCTTTCCCCTTTTCCTTGATCAATCTAGCTAGAGGTTTATCAATTTTACTTACGTTTCTAAGCATCCAGCTCTTGGTTTAATTTTTCTCTATTAGTTGTCCATATTCTCTTTGGTTTGTACTCTACCATCATTAATCTCTTTCTTCTACATTATCTTTCATTTTTTCTTATTTTTTTAGCTTCAGAAGATAGAAATTTAGATCATTGATTTTAAATGCTTCTTCACTTTAGTGTGAACATTATTTAGCTAAAAATGTCTCCTAGAATTGTTCTAGCTGCATCCAACAAAATTTTACATACTATGCCTTTATTTTCATTAAGTTAAAATACTTTCAGTTTCCCTAGTGATTTCTTCCATTCAACTGTGATTTCCTGAAGTGTTTAATTAATTTCCAAATATTTAAGAATTTTCCAGGCAATATTTTATCATTAATTTCTAGTTTAATTCTGTTGTGACCAGAAAACATACTGTATGATTTTAATCATTTTGAAATTATTGAGACCTATTTTATGTTCCAGCACATGCTCTAATGGGACATTCCACGTGTGATTGAAAATAATGAACAATCATCTCCTAATGTTGTGTGGAGTGTTCTATAATATAACCCATCTAATAGATGGGTATGAAACTAGATGTCAATGACAACAGGAAAACTGGGAAATTCACAAGTGTATGGAAATTAAACAACACACTTTCAGACAACCAATGGGTCAAAGAAGAAATTGAAAGGGAAATAAAAAGTATCTAGAAACAAATAAAAATGCAAACAAAATATACCAAAATGTATGATGCAAAAAGCAGTTTTAAAAGAAAGCATACAGCAATAAAGGCCTATATTAAGAAAAAAGAAAGATCTCAAATAAACAACCTAAGTTTATACCTCAAGGAACTAGAAAAAGAATAAACTATACCCAAAGTTAGCAGAAGGAAGAAAATAACAACATTAGAGCAGAAATAAATAAAATAGAGACTAGGACAACAGGAAACTGAGAATAAGTTTTACCAAAAAAATAAATAAAATTGACAAAACTTTATCTAGACTAAGAAAAAAAGAGAAAACTCAAATAAATAAAATTATAAATGAAAGAGGAGATATTACACTTGATGCCACAGGAATATGAAAGATCATAAGAAACTACAGTTGAGGGACACCTGTGGGGCTCAGTCAGTTAAGTGTCTGCCTTTGACTCAGGTCATGATCCCAGGGTTCTGGGATCCAGTCCTCTATCAGACTTCTTGCTCAACAGAGAACCTACCTCTCCCTCTGTAAGTCCTCCCCCTGCTTGTGCTATCTTGCTCTCTTTCTCTCTCTGGCAAATAAATAAATAATATCTTAAAAAAAAAAAAAGAAACTACAGTTGACCCTTGAATAATGCAAGAGTTAAGAGCACCAACCCTCCTATGCAGTAGAACATTCACCTATAACTTTTGACTACCCAAAAACTTAACTACTAACAGCCTACAGTTGACCAGAAACCTTACTGATAACATTAATAGTCATTAACACATCTTTTGTATGTTATATGTATTATATACTGTATCTTTAAAATAAAGTAAGCCAGAGGAAAAAAAATATTAAAAAATCATAAGGAAGAAAAATATATTTATAGTACTGTGTTGTTTAAAATCCACATGTAAGTGGATCTATGCAGTTCAAACCCATGTTGTCCAAGGGTCAACATGAGCAATTAGGAGCAATTAGGCAAGAAAAATATGTAAAATTAATCCAAATTGGAAAGGAAGAAGTAAACTATGTCTGTTTGCAGATGACATGATCTTACACATAGAAAACCCTAATGACTCAAGAAAAAAATTTAGAACTAATGACCAAATCAGCTTACAAAATATTCATACAAAAATCAATTGCATTTCTATATACAACATTGAATTATCTGAAAAAAAATCAAGAAAACAATTCCATTTACAGTAGCATCAAAGAGAATAAAATACCTAGGAATAAATTTAACCAAGGAGACCAGAGTTGTACACACTGAAAATCACATGACATTGATGAAAGAAACTGAAGAAGACACAAAAAAATGTAATGATACCCCATTCCTTTGGAAGAATCAACATTGTTAAAATGTCCATACTACTTACCTAAAGCAATCTACAAATTTGATGTAATCCCTAACATCCAATGGCATGTTGTACAGAAATGGAAGAAAACAATCCTAAAATCTGTATGGAACCACAGGAGACCCTGAATAACTAAAGAAATCTTGAGAAAAAGCAAAGCCAAAGGCTTTGTCTCAATTACTGCAAACTCTCATCCCTGTTTCCTCAACTTAATGAAACTGGCATAGTTTTTTGGGATCTCCTTCCTACACAGTGATCCAGAAAGTGACAATAGGGAAAAAAATCACAGACATCAGACATGTTGTTTTCCTTTCCTTAGACATTAAGTTTTGCACTAAAAGTAGATACTTCTTATGTTTGCTCAACTTTCTAATTGTTTACAACAGAATATGAATATCATAAATAACAGGGTTAGAACTAGGGTGAACCTTTGGCAGCTTACTCCTAAAGAGGCATTCACTTTGGGATGCTGGCTGGTTCAGTCGGTGAAACATGTGACTCCTGATCTCAGGGCTGTTAAGTTCAAGCCCCATGTTGGGGGCAGGGGGTATAAAGATTACTTAAAAATTAGAAAATATTTAAAAAAGAAAAAGAGGCATTCATTCTTGGGGTCACACAAATGTACGGTCAGAACCTTTAAATTTTCATCCTAGGCATCTCACAAGTTCCAATCTTAATAAATAAAATCACATTGGGGCACCTGGGTGGCTCAGTGGGTTGAAGCCTCTGCCTTCGGCTCAGGTCATGATCCCAGGGTCCGGGATCAAGCCCCCCATCCGGCTCTCTGCTCCGTGGGGATCCTGCTTCCTCCTCTCTCTCTGCCTCTCTCTCTGCCTGCCTCTCTGCCTACTTGTGATCTCTGTCTGTCAAATAAATAAATAAAATCTTAAATAAATAAATAAATAAATAAAATCACAAAACAAAGTAGAAATTATGGAAAATACTTATAATATACATGACAAACCAAGGAATGGTATTGTCATATTTAAGGCTCTTATAGATATAAAATAAAGGTATAAAAATAGCCAAATTGAAAAAAAAGAAGTGAAGTCACTATTATTTCATCATGGTCAGAAATAAAAGACTGTATATTTAAGTTTTTGATAATTTATGCCAATACAATATTCAAGAAATATTGTACCAATTTAAAGTCTCATTGGCTATACTTGAAAGTTCCCAATTCTCAACACCTTCACTTCACTGAAGACAAGAGTGTGTGCTGTGCTTGAGTAAAATGATAATAATTTGGAGTGGTTCCTTTGATGAGTTAGTACAAGAACTGACAAAGTATGTGAAAATTTAAATTGATAATTTGGCATTTAAATTGAAAATCTTCTACAAATTTTCAGAAGCACTATTTTGTGCAATTGTATCACTTCTTCTGGCATTTAAGCTGTAGGAGCATAGGCAAACATTTGAGTTGATTAAAGGTTTGCTGAATAGATGAGTATCAGCAGGGCAAGAGGGCAATATTATTGAGAATGTTGCCAGGAGAGAGTTTTAAGTCAGAAATCACCCTGAATGGGGCACCTGGGTGGCTCAGTGGGTTAAGCCGCTGCCTTCGGCTCAGGTCATGATCCCGGGGTCCTGGGATCGAGCCCCGTATCGGGCTCTCTGCTCAGCAGGGAGCCTGCTTCCTTTCCTCTCTCTCTGCCTGCCTCTCTGCCTACTTGTGATCTCTCTCTGTCAAATAAATAAATAAAAATCTTTAAAAAAAAAAAAAAAAACAAAACAAAACATTAAACCTCTGCCTTCGGCTCAGGTCATGATTTCAGGGTCCTGGGATCAAGCTTCACATTGGGCTCTCTGCTCAGCGGGGAGCCTGCTTCCTCCTCCTCTCTGTCTTCTTGGGATCTCTGTCTGTCAAATAAATAAAATCTTCAAAAATAAAAAAAAGAAATCACCCTGAATAAGGTGCAGTACATAATTAACTTTTTTCCCAGAGAAATTTAACTACACTGATCATATAAATAGAACTCAGTATCAAAGACAACTTATAACTAGTGTTTAGAAGTGCTAAGATAACACTGTTCCTTCATACTTGTCTCAAGTTTCAATGATGTGATGGCAAATGTTATCATATGATCACATATTTCATTAAATCTTTGCAAAGGAAAACTGGTTCACTGCTATGGAGTCATCACTTGGATTCTGGTTAGGTTACATTTAGTTAATAAAGAAATAAATAGCTGAACTCTGTTTGCCTTTTATATCCCATTCTCTTTGCCAAATACTCAAGGCTTAGGGAGGGTCACTTCAGCACAAACTTGCAAATTTCCAGAATAAGTGCTGATTCTGTAATCTCTTGTTGTGTAATCAGACTCTGGAGAACTACCTTGTGAGAGTTAAGACTGCTTCTCTCAGCAAAACTTGCCATTTGCTATTGCAAAATATAACTGAAGACAACTCATAATTTGAGGGTACATAATTAAGGAAACTCTTAAAATGATCTTCCTGAAAAAGATGATAGACCATGATCCACCCTTACCTACACCTCAGTTCCTTTAAAAAAGTCAAATCACTTTCACATGTAGGAAATTATTTCTTTGAGATGCAGCCCAGCTGTTCCTTCTCTAATATAAAAACTGATCTTTGATGGAATTGCTCTCTGCTCCATCCCATCTAACTTTCTTTGGGATCCTTCACCACTCACACCTCAGATGGAAGTAGAGATGTTTCCAAGGGTTGCTCACACTCCGGGTCTAATCAACTTTTCTACAGGGGAAAAATAATAATAATAATAATAAGTCTTGTCTTTTATTACTCTAAGAGAATATGCCTCCTTGTTGGCAATAAACACAATTCTTCTAATTGTTTAGGGACATTCTTATTTGCCTGTGGCCCTTCTAGTTGGAATACAATAAACTGCACTGAAATAAAACCAAGAGGAAAATTGCAGCTTGAATTGGACTCTTCCATACTCCCTGAAGATCTCCCCCTGCTCAAGAATATTTCAGGCTAGGTAGTGTTTGCTGAAACTGGGAAAGGTAGGAAAGAAAGAAGGGGTACTAGATAATGATAAAATTTCTTGTTCCCAAGCCATGAGCTCCCCAAGAACAGTAAGTTGACACAGTCTGTGAAAACGATTTTCCAAGTGGAGAATATGGAAGGGTGAATATATGAAGGAACTTGGGTTTAGACTGATAATTAACCCAGGTGTCTGTGTTATCTGTTACTATGTAACAAACCACCCCAACACATGGTTATTTAAAATAACAGCTATTTGTTCATGATTCTTCAAACTAGGGCTGATCACAGCAATGCTTTTGTTATCTTGTTGGGTTCATCTAGAATCTGTCTCTCACACATCTGTGATTTGTCTGGAGGATTGAATGAGACTATAAAATCCCAGACCTCACTCATGCCTCTGAAACTTCTTTTATCAGTGAATCTCTATAGATTCTAAACATTAAAGTTTCTTGCAATCCTCACTTTTCCTCTTTCCCTTTCTTCCCTTGTTTAATTTAGGAGAAATACCTCAGTTGGGGTATTTTTTTTCTCTTGTATACTCTCAAACTAGCCTGTGCATTGCTCCCCCCCACCCCCGTGCCTGCATTAAAGCTACACTGCAACTGCCTTTTTTTTATTTTCAGCGTAACAGTATTCATTATTTTGCACCACACCCAGTGCTCCATGCAATCCGTGCCCTCTCCAATACCCACCACCTGGTTCCCCCAACCTTCCACCCCCTGCCCCTTCAAAACCCTCAGATTGTTCTTCAGAGTCCATAGTCTCTCATGGTTCACCTCCCCTTCCAATTTCCCTCAACTCCCTTCTCCTCTGCAACTGCCTTTTAACCTCTCTGCATCCTCACTCCCCACTCATCCTACTCCTAATTCAGACCCCATCCACACCTCCATTGTCAAACACATAGAGTGGACTGTCAGTTGCTGATAAGCAGAGTCTTCTTGCCCACAGTTTCATTCCCAGTGTCTGGCACAGTGCCTGGAACAGAATAAGTGGTCAATATACTTGTTGAGGATGACTAAATAACAAAATCATGAACTGAAAGTAAAAATAAAAATTGCATTCCACCTCACTGGAATTTCCACAAATAAGTAACATAAGTCATTCAAGGGAATATAAATTCCAGGGGTTGGAATGATGAGTCATTACAGTGAGGTAATGGCAGTATTTTTGATAAATCCATTGCTTCATAAGCATGACATCCAACTAAAGTAAGTTTTTCTCAAGAAAAAAAGAATCATTACAGAATAAATCATTTAATAAAGAGATATGAAGCAATAATACCAAGGTACCATTTTTCACCAGTTCTAAGTATATGAAACACCCTACGAAATCATTTCAGGCCAAAGAGATCTTTTCTTATCTAAGTTTATTTTAACCACTTATGTGATCATAAAAGAGTCTTTAATTCTTATTTTCTAGGAATCACAATATATAAAGCAATAAATGTAAAAATATGCTTAGTAAAAGAAGGGAAAATAAGTGGTTACTGTTCAATCTCTTAATCTCTAAACCCACGAAGTTCTCACAGAACTCCATGTTTTATACCTGCAACTCTTCAAGCCAGCGACATCTTTACCCACTTGATGAACTTCTCTTCTTTCTTCAAAATTCAGCTACCTTGTTATCAATTCCAAGAAGCATTCCATAAATCATTCCAACTGCATTAGGTGACATCCCACTTGTTCCCCCCAGTATGCACTAGCCCTTTCTGTATAGTAACACATCATCAAAATTATACGGTTGCTCACCCATTAAACTACAACTTCCTTGAGTACAAGGAAAGTAGACACTCAACAAAGGTTTGTGCAAGAAAAAATGGATGAGAGGAGGAATTAACCACTACATACTACATGAGGGCATTGACAATCACCAAACAAAAACAGAAAGATGTCTGGACTCACCACTTTCACTCATCTTATCTGAGGCAGGACATTATCTAAATGTGTCTGAATATTTTTCTGCACTCTTCCACCAGCAATCATGACCTATGATTCTATATTCTTAATAAGTGACTACATTAGGGGAGAGGGAGAACAAGGATATAGGAAATGAGAAGAGTGGGGAGTCTAGAAAGGAATTATTTTCTCCCAAGTAACATTACTTCCAAATTTTAGCAATGATAATAAATTAACATTTATTTTTTGAGGATTTCCGTAACATACACTGTGCTAAGGATGTCCTAGTATTAATTCTTTTCTTCCTCACAACATGACTAACTGCTAGGCCTGCCTGAGGGAAAAGATGTTCAGTCATAATTGGAAAGGGGCAGAAGCTTGGATCAACTAGATGACATAAATTCATAATAAATTTCAACCATGACACTATATGGCTCCAGTGTCACTGAACAATTCTAGAAAGGAAGCTTCTTTGTCTTTGTGCTAAGATCTGTCCACTGAATCTAGTAATAACAACTATAAAAGTACTTTCAAAAGATTGAGATTATTATTCTATTATTTCTTAATGATATTTTTTACAACAAACACATCTTCAGACTTTGAGTTCTATTTGAGACAGAAAGTAAATTTCCCTGCTGAAATTTTACTCTATTTCCATTTTAAAAAGCAACACTGAAGTCAGATGTCTATCCAGCTGTCACTGTGTTATTGGTAGAGCTGGACTAGAGAACATGGCCTGGAGTCAAAAGGCCACTCCCTCAAACTTAACTGAACTTACCAACCAGTTCCTGGAAAAACAACCAGTTATGAAACTCTGAATGTTCTCCTGGTCAACCTCTACCTCCCCACCTCCCCTCCACTCCTCCAGAAAGGGCTATCTTATGCTTATTTGTTCACCCTTTTCCCAAATAAAGGGAGCACCAGGGTCAGATACATATAATTTACAGAGTCCAGGGCAAAAATGCAAATGTTGGGCCCTTTGCTCAAAACCAGGGGAAGGATGCTATTGAAGACAGTAATATATTAAACTCTTCTCTGTTCCTCTGAAACCTCATTCTCTACTTGTCATGGGGTTTTTATATACTACTTAAAGTTATTCTAAGTAAAGAAAAATTAAAATATAAAATTATTAGCAATGCCAAATATCTCATAACAATCACTACCAAAAATTACTTTGATCCATCATCAGCTGGCAACCTGAGTAAGACATTTGAAAATTTTGTTGAAAGCAAAGAATTAGAAATAACTGACTTGCAGGAGCACCTGGGTAGCTCAGTCAGTTAAGCATCTGCTTTCAGGTCAGGTCATGATCCCAGGGTCCTAGGATCAAGCCCTGCATCAAGCAGGGAGCCTGTGCTTCTCCTTCCCCCTCTGCTGCTCCCTCTGCTTCTGCTCTCTCTCTCAAATAAATAAAATCTAAAAAAAAAAAAAAAAAAATATATATATATATATATATATAGAGAGAGAGAGAGAGAGAGAGAGAGAGAAATACCTGACTTGCAAAATCTATTACATATACATTTGTCATTCACTTTCTCACAACCAAGATTTGTCAAATTACTATTAATTATATCTATTGCGCTTTCAGTTAGCAGTCTCATATAACACGATACGCTCAGAAAGAATGAAAAATCTGAATTATCATTCATTTCACTACATTTTTCCAATATAATTTTAAAAGTATAATATTTGTATTTCATATGCCTTAAATACATATTGATACATGTTTGGAGCTGCAGACTTATGATTTTTATCATATGACTTACGTAGAAACTCCCCATTATGTAACTTAATTGGCAAAACCAGTTATGGTTGTCAAGTCATTTAGTTAAGTCAGATTCATCCTCAATTAAAAAAAACTAACTTTATTTTTGAGTTAAAATAAACATTTTAATATGAGTTTTATAAACTATAAAACCATGGACAAATAAATTCACAGAGATTATATTAAAAGGCAGGTTACTAAAAGTAATAAGGTTAAGATTATTATAGTATAGGTCTAATGTAATAAATGTATATTACAATTTGTTACAATTTATAACATGTTATTAAAATATTAATATGTTCTTTCTCATTACTTAATTTGTAATAAAGGCAAAATTTTGTGTGACTAAATAATGTGTTAGTCATTATTTAAGGAATACTATAAATTTATGTGTTTATGCATCAAACCTCAGTGTTTGGCTTTGAGGAATAATTTAATAAGAATTATTTTTAAAAATAAGAAATGGGGGTGGCTGGGTGGCTCAGTCAGTGAAGTGGCTGGCTCTTTATTTTGGCCCAGGTCTCAGGGTCCTGAGATTGAGCACCATGTTGGGCTCTGTGCTCAGTGGGGAGTCTGTTGGGTGTTTCTCTTTCTCTCTCTTCCTCTGCCCCTCCCCCTGCACACACACTCTCTCTCTCTCTCAAGTAAATAAATAAATAAATCTTTAAAATAAATAAGTAAAATAAAAAAGAAATAACTCTAGTAATTTAGTTATATATTGTGATCAAAACTTATATATGTAGTAATAAAAGAGAAAGGTATATACAGTACAGTTAAAAACTGTTGGGCACCTGGGTGGCTTAGTTGGTTAAGTGTTTGCCTTTGGCCCAGGTCATGGTCCCAGGGTCCTAGAATCAAGTCCCGCATCAGGATCCCTGCTCAGCTGGGAGTCGGCTTCTCCTTCTTCTTCTGCCCCTATCCCCTGCTCATGTTCTCTCTCTCTCCCATGCTCTCTCTCTCAAATAAATAAATAAAATCTTTTTTAAAAAATAAAATAAAAATAAAACTGCACACCTTAAAAATAAAACAAAAATAAACCTGTTAAGACAAATAGATAGCATATATTTTTTTCTTAATAAAAGACTGAAAATATAGAATGAATATCATTTAATGTTAGTATGTTAAATGAATATCAGTTGTTAAGATATTAAATGATACTCATTATTCCATAGATGAAATAAGATAATTTAATAAAAGGAATAAATATTTTATGATAAGACTTGATATAAAAGTTTTAACTAACATATTAAATAAAACACATTAAATCTCAAATAAATCATGTAAGATTTTAGTCAAGGTATCTTAAGTATTTCTGGTAGCCTTTTTCTTTTAATTAACATATAATGTATTATTTGTTTCAGGAGTACAGGTCTGTGATTCATCAGTCTTATATAATATCCAGTGCTCATTATAACACATACCTTTTAAGTATTTTATTTACATTAAAATAAATCTGCATCATTAACATCTCTAGTTTTGGCTATTTAAAGATGCCTTCCTGTCCAAGTAATGTCACATCCTACACATGAAAACTGAGAATAGTTCAAAAATAATTGCTTAGATTCCAGGATTCCTCATGGGAAAATATGTTCCACAAAAGTAGGGATCTTTGTTCTGCCTCCTGATATATCTCTAGTGCATAGAATATGCCTTTGGTAGGCAGTCAAAAGGACTGTACTTGTGATGAGCACTGGGTGCATGGAAGTGTTGAACCACTAAATTGAACACCTAAAACTAATATTACACTGTAAGTTAACTGGAATTTAAATTAAAACTTCTTAAAAATTTGTTGTAAGGAGGGGCACCTGGGTGGCTCAGTGGGTTAAGCCTCTGCCTCAGCTCAGGTCATGATCTCAGGGTCCTGGGATGGAGCCCCACATCAGGCTCTCTGCTCAGCAGGGAGCCTGCTTCCTCCCTCTCTCTCTGCCTGCCTCTCTGTCCACTTGTGATCTCTGTCTGTCAAATAAACAAATAAAATCTTAAAAAAAAAAATTTGTTGTAAGGAGAAAGGATGTCTTTAAACAGTCAATTTGTTATTTCTCTGGGATTAATTTTTAGCAGTGAGATCCTGGTTCTCCAGGGTTATAATTTATTTACACTTTAGATGAATAGAAATAACCATATTTTTTAATAAGTTTGTACCAACCTATCTATAAGGCTGTATCAATCTATAGTCCTTTCAGCAATGAATTACAGTTTTCTCACATCCTCATCAACACTTTTTCGCTAATTTAAAAATATTGTTGCCAACCCAATAAACAAAAAAAAAAAGCATCTCATGGTGGCTTAAATTCGTTTGTCATTACTTATTCATGATAGTCATTATCTTTATATATATATTAGCTATTTGTATTTTTCAGCAAATTATCTTTCATGTCATGTTCCATTTTTAATGTTTTCAAAATCAGTATTATTATTAAGTTTTTACAAATTTAGTTGCTACAAATCTTTTTCTGCCTATATTTTTAGTCTTATTTTGTTTACAATTTATTTTGTGATATATACATTTTAAGTGCTACAGGGTGAATGGTACTTCTCTTCTCCCCTTTCCTTTCTCTCTACATTCCCTTCTCTAGGATTTATAGGACTGAATCTTTGATTAGATGGAGAATACAGACAATGATTGTGTTGGAGTAAATAATTCATCAAAACTATATATACAAGATTATCAAGTCCCATTGACAACAAACAGAACATGTGTTCTTTTCAAATACATGAAGCAGGCACAAAATATTACCAAGGGAAAGTTTTATCTTAGCTCTTTTCAGAACTTGGAGCACTTAAGACCTCCACCAGCAAAGCAGAAATGAACCTGAAATTACCTTGCCCTTAACCCATCTACCCTACTCCATGGAGGAAAAAAGGCAGGTGAAACTGATTGACTGGATGCTGGAGGGTTGCAGAGGGTAAAAACAAAGTGAAAGAAGTGAGAGGTACGTGACAAAAAAGAACAGGAAGGTATAGCAGAAAGAGGGGTGGTGTTCTTAATGTCCTACAAGGAGACATATAGATGCTGATCAACTCTAGCTGTTGATTTTCTTTACAGGCTTAAGTGTGCTTGTTAAAAAAAAAAAAACAACTTATGGCTAACCATTAAGAGTTATGACATATTATTACCAAACCATTTGGAGGGAAAAAGGGACAAAGAGAACCAAATCACATAAAAATCACTAAAGAAAAGAAACACCAAGAAAGCATAAAAAAGAAAACCATAAAATATAATTGCAAGAACATATCCAAGTATATTAGTAACCATGATAAATTGCCATTCATGGATTAAAAGACAAAGATTTCCATACTGGGGAAACATTATAGCCATATATGATCTTTTTCAGAGATCCAAGTATAATGAAATAACCCAGCGAGTTTAAAAATAAAGGCAAAAGGGTATTTAAAACACATACTAACAAAAGATGGCAAATATAGTCTTCCATAATGGCTGCACCATTTTGCATTCTCACAAGCAACATACAAGAGTTCCATTTTCTTCCAACCTCAGCAACACTTGCTTTTTGCTCCTTGACAATAGCCATCCAGACAGGTATGAAGTGATCTCACTGTGGTTTTTTCATTTCTCTGATGATTAATGACATTGAACATTTTTTCATACAATTGTTGGCCATTTGTATGTCATCCTTGCAGAAATGTCTGTTCAGGTCCTTAGCCCATTTTTAAGTCAGGTTATTAGTTTTCTGCTCTTCAGTTGTAAGAGTTCCTTGTATATTCTGGAGATTAATCCCTTATCAAATATGGTTTACAAGTATTTTCTCCCATTCCATAGGTTATTTTTTCACTCTGTTGATTGTTTCCTTTGCTAAAAAATTTATTAAGAAAGTATGTTTCAGCAGTGCCTGGGTGGCTCGATCAGTTAAGCATCTATCTGCCTTCAGCTTGGGTCATGATCGCAGGATCCTGGGATTGAGTCCACACTGGGCTCCCAACCTGCTGCTTCTCCTTTCTACCTGTGCTCCCTATTGCTATCTCTGTCTCTCTCTTTCAAATAAATAAATAAAATCTTTAAAAAGAGAGAGAGAGTGTGTATTTCATGTTAAGTAGATCTCATATTAAGTAGATCTATTCTTACCGCAAAATATAAATTTTTAAAAAAAGAATAGCAGGTATAGTAAAACATTAATATGAGATAAAATCAGGATAAAAATCAGTAAAGGGTGACAAAGATTTTATATTAATGAAATATGAAATCTACTAAAACTTTAAGGTCATGGATATTTGTATTCCTGACAGCCTTTGAAATCAAAATCTTAGAAAAAATACAAATAAAAATTGACTGATAACCACAGTAAGAAATTTTTAATACATGTATGTTTAAAAATTAATTCACAAGGGGCACCTGTGTGTCTCAGTTAAGCATCCAACTCTTGATTTCAGCCCAGGTCATGATCTCAGGGTCCTGGGATCAAACCCCAGGTCGAGCTCTGTGCTTAGCAGGGAGTCTGCTTCTCCCTCTGCCCCTCACCCTGCTTGTACCATCTCTCTCTTTTTTTTCCTCTCTCTCTCTCAAATAAATAAATAAAATCATTTAAAACAATTAATTCAAAAATGAGGATATAGAGAATTAGTGATACACAATTAAATTGCTTAAACTGTAAATTGCTATAGAACATTGTACCCAACAAACAGAACATGTGTTCTTTTCAAATACATGAAGCAGGCACAAAAATTTACCAAGTATTAAAAAATAAAGGAGGGCGCCTGGGTGGCTCAGTGGGTTAAGCTTCTGCCTTCGGCTCAGGTCATGATCTCAGGGTCCGGGGATCGAGTCCCGCATCGGGCTCTCTGCTTGGCAGGGAGCCTGCTTCCTCCTCTCTCTTTCTGCCTGCCTCTCTGCCTACTTGTGATTTCTCTATGTCAAATAAGTAAATAAAATCTTTAAAAATAAATAAATAAATAAAAATAAAGGAAATGTTGATAAATCTCCAGGGCAGAGTCATGCAAGCATATTAATTGATTGTAATCCAATAATATGCTATTGAAATCCAGTAACATAAAATCCAATTAAAATTTAAAACTAATTTAATTTTTTATAAATAAAATAAAAACTAACTTAAAATGTAAAACTGATGATACGTTGGTTAATTGAACATAATAATAAAAAATAGATTTAAAAAATTTAAAAGTTAATATGAAAAGATAGCAACCCAAGAGGTAACAACAAAAGGTCAGTAGCAGTTCCAAAGCACCAACCAGAAAAACCGAAGTCTTTTAAATAGCTTTTGGATTAAAGAAGAAATTAAATGGAAGTTTATTTATTTATTTATTTATTTATTTTTGAGAGAGAGAGAGAGAGAGAGAGAGAGGTTGCAGGCAGGGAAGGTACACAGGGGAGAGGAGCAGAGGGAGAGAGAGAAAGAGAATCTTAAGCATGCTCCATGTCCACCACAGAGCCCGATGTGGGGCTTGATCTCACAACCCTGATATCATGACCTGAGCTGAAATCAAGAAATCAAGAGTTGAATGCTTAACTGACTAAGCCACCCTCAAATGCCCCTCAAATGGAAGTTTTAAAATATTTAGAAAAAAATTAATATTTAACAGACCTATATACCTAAGTGCAGGAAAGCAAATGCAAGGTCTAAGGAATTGGGGAAGAGGAAAAGGCAGAACAGATTAACATTTAACAAACATGTCTGCTACATAGCCACACTGATACTCAGGAAAAAAAATGCACTTATTGAAAAAAAAAAATTGCTCATAGCAAGTGACTAAGCCTCCATCTCTGGAAGGTAAGCAACAACCAAATAAGCCAAAGAAAAAAGAAGATAGAAGTTAACAAAATTTAAACAAAAAATAGATGAAGTTGACAATAACAAATATATTAGCGGAATTATCAATAAAATCAAAAGCTGATACTGTAAAAAGATTAATACAGTATACAAAATAAAGGTTACTAAGTTTTGAACAAGGAAAAAAGGAGAGAGAAAAATATATAAGCAACCTACGAACTGAAAAAGGAACAGAACTACAAATATAGAAATTTTTAAAACTTAAAAAAAAGCTCTGTCCAACTTAGTATCAATAAACTGACAATCTAGCAGAAATTAATTTAGACTTAAATCAGAACGTTAAAATGGGACATTTTTGTTTCGGTTTTGGTGGAGGTTCCAGAAGGCAAAAACTGAAGCAACAGATGCAAATACTCCTAATTGCCAAAGTGAGGTGCTAAATGACTTGTGCAGAGCCTGCAATAGATGTCTGCAGCCCGATACCAAAGAGAGGCTTTGAAAGGGTTGAAACTGTTAGAAATTAAAGGGTGTTGGCTCACTGGCAGTTCCTCCTCCTATTCCATGAGGAGAAGTGGAGTGCTACCTGACTCACCCTTGAAAATAGATTTGAGTTGCAAAACTGAGAAGTTACTGCTTTCTTGCAATGGCAGATTAAAGATGTGTAATTCCTGGAGACCAGATGAGAAACCTGAAGTAGGAATGCCATGGTGGAGTGAGTCCTCTCAAAAAGGTTCCCATCTCTATGAGTTTCCTAAAGCTGTTGTAACAAAGTACAATAAACAGGGTGCTTAAAAAATAGAAATGTATTCTCTCCCTGTTCTGGAGGCTAGAAGTTTGAAATCAAGGTGTCAGCAGGACCATGCTTCTCCCGAGCCTGGGGGAGAGTCTTTCCTGGCCAGTCCCAGCTCCTGGTGGTGGCCATCAATCCTTGGTGTTTCTAAACTTGCAGTTGCCTCACTATAACTCCTGTTTCTGCCATTACATCCTGTTTTTGCTCTCCCTGTGTGTTTCTATCTTCTCCTCTTATGGACACCAATCATACTGGATTAGGATCTGCTATAATGAAGTTAAGTGAATAACATTTGCAAAGATCTTATTTACAAATAAGGTCACATTCACAAGAGTCAAGATTTGGAACTTCAACATACATTTTGGGGAGGACACAATTTGGCCCATACCTGGGGGAAAAAACAGATTTAACAGATGATATAACCCAGCTGAGAACAAGAGCCTCCCTAAGTCAAGAGAGATGCACTAGGGGGCCCTGCAGTGACATCTCTAAAATTCCTACAAAGCACCCAGGGGCAAAGTTCCTCTAGGAGAGGAACTCAGTGCCAGATTGCCACTATGTCCTGAAAGTATGACTTTCCTGCCCCTATCCTTCCTCCACTTTGCAGGAGCCAACACTACACAGAGAAATGGGAGCAGAGGAAAAGAGGAAGAAGGCAGGGGAACCAGAGAAGCCACCAGCCCCTCCTTGGTTCTGAAGGCTGACTGAAGCAGGCCTAAGTTAGGGAGAAACCAAGCTTTAAGTTGGACTGAGGCCCTAATTATTACAACAGTCATGATATATACATTCTGAAATGAAACTGCTCTTATAACTGAAAGGGAAAAGATTTCTAAGAGTGAGTAGGAAAAATATGGGACCAGGGACAATGAAGAACTAGACCCACAGAATGGGTTTGGATTGAAAAGTGTGGAATGATAAGCTGGTTTTGATTATAAGCTATAAGTCCTAATTTTGAGCATTCTGGCAACATACGCTATTTTACCAAATTGGCTGAAGAGCAAATTGAGATCCTGTAGAGCTTTATAGTCCCAGAACAAATTGAAAATATTTCCAAAGAATTGGTTCATATATTACATATTTTTAAATTAAAAGCAAATTTTCAACTGCGAAAATAAAAGTGCTGAGATACTAACGGTGAGTCAAAACATATAAAGATGTGAAGTGTCTTAAAATTTAAAGTCAATTCAATGTGTAACCTCCCCAGTCTATAGGCAGCACAGAATGACACCTGACCATAAATGGAGATTATATAGCCTTTGATTTCACAACCAGTAAAACACACGCTGCACAACCTTCCAATAATCCAGTTATTCAGTCAGCTTATTTCTCTCATGAAGCCCAAATCTTACTAATATGTTTATGAAAACAAACATAACCTATGTTAAGATGGTTAGATAGAAGATTAAAGACTTCTAGTCTAAGAGGCTCTGACAATCATGTTTTATGTCTAGAAACAAACTGTGGAAGTTAGTGTCCAATGACATGCAAAAGCAGGAAAAGGAAACTCATCTGATGTCCCCTAGAAAGCTGCTCTGTAAGAGCTCATTCCCTGCTCATATACTATACCCTTCCATTATAAAAAGCATAACATGGCTGAAAAAAGTTTAAAAAGCAGTACATCCACACTCAACAACAGTCCTGAGAAACTACCAGTGTTCATAACCACTCTTGTGCTTCCTAGTTCCCTACAGATTACTGAAGATCAATTCAATGTTTTCCTCCAGATAGACTCAAGTTGGTAGCCTGGAACCTTATTAGAAGAGCCACGTGGCATCAAGATGTTTCCTAGAAGGGCTCTCATTTCCAAGTGGATGTATTTCATTGTAACCCAGGATCCACCAATGATTCAGAGTACTGTGGTTTCAAAATGATTAATACGTAAGAGTAGTAACAATATGAGTCATATAAAGGGGAAAATGTGTGAGGAAATAAAAATGTTATAGGAAAGTACATCATAAATTTGTGAGCATGATTAGTCATGAACAAGAGAGTATATAGTGCACAACCCTGGTCATTCACATTTTCTCCTCCTCTGGCAAATGCAGATTACTAATCTCAGAAGATACACATAATGAATCACAAATAAAAATCATCATGGGTTTTAATTTGCATTATTCACTCAAAAGGTACTTGTTGAACTCCCAATATGAGCCAGGAATTGTCCTAGGTGCATACATAATTGAATAAATAAATGGATAGATGATAGGTAGGTAAGGAGATAGACAGACAGACAGACAGACACTCCTGAGCCCAAGAACTTGCGCTTCGGGAAAGTCATCAAACGGTAAACATTTCTTACTGACTAAAAATCCAAAGTCAAAACCAAGTATTCAGGGCCAGAACATGGAATTTGAGAACTCCCTTAGGGAAATTTTTGTGCCCATTCCATTAAACTGGATTGGATTTTGACATATTTATAGCACTCAGTGTCAATTTTTCCCCTGCAGCACAAAATAATATTAAGTTCTTAAGTTTCTCAGGGATAACTTATTGCAAGTTAGTAATGTGAATTTAAAATACTCCCTCACCTTGTTCGCCTCTAAAATGGCAAGATATGGGGAGGACACATCTCTTATGAATGTTGTTTGGCATAGTTAAAATGGCAAAATTCTAGGCAAATACATGTAACTTGTTAGGTGTGCTATAAAATAGCAAATTGCTGAAAAGCATGATGAATTATGTCTCCCTTTATGTCTCCCTTTTCAAAGCTGGTACACAGAACATTAATTTATCCCTAACTTGGGTGACCACGGCAGGTAAGGTCATGTAGAGCAAGAACTGTATCTTTAGTCAAATGATAGACCCTGCAGCACTTAGCACATGTCTTAGTATAGTAGGTACTTGGTAGATATTGGTTGCATTGAGTGGTTTAAGCCCAATACTAAGAGATCACGTGATTGTATTGATTAAAGTTGTATTTCCCAGATTTAAAAAAAAAAAAAAACCTAGTTCTTCAGGGTTTCTATTTATTTTATTTATTCATTTGTTTGTTCCTTTGTTAATATTTTAATTTATTCAATCCACTGAGTACCTACTATATGCAAAATGAAGTGTTGTGCACTGTGAAGGAAACAAAGACCAATCATATGGAATCTTGTCCTCAAGAAGTCCAAAGTCCAATAACACATCTATAGCATTTATATACATACTTCGAATACAAGATACACCTCAATATCACATGAAAGGTAGACACCCATACTGACTATATGGTAGCAACTAGACATATGTGGCCACTGAGCACTTAAAATTTGGCTTGTACAGTAAGTGTAAAGTACACACTGAATTTTGAGGACAATGTGAAAAAAGCAATGTAAAGTGTTTCATTAAAATGTTTTATATTGATTATATGTTGAAACTATAATATTTGGCATAAATAAAATGTTTAAATAAAATATTACAACTAAATAAAACATTTAATGTATTTAAATAAAATATTAAAAGACATTTAATGTATTTAATCAAGTAAAATATTAAAATTACTCAATCTCATTTCTTTTAACATCTTAATGCTGCAACCAAAAAAATGTAAAATTACACATGTGATTCACATTTCATTTCTATTGGACAGTGCTAATATGGATAAGGGATTATAGATGCTTAGAATTCTTAGCAATTACTTCAAGCATTAAGAGGATGGGGGCAGAAGATGAAAGGAGACTTTGGAGGAGTCTAGCGTTTGAGCTGAGGTACTTTCTCAAGCTTAGACCCATATGAGAAATACAGGCAGAGGTTTCAGGAGGAATGAACTTGAATTTGACATCACCCAGACCACTGCAGCAACCTGATCAAGATCTAGCTTTGTCCTACTTGAAGGGCTCCAGATTGATTTCAACATATTTACTTCCCAGCTGCCACTTATTTATATGCTTTCCCATCTTCAGAGCACTCTCATCAAGTCACCTTTCACATTTGGCATTTATACTATCACCATGGATACAATGGCATAGACTGTTTCCTCCATCTTAAAGAGGAAAAAACAAAATTTAGGAGATTATCAGTAAAACACTGAGCTCACAAGGCCAATAAGTGATGGAACCAAGATTAAAAAGTAATTATTTCTGAGTACTTTTCCTTGGACTTTTTCTTGTATATTATACTGCTTCCCTCTTACAGGATCCCTCTCTCTGAAGCCATCTCATAACCAAGCCAATATCCCAAGAATTCTCCAGGCAGACTCCACCTTGGACCCAAGCACCTAGAGGGAACCCCAGATCCTACAGTGGCCCCAGGCAACCCTGAGACAAACCCAAGCTGCAGGTCCAAGGCAACTACATCCAAGAAATAAAAGAAGGAAAAATACTGTATTTGAGTTCTTACTACATACCAACACTGTGCTTAGCAATTCATTTCCTTTATCTCATTTACATTTCATAGCAACCTTTGGGAATAAATATTATTAAACTGTTTCAGGATTGGAGATTTCCCACGACAACTTCATAATGCTGGCATTAACTGATCATCATTATTCCGAAAATCTCACCCAGTTTTCCTGGGCTCATGGAATCCTCCTGGCAGATAATCCTAAGAATCCCCTTATTATTAATACCTATAAAATCTAAACTATAGTTTCACAGTCCAAAATGGTAACTACCTCATCTATCTGAATGCATAACAATAGCTCACCTTACATTTATTAGCATCTAACTATAAGCTAACCAATACACCAAGTATTATCTCTGATCCATAAAACTACACCATGAGGAACGTTCTATTATTTTTCCCATTTTATAATGAGCAGTTTTAAAAAGGTTAAGTGACTTCTCCAAGGTCAGGCAATGGTATATGGCAGGACTGAGATTCAAACACTTGACCCTCTGTCTCCAAAGCCCAAGTTCTCTACCATTGTATTCATAATGATTCCCATTATGCCTCAATGCCCTGACCAAACTGAGAGCCACTGAAAAAGACAAGAGGATCCATACCAATTGGATAAAGCTGCAGTAATGCCACTCCATGGTATAAAGAGAGCTGAATAAAAGGATGACAATAATGTCATCCTCCCACAACATTTACCAAGCAAAGTGGGACTGGGTAGCCTTTGCTCCTCACTGGAATGGTTTGTTGATTTGGCTTTTACAATCTGAGGACTTTGGAATGGGTCTCCCTGGTTTGCTTTAATGCTTGTTCTGAAGACTATTTGCAACCATATAGATAGGCCTCTGAGTGTATGTTCATCTATATACAAAGAAACCAAGTGACTAGCTGCTGATCATACCACAGGTTAGTGAAAAAGAAACTATTAGAATTATGCCTCCAAGTTAATATCTGTTGCCCAGCCTATAGGACAATATTGTTTCCACAAAGAGCAGAAGGCAATACCTCTGCTTCTGATCTACCATATGATAGACAATCCTGACAATCTATGGTTTCATGCCCCAACTGTTCTTATATTGCCATCAGCCCTGATTATTGCATAGGGAATGAATTCTGTGATAATGACATGTTCCAGACACAGGATAAGATAAGTAATTCACACCTCCCCCATATATGGGTTATGGCTTCGTGGGCTAACAGGGGAGTTATCGGACTTAATATGACTCCATACACACTTCTGCTGACTCAGAAATGGTTATAAAATAGAGACTAGCACGCTGGAACATAGCAGAGTTTTTGAAACTCCCTCAGGGAGTCTTTGTTCCTAAATCAATGCTCGCGTGCAAGTGTATGCTTGTATATGTGTGTACAAAATGCACTGGTTTGTGTTATAGAATAAGTCACTTGGAAATCACTCCAGGATAATCCCATGTAATTGCTAATGTGACATTCAAACAGTGCTGATTTCATACTGTTCTTAATTTGACTTAACTTTCTCATAATATTATGCTTTAAAAAAAAAAAAAAACTCTAGTGAAATTTATGGCCATAACTGACTTCTTACTCTGTATCTGTGATGCATATAACACTGCAATTTACACCTACCTGATTTTTCATGAAGCTAGACGTTTACCAGTACTTCAACAGAACTGACTACTTTTTCAGAGAGTAAATAGGTAATAGATATTACTTAAGCCCTTCTTGTCTTAGAACTATAATAATAATTATTTTAATCATAATTATGATAGCTTATGTTTTCTGAATACTTACCAGGTACCAAGCACTGTGAGAGGCCCTTCACATGTTTCTCAAAATAACCTTCTAGTTTGAGGTCATTAATAGCCATGTATCAGTAATAAGAAAATAGAGACCTTATAAGTAGTAGTCCCAGCCCATAAAGTTAAGCTCTCGAACTCCAGAGAACACATTTTTAATCACTATGCAAAATTTTCAAGAAGCTCAAAGGCATGTTATTTAGTCTCTTATAAGCAGGTATTAGGGGAAATGAATTTCTGGACTTAAAATGTTTTAAAATATAATTGAAAAGAATTCCTATTTTGGCCTTAGCTATGCTCCATCTTGGAGATCCATAATTGCTACCTTAAATACAATTTGACTTGTTTGCACACAGCAGTACAATATAACAAACACACAGGCATCAAAAGTTAAGGCCATCATATTAAAACACATGCTGTGGAAGTTTCTGAGTTTACGGTTCTAAGTATAACTAGTTGACAAATAAATTCTGAAATTCAGTGACTTGGAGGAAAAAACAAACACATAAATATAAACCTACAACATCTAGCTTATGTTAGAACTGTAGCACCATTTATCAGGAAGAACATGTAAGGACATCTATACTTGTGTTTGAACCCACATATGTGCATTTACATAGACTGTATTTATAATCATAATAAGTCATGATTATGTTTTCCCCGATCTATATCTATAAAATGCAACCACTCAACTGCCAGCCAAATCTGCAGCACAGATGCGACCCAAAGTGGGCAGAACACTCTTAATTTTCTTATCCTTTAAACATGCAAGACAATTCCTTTTTTTTTTTTTTATTTATATATTTGGGAGAGAGAGAGAGAAAGTACAAGCAGGGGGAGAGGCAGAGGGAGAAGCAGGCTCCCCATCGAGCAGGGAGCCTGATGCTCCTTTAGATCCCAGGACCCTGAGATCACAACTTGAGCCAATGGCAGATACTCAACTGACTCAGCCACTCAGGTGCCCCAAGACTCTTCCTTTTTCAAAAAATAAAGTTAAGTCTGATTCTGTAGCTTGTAATCCTTACCAAGCTTCTCTCAATACAAACAGATCCAAACTAAGTTACATTAAATTTTGAACATCCCTATTTCCTCCACTAAATGTCTTCCCAGAAGTCCATTGATAATATGCATACAGTGATGTTTTCTTTTTCCAAAGAGTTTCATATACATGAGTCTTATTGTGTTGCTTCTGTGATGTTAACTCTAGAAATTGTGGATGGATATTTGACCAGCTTATAAAATAAACAAATTTTCTCTGGACTGGATCAAGAACCAGTGGGCTACTGTTCATTCCTAAGGGTAACTTTCAATATAACATATTTAGATTGGACAAACTATTAGTCTCTAAGGTTCTGCCAAAGCATTCCACTTGGACTCCAGACAATAAAAAAGAAGAGATAGTAAAGACTCATTTGCCCTAATTTCCTGACCCCTCTGGCAGCAATATGGAGAGGTCTAAATGAACAGGCTGAATTCTCAAAGGATCTACACCATTGCCATGTTTCCAATCCCTTTTTGTACATTTTTATGTCATGTCTTGATCTCATGTATTAAAGAATTTAACCACTTCAAACCATTTTTCCATCTAATTCCTTCATATTTTTTTAACAGCAAACATCCTCAAAAAGCTACTAACTGATTTCTTCAAGAGTTTTGATTACATTGAAAGATTTTCCCAGAAAAAAATGAAACAAGATGGGACCAGGGAGGGAGACAAACCATAAGAGACTTAATCTCAGGAAGGAAACTGAGGTTTGCTGCGGGGTGTGGTGGGTGGGGGAGGGATATGGTGGCTGGGTTATGGACCTTGGGGAGGGTTTGTGCTACAGTGAGTGATGTGAGTTGTGTAAGACTGATGATTCACAGCCTTGTACCCCTGAAGCAAATAATACATTATATGTTAATAAAAAAATTTTTTAAGGATTTAAAAAAAAGATTTTCCCAGAGATTCACCAATCATACTCCTTACTGAAATCTTCATATTGACTTCACAAAATAGACTGAGTATACATATTACACAATCATGCTGATAGTGCTAAAATCAAAACTCTTTGAACAAAATTGATCATCATATATCCTTGATTAATATCAGGATTCAAGCAGTAGCACCACAATAATTACATAGGACTTCATTCATTAATTTAACCAACAAATATTTCTGGAAGGATTATGTCTTATGCATTATAAAATGTTCTGGAAACAAAAATAAATTACATATTTTCTTCTATATCTTCAAAAGATATACAGAATAAAAAGTGATCTGTAAATAAACAAATGCAGTGAAGTGTTACAGGTGTTATGATTGATCTTCAGGATAAAATGAGATCCCAAAGGATAGAATAATCAGTTCTGTCTTTAAGGGAAGAAGAACAATATTATACAACTGTAACTGAACGTAAAACAAACAAATAAACAAACAAAAAAAAAACCACACACACAGCCAAATCTCTTCCAGTTGGGAGCAGATTAAAAATTTTAGTGACAAAAAAAAATTTTTTTTAGTGACCCAGTATAGGGAAAACTATTATTTTAAAACTCTTGCCAATTCTTTGTATAAAGAAAAGACATTAGATGGTAAACCTGTTATCTATTTATACTATTAGCAATAATCGCGCCTCGGATAAACCTCATTGGCTACGATACTGCCACTGCGCAAAGCTCTATTTATACTATTAATCTAATACCTTATGCAAGGCAACACACAATATGAAATCCAAGCATCAGAAAGGGGGAATTGAAAGTTCTTTGTATGATGACATAAAGTGTTGCAGGCAGAGAGCATTGACTTGAAAAAAATCTCTCTGCTTTAATAGGGAATTAAACTGTTTTATCTCTGAGAAATATGATTTGATCAAGGAAACGTGTGTGTGTGTGTGTGTGTGTGTGTTCTATCCAAAGGTGCCAGTAGAAAACTAGGATTCAAGAAGAATTGGGGGAGGAAGACATATCGTTATCACACTAGCAGAGAGGCCTTAAAGTGTGCCTGAATTGGGACATGGGATTGCCACATATGGTGATGCAGGCTGTGTAACACAAAACTCCAGGGCTTGCTTTTCATGATATGACATCTTTAAAGTGATGAAAGAAAACAACTGTCAACCTAGAATTCTACATCCAGTGAAAATATTTTTCAAAAATAAGGCAAAATAAAGATTGTTGGGACAAACAAAAGCTGAGAGAATTTATCACCAACAGAGCTGCACTACAGGAAGTTCTTCAGGCAGAAGGAAAATGATACCAGATGGAAATTTGGATTTACACAAAGGAATAAAGAGCACTAGGAATAGTAAATGTGTAAGTAAATACAAAGACTTTTTTAAAATCTCCTTTAAAAATTAAATGACTGTTTAAAGCAATAATAATAACATTGTATTGTAGGTCTTATATACAAACTACTATAAAGGATGGGTAGTAAAATGAAATATTGCTGTAAGAGTCTTGTATTAAATATGAAGTAATATAATATTACCTGAAGGTAAACAGTGATAAATTAAAGATGTGTACTATAAATCCATATGAAACAAAGAGTTATTACCATAAACCAGTAGTTAAAAAAAAAAGCAATCATACAAAATATTCAATTCATCTAAAAGAAGGCAATTAAAAAAGGGAACAAAGGAGACACAGGATAAACAGAAAACAAATAGCAAGATGATAGATTTAAATAGAACTATACAACAATCACATTAAGTGTAAACGGCCTAAACATTCCAATTAAAAGGGGCAGAGATCGGGGCGCCTGGGTGGCTCAGTGGGTTAAGGCCTCTGCCTTCAGCTCAGGTCAGGGTCCTGGGATCGAGCCTCGCATCGGGCTCTCTGCTCAGCGGGGAGCCTGCTTCCCCCTCTCTCTCTGTCCTCTGCCTGCCTCTCTGCCTACTTGTGATCTCTGTCAAATAAATAATATAAAATCTTTTAAAAATTTGAAAAATTTTTTAAAAAGGGGCAGAGATCATCAGATTGGATAATAAGGCAAAACCCAAGGATGTTGTTTCCAAGAAACTCACTTTAAATAAAAGGCTCAGATAGGTTAAAAGTAAAAGGATGGAAAAACATATGCTATAAAAACATTAAGTCTAAGAAATCTGCAGTGGTTATGCCAATATCAGAGAAAGTAAACTTCAGAAAAAACAAATATTATCAGGAATAAAAAGGGACATTTAATAATGATAGGAGTCATGAGGATGTAATAATCATGAATATATAACCACCTTAAAAACATGAAAGCAAAATACATGAAGCAAAAATAAATAGAACTTAAAACGAGAAACAGACAATCCATAATTATACATTCAGAAATTTTAACATACTCTTCCTCAATAATTGATAAAACAATCAGACAAAAAATCAGTAAGGATAAAAATGAGGGGAAGTGAAATATAAAATTCAAGACTGTGAGCTTGTCTTATAAAATAATGAGGGAAGACAGATCATCTGAATGGGATAGTAATTGTTTTAGTTATAAGATAAAAGGCAACCCCTGGAGTTCTGCAGTGCACAGCCTACACTGCCATATGTGATATACCCATTTCCCAGTCTTGGTACACTTCAGGGTCTCTCTGCTAATGAGTGATAAAGATGTGTCCTTCTCTCAAGATTCTTCTTGAATCCTTTGGTTTCTCACTCGTAACTTTGAATTGATAAATATACATGCGCACACACGTACACACATGCACTAACACACAGGTTTTCTTTTTTTTTTTTTTTTTTTTTAGATTTTATTTATTTGACAGAGAGAGAGAGACAGATCACAAGTAGGCGGAGAGGCAGGCAGAGAGAGAGAGAGAGAGAGGAGGAAGCAGGCTCCCCACTGAGCAGAGAGCCCGATACGGGGCTTGATCCCAGGACTCTGGGATCATGACCTGAGCTGAAGGCCGAGGCTTTAACCCACTGAGCCACCCAGGTGCCCCAACACACAGGTTTTCTTGAGCAAACAATAATTCTCAGAGATAGTGCAGTCTCTAACCAGAGAAAGCCATAGTACATAACGATTCAAAGAAGTGATTTCCCAACATCTGGGTTTTAGTCTATCATAATACCATGGAGTTTTCAGCAAAAAGGCCCATGGTGGACATGGGATTTCCAATCACTGTTTGATGTATGAGTAAAAGGCCTAGCCATCATGCCTTGATTTGGGACAGCTAGCTCTGAAGAGCTATCCAAATTCTGGGGCTCTTCTTGGAATCAGTTGTGACCTCTATAATAATGGAATCCTGCTTCCTTCACTTTATGCTGTTCCTAAGAGCACCCCAATAGACTTCTTACATGTAAACCTCCATCTTATAATCTGTTTCTTGGGAAATCAGATCTAAGATATAAGAAAATCACAGAGATACCTGAGTTCATAGTAAAAATCAAAGAGATTGAACACACCAATGTTTAAGGAGTGGGCAAAAGAGAAAGGGACAGAAAATATACTGAAAGGGAAAAGGACATAGAGGTAAAGAAGAAACAGTGATAAGGAAAACAGAATTATAGAAAGACTCTCCTATCTGAATATTCATTAGGCAATTGGATAACAGAAACAGGAGAGGTTTAAGACTGGATTTGGGAGTTTTACCATAAAGATGTGATAAGATACCACACCAAATTAAGGTCAGAAAAGAATAATATTAAAAATGCATTAGTAGCACCTGAGTGGCTCAGTCAGTTAAGCATCTGACTCGATGTTGGCTCAGATCATGATTTCAGAGTCACAACTGAGCCCCATGTTGAGCTCCATGCTTGGCATGCAGTCTGCTGGTCCCTCTCCCTCTGCTCCTCCCCCTGCTTACTCTCT
>NW_019154089.1:39953605-39962078 GCF_002288905.1 Enhydra lutris kenyoni | reverse complement strand
GAAAGAAAGAAAGAAAGAAAGAAAGAAAGAAAGAAAGAAAGAAAGAAAGAAGAAAGAAAGAAAGAAAGAATTAAACTATAGTCAATGATATGCCTCTGAAGTGCTTAGGAGAGAAGTGAACTGATGTATGTAATTTACTTTGAATTGAGTCGATTGATGGATGGATAGAGCAATATGTAGATAAAGAAAATATAGTAAATTATTATAGAACTTGGGTATTAAGTATAGGGGTATTGTATTGAAACATAGGGGTATTGAAACAACTGTATAGTTGTTTTAACTTTTTCAATTGAAGATTTGATAATACAATGTTGGTGGGGAGAAGGATCCATTGAACTGACATTGGGTGAACTGATGAACTTTCCAGAGAAGTTTTAGTGTAATCAGGAGATAAGTGTAAGAAACAGATTGTAATAGGTTTAACAATGAACAGGATGTCAAAAAAGTAGAAACTACAATTATAGACATTTTTTCCAAGAAACTCGACTGCTAAGAGGAAAAGACAAATAGGACTATGAATAGAGGAAGATGCAGGATTAAGAGAGGTAACTACTGTTTGCTTTCTTGTTTTGTTTTAGATGAGAAACTTGCATATTTATGGTTTGTGGGGAAGAAGTCAGTAGAGAGGCAAGTTAAATACTCTTGAATGTAATTTTCTCACCCTTTCCTAATCCTTAATTCAGAGCTTTTCCAAAGACAATAAATTGTCAGCAATGTTTATTATTCTGAAAAGAAATTGATTTAAAGAGCATAGAGAATAACAGTTCTGGGTTAAACTCTAACGAATTTATAAAGTTCAGTACAGGACAAATATCCATAGGTATGAGTTGGCTATGAAATCAAAAACAATAATGCCCACACTCTAATACATAAGAATGTTAAGAAAAAAAAGTATTTATTCCTAGATAGAACTTTATACAAATCTTTGAGTATCGCAGTCTGGTAGGCTTAATTTCAAGCACCAGTTTTGCATTAGTCTTGTGATTAGCCCCAGTTTTCTCAACTATTAAGTGGGAGAAGTAATCATACTTCCTTCACAGGTTGTTATGAAGATTAAATGACAGGAAGCATGCACAGCATTTAACCAGCTCTGGCACATATGAAGTTCTCAGTAAACAGTGACAATTATATAGGAGTTTCTAAACTCGGGGTTCCCATTGTCTGATGTGAAACCAGGAAGAAACCTTGTGAAGATACATCTGAATAGTTTGATATAATACTTGGCACTGGAAAATGAGGTACCAAATTGAAAATTGCAGGTGCCCAGACACTATTCTTCTTCTCAGACATAATTAACTTGGGCTGGGTTGTGGCTTCTGCCAAGAAAAATGACTACAAGTTTCTCCCTGTCTGTTCATCCTGAAGGTGTCAACTAAAGCATAGCCTGCTCAGACTAGTTACCTGCCCAGACTAGTACCCAGAGGCTGAGATGGAACACCCTGAAGGCAAAAGTATCCTAACCTCCTTCAGCCTCACAACTCTGAAGTGGATTTTTGCTTAAAAAAAAAAAAAAAAATTGCACCCTCTGAACATCCTGCTCCTCCAGGAATATTACAGCTGACCTTCAAAGCAGCCTCTACTTCATAGGCAGCTTTATATGAAGGCCCCAAACTAGACCTGCTTTTATAGCCATGAAGTAGCAAGAAAAAACTTTTATTCTGCAAGATTAAGAATATGAACTCTAATGAGATCAAAGGAGCTCTTTGAGTGGGAATTACAAATACAAGACTGGCATCTTCACCATTATGTTGTTAATATTTCAGAAGCAATGAAAATCCACATGTAAAAATAGTCTCATTAAAATAAAAGACCCCAACATGTTGCCTGTCTTCTATTAGTCCATCAGTGCCTCCTTCCCCTACAACTTGAGTCTTAGGGAAATCAGAATTAGATGTGTCAATTTTAACTTGACCCTTAGTAGGGCAACAGATTGTTGTGTAATATTAGTTGTGCAATATTTTCCTGGTGATTGGAGTGGCTGAACTTGATAAAAAAAAAAAAAATCTATAAAAACCAGGGTTTGGTTTGGTTGTTTCTTTTTTTTTTTTTTTTTTTTTCTTTTACAGTGAGAAAAAGGAAAAGACTACGCTGGAATGGAAGAAAAGTGAAATATAATCTACAACCCTTGGCTTACAATGAAAAAGGCCCACTAGCTTGAAAAGTACTGAAGTTGTCCCCCAATTCCTGTGGAGATTTTACACATATTTCTTCTGACTTAGGTCAAGGTATTAGAAAGACTTTCTTAAGGAGTGGAACTGATTAACTCAAGCTCTTAACCAGACTGATTCAGGACAAAGGATAATGATACAGAAGAACAGGTTGTGATGCTGAGTAAGGAGAGAGAGTGAGGCTTATGGTTTCATGGTACCAATAAGCTTAAGTCTTTTATTTTTGGCTAAATCCTTGAATTTCTAGTTAGAAGTTCACAGGCTTATCAGTCCTGGCCAAAGGGAATGTGATGAACTGTTCATATACAACCCTCCCCTCCCCAATTCTTTTTTTTTTTTTTTTTTTGGTAACTTTTTATTTTCAAACTTACAAAAAGTTACAAAGTTGCTTCATGATTTACTATTTCTATGTATGCGTATTATTTTTTATAAACTCTTTAAGAATAAATTATATACATGATGACCAAATTTCCTCCTAAATACTTCCTAAGTGTGTACCCTCTAAGAACAAAAATATTATCTGACAATAATCACAGTATAATAACTAAAATCTGGAAATTCATAATTTTATTTTCTAATACACAATAAAATATCCAATTTTGCCATTTGTCCCACTGATATTCTTTAAACATCTTTTTCAGTCCAGAATTCATCCCAAGATCATGCCCTGCATTTAGTTATCACATCTCTTTAGTCTTACCAGAGTTGTCTTTAATTAGGATATCATCAGTATTACTTCTTTGCAACTGAGAATCAGAATCTTACAGTATAAGTTTTCCAAATGAGACCTGGTTTTGCCAAGCTTCAGTGTCTATAGCTAGGATTTGCGCTCGATGGCTAGAGACTCCTGGCAGCTCTCAAAACCCAGAATTATTATCCTCTCTAGTCACTCACTGAATGAACCTCTCCTTCCTTCAAGTCATCCAACAACCATTTGTCTTAATCAGTCACGCTCCGTTATAGTCACAAAAGTGCTGACCCATAGAAAACAATCTGCTCAAAAATCAGATTGTTTTCCTTTCAAGACATCATCAACACCCTTGCTATGTAAACCAGCGTGTATGCTTATTTGGCCAGAAAGTAAAAAAGAAGAGAACAAAGACATGATTACAATTCTAACACTAAAATACTGGGAAATAAAATGTTCATTCCTGAATAAAATTAAAGTTACTCCCAGCTTCCCACAGCCTGAGTACTTCTCCTCTCTCTATGAATAAAAGAGCCTAACAGAAAAGTAAAACACTTGATTCTTCATAAAATACTTGGAATCATACTCTTTTCCCCTTAATAAAAATAAGGCTATTCTTTACTGAGCTCTTCCAATGACTAATGAATTTATACCATAGCATTCTAGAAAATAATTAACAAGGAATTAGTAGTAGTAATAGTATATATGACATAATTCTATAGGAAAACCATTAGTTTGGGGATTTTTTTTTTTTAAACCAGAAACCAAATGAAATAAGATCACAAAATTCAAGAACTGGCAGAGACTATAAGATCTCAAAAACCCCCAGTCTCCTCATTCACAAATAATGACCATGAAATCCAGAAAGGTTAAATGACTTACTCAAGGACACACAGTAACTAATGGGAAAGTCAAAACAAAAACATAAATCTTCTGACATACTACAGAGAACGCTGCCACTGCAAAACACTGTGTAATGCAGGCATGGCCCGTTAAAGCTGTGTGAAAACAAATTTTTGTAAATTAAATCTTATTTTTAAACATCCTAAATAAAATGAAAAACAAAAAAAAAATTCTTTTGTTCACAGAAGCCAACATAGTGATTTCTTTAAAATTTTTAAATAAAGTTTATATTTTCTGGTCATATATTCCTTCACTTTCTTCAAAGATGAAACCTGAAATTTTAGAGCATTTATACTAGGTCCCAGAACACTTAATAGTTTAGAAAACCTCAAAAGGGAATGCTGGCTGTCCTTAAATTAACTACTGCATTAAACCACTGTTTTACTCCATCAAGGCAGGCCTAGAAATTCCCTAAAGGCTTTAGAGAGACAGAACAACCCTCAGAGCTTCACCCAGCCACTAGACATAGAAGTTTAGGAGACAAAATGTAAGGTACAGCTGGGCATTTACATAAACATTCATTTTTGGAGAGTGTCCTCTGTGTCAAACCCATTAGTCTTTGACTTCTCTAACTGAATATTGCTGCTTTGAGTTTTCCTTGATGTCCTTGGGTCTCTCATTATGGTTGAAACTTTAGTACCAGAGCTGTCAATAGGACTATCACATTTATCTGTGGGATAAAATGAGAGCTGTCGTGTATAGATGGGGATAGATACTGGAAAGACTAAAATTCCATTAAGTCCACACACTTAGTTATGAAACCAAGTCAAAAACTACAGTCTTCAACTCATCTATTTCCCTAAACTCCCATTGCCAGTTGTGCTACTTGGGTTCTGAGGGTAGGCAGACTTGGATTCAAATGCTACTTCTGCCTCTTGATAAGTGTGTGATCTTAGAAAAATATCTAACCTCACTCAAGCTTAGTTTTTGTAGTAAAATGGAAGTGAAGATTCCTATCCTACAGGGTTATGATAAGGAATTAATTCTCTGCTCTTAGAAGATAGTTAAAAAAGGTAGATTCACTGTACTCTAAAGTAGGCTTTTCCTAAGGTTTATCAGACCAGAGAGAAGAGTAAAAGAGCTTATACAATATCACATAACAAGCCAAAAATGATACATGGGATTGTCACTCTGCTACATACAATGTTTGACTCTTCCCTTGTCCTGACAATGAGACTTTCCATTTTCTATTCGAAGACCAATCCTCCTTAATGATTGTGTCATTAGATTCATTTCTGAAGGGGTAACTATGTATAAACTCTCAGAGAAAGCTAATTCTCACTCCATTAGCCACAGCCTTAATGAGTTAATGAGTTAAATGAGAATACTGAGTAAGATTTATACCTGGGAGAAGGCTGAAGTTGTAGGGGAGTGGACTAGACATCTCCTTAGTATTCTCTACTATGTAAAACCCTGGGGTTAAAAGATCCTGGAAGTAATCTGCACACTGGGTTTCCATAAGTATCTTATATTGCCTACAGGGCCCATTGGCTATAAGCCAACTGGGAAAATTTCAAGTTACTACAGAGATTGGCAAATACTGGGAACTTGTTAGATAGCTAAATACCTATGATTCATACTTGTCTTCTCAGAATATGCAAAAGTCCAACTACAAATAAAGAGAAATTTGATGTAATATCTGACACTAGCTGGTATTGATTACTAACCAACAGAATAGAAATACTTGTCTTGTCAGGAAAAGTCTCAGTGCTTGATAATTTTCTATGGAAATTTATCTTAACTAAGACACGTTCCTCCACATGTGTGTTCCCAGAAGCAACAGAATGAATAGGAATTTTTCTCCTAGAACCTAGGCTCAATAGGGAGAAAAGAAAAACAAAACTCGGAGGACAAACTTTCAATTAACCTTGCCCAGACAACACAGAGATATGTCATATTTTATCCCAGCCAAGTTCACTGATTAGACCTTTGCGGATGTCGAGTATTCCCTCTACAGGATGTGGTCTGGTGACTAGATTTTAGGTCAGAGTTCAGTTTTATCCATGGTATGTCAACCAGTCAGTGACCTCAGGGAAATTTCTTCAGCATGCCAATCTTCGATTTCACTTTCATTTTTGTCATTTTTGACCTGTTGTGTCAGATTCTTCCTGTCCTCCCATTTAAGATTCAGGTCAGTCTGTCACAAGGCTCTACCATCAACTACATCCTCTTTGCCAAGACACCCCTCCCTTGGCCTGCCCCAGCCCTGTTTCACCCCTCCAGCTAAGGTAACACCTAGTTATAAACTAAGTGTCAAACTATTGCCCGTCTGAAGGGAGATGCCTTTGCTTGTTGGGACACACCTTTTTCAGGCACCTGGGGGCCCAGCAGCCAGGTGGAAGAATCATTGCCACTAAATTCTTGGTGGTCCAATCAACTAGACTCATGTGTAAGGCATCCTTAAGACAACATACACACCTACAGAGGGATGAATAGATTGTACTTGCTAAATAATGTTTGAAGAAGTATTTCAGTCCTCAGAGAAAAGATATTACATAAACACAGGTTATGATATTATTAACACTGATCTACACCCAGCTCTGTAGACACTGATTTGCTACATTAAGATTCTCCAGCTTAAGGCCAAAAGACACTGAGTAATATCCTGTTAGGTCATTAATTTTCTATTCAAACTGATGCTATTGATCCAGATAACATGAGGCTACTAAGACATGGTGAGCAGAGAGGAGTGCTTATACGATGTGGGAAAAGCATCAAGAGATGAAGAGCCCAGACAGCAATGAAGTTAGAACTATAACAAGAAATTAGTCTTTCCAGAAAGGCTTTTTGTACAGATGTGTACTATTCTGTTTAACAAAGATTTATTGAGCACCTCTTATGTACCCAGCACTATGCTAAGCACTGAATACCAAGGTAAACAAGATGTGGTCCCTAACCAAGTAGAGTTCATACTTTTATACCATGTTCTTTACCTCGTGCTAAGCATCCAAATCATATGGATCTTTGTTAAAACTAGGGATTCCCATCCCCACCCCCAAGCCCACTAGATTAAATGTCTAAAGAGGAAATCTTAACATTTTACAGATGTCTTTGACGATTTGATGATTAGTCAAATTTGGAGAAAGGGAAACACTGGTCTAGTGAAACAATTAAACATCTGATGAGTACAAGAACAATTTTCTCTTTAATCATAAATAATAATTTATGCAATTTCTCAGCAGAGTGAAGACCACTCATCTCCCACATACGATGGCTGAAGGCCTGTCCCAATTTTATACTTT
The DNA here is from genome assembly GCF_002288905.1 of Enhydra lutris kenyoni. Taxonomy (NCBI): domain Eukaryota; kingdom Metazoa; phylum Chordata; class Mammalia; order Carnivora; family Mustelidae; genus Enhydra; species Enhydra lutris. The sequence continues at coordinate 39,955,077 of NW_019154089.1, read as the reverse complement.
CTTTGATACCCAGTGCGTAAAACTGTGCAGAGAATCAATAAACATTTGTGGTTTTTTTTGTTTTGGGGGCTTTTTAAAGTATGTTCAGTTAGCCACTGTATAGTACATAGTTAGTTTTTGATGTAGTGTTCAATGATTCATTAGTTGCATAAAACACCCAGTGCTCAAAACAACACATTCTCTCCTGAATACCCATGACCTGGCTACCCCCCCGCTTCTGTAACCCTCAGTTTGTTTCCCAGAGTCCATGGTCTCTCACAGTTCGTCTCCCTCTCTGATATCTCCCCTTTCAGTTTTCCCTCCCTTCCCCTAAGGTCCTCCAAGTTACTCCTTATGTTCCACATATGAGTGAAACCATATGATAATTGTCTTTGCTACCTGACTTATTTCATGTAGCACAGTCCCTTCCAGTTCCACCCATATCAGTGCAAATGGTGGGTATTCATCCTTTCTGATGGCTGAATAATATTCCCCAATAAACATTTGTTAAATAAACATCAAAGTACATAGACAGAGATAGATAGAGATGAAAGAAAGAAAGGAAAAGAAAGAAAGGAAAGGTAAGGAAAGGAAGGAAAGAAGGAAGGAGAAAAGGAAAAAAGAAAAAGATAAGATACATAGAAACATAGATACAGGGCGCCTGGGTGGCATAGTTGGTTAGGCATCTGTCTTCAGCTCAGGTCATGATCCAGGGTCCTCGGATTGAGTCCCACATCAGGCTCCCTGTGCAGTGTGGAGTCTGCTTCTTTCTGTGACCCTCCCCACTCTCATGCTTTCCCTCTCACGCTCTCTCTCAAATAAATAAAATCTTTTTTAAAAACCAGCATCTTAAAAAAAAAACATAAAGACATAGATACCTAGATAGAAGAAAATATCCTTCAAATTATTCCATTTAAAAAGTTCATATATAGTTCTACTTTTTAAAAAATTTTTAAATTTCTTTTCAGTGTTCCAGAATTCATTGTTTATGCACCACACCCAGTGCTCCATGCAATAGTGCCCTCCACAATACCCACCACCAGGCTCGCCCAATCTCCCACTCCCCTCCCCTCAAAACCCTCAGTTAGTTCCTCAGAGTCCACATTCTTTCATGGTTCATCTCCCCCTCCAATTTCCCCCAACTCCCTTCTCCTGTCCATCTCCCCATGTCCTCCGTGTTATTCCTTATGTCCACAAATAAGCGAAACCATATGATAATTGACCCTCTCTGCTTGACTTATTTCACTCAGCATAATCTCCTCCAGTCCCGTCCATGTTGATACAAAAGTTGGGTATTCATCCTTTCTGATGGAGGCATAATACTCCATAGTATATATGGACCATATCTTCTTTACCCATGTCTGTTGAAGGGCTTCTTGGCTCTTTCCACAGTTTGATGACTGTGGCCATTGCTGCTATGAAAATTGGGGTACAGATGGCCCTTCTTTTCACTACATCTGTATCTTTGGGGTAAATACCCAGTAGTGCCATTG
>NW_019154089.1:39695737-39953505 GCF_002288905.1 Enhydra lutris kenyoni | reverse complement strand
CAATGGCACTACTGGGTATTTACCCCAAAGATACAGATGTAGTGAAAGGAAGGGCCATCTGTACCCCAATTTTCATAGCAGCAATGGCCACAGTCATCAAACTGTGGAAAGAGCCAAGATGCCCTTCAAAAGATGGATGGATAAAGAAGATGTAGTCCATATATACAATGGAATATTATGCCTCCATCAAAAAGGATGAATACACCTATATGTTCTTGAGCATTCCCATCATGACTCAGTGAGTTCACACTCAGGAGACATAGGCAAATTTCAACCAATTTACATTTCTCACATTTGGCAATATTTGACAAGTTTGGTCAACTGTGGTTTTCTACAAAATCCAATCAGGTAAGTTTTTACTAGATTCTAGTTTCAGTGTGTTACCTCTTTTTGTTTACATAAACAACATGTGATCCAAGGAAAAAAAGTAAATTATGTTTTGACTAAAAACAACTTTGACCTTGTCTATATATGGTAAGCACTTTCAAACATAACACACTTATAACCTCCACATCCACATCCCTGGCCTTAATTCAGTCTTGGTTCCATACACAGCCAGAAATAAAAATGAAAGGAAAAAATTGGGGAGCAAATAATACTATAGAGTTAGATTTGGACTCTTGACAGTCAAAAAACATGACTCAGAAATATATTTCATATGCTTTCTATCAGATAGAAGGCCCAGACTAGGGGTGCCTGGGTAATTCAGTGGGTTAAAGCCTCTGCCTTCAGCTCAGGTCATGATCCCAGGGTCCTGGGATCGAGCCCCACACCAGGCTCTCTGCTCAGCAGGGAGCTTTTTCCCCACCCCACCCCCACCGACTTGTGATTTCCATCTGTCAAATAAACAAATAAAATCTCAAAAAAAAGAAAAAAAAAAAAGGCCCAGACTAACGTCTGTGAAGAAATACATCCTTTTATTTCCTAACAAAGCCCAGCAGATCCCAGGAAACCCACAACACTATAATATCCTGAGAGCCTTTGACAATTCTTGGTCGCTTTGTTTGGCTCTATGACAGGCAAAAACCCATTGTCCCCAGGAATTTTCTTACAATATGATTAAGATGTTCAAAGCAAAAAAATTACGTTTTAAGTTGTTTCCTCCTGCCAATCCAGTCTTTCCATTAAATTGCTAACAAATAATGAACGATTCATTTGCTACAAAAATGTTCCCACTTTTGTTATAGCAAACAGTCTAAAGAGGGATACATGTTATAAGTCTATTCATTTAAAAAGATGAGAAGTGATATGGCTCATTTATTGATGAATTTTTTAAAAAGCATGCCACAAACCAACATGTACCCTACAATTTCAGGTTGAAAAATATACCTGTGTGTATATACATTAAAAAACTCCCTCTGCTGTTCCCCCTGCTTGTGCTCTCTAACTCTCTCTCTCAAATAAAGAAAATTTAAAAATCTTAAAAAAAAAAAAAAGGAAAAAAGGAAAAAAGGGAAAGAAACCACAAAACAAAACAAAAAATAGACTACAAAGCTATAAACCACTACCTTAATGCTGATTATCTCTGAATAGTGAGGTTATGAATATTGACATTTTCTTCATTATATGTCAGTGTCTTTTCTGAAATGTTTAAAACAGCATGCATGATAGCTTTTTTTGCTTGTAAATACAGTATTTTTAAATTTAAGCATATAAACATTTACCTAATGTTATAAAAAATAAAAATTTTTCATTTAAAAAAATGAAAAAAATATTAGTCAAAATAAGTCTGCACTAAAGTGTCAATTAGTTATTTGCCCTTGATATGAATTTTACCTGGAATGTAGAGTTCAGTCTTAAGTTGGGAAGTTATACTCAGAATCCATAAAATGTATTCATTAAAACATTTCTATACGGTTCTCCAGCATCCTGTAGGTGTGGCAAATGAATGAGTAAAATTCATACCAATTTCAGCAACTCCCACCTCTAAACATTTGCATTACTTTCACAACCAAAGAGTACACATTGACCAAATAAATCTTAAGCTATAACTCCATCCCAAAAAAGGAGATGAGTCACAAGCCACTTTTAAAAAGTACAATAGGATTTTTTTTTCCTTGTAATGAATGTTGAAAGGGAAATGTTTTACTTGTCCTGACAACTCTAGCAAGCTATAGCCCAAAAATATGAGTAAGATATCGAGCCAAAAGCTTTTCTAAGGCTAGACAAATACCAGCAGCATTAATAAAGGACCAAAGAGACACCTATTGCAGCATTCTTGGGGGTTTACAATGTGATTATTGTTTTATGAGAAGAGAAGTTATCTTGAATGCTACGACAATTTTATTTCCTAGGGAAATAAGAAGAGGGGGGCACAGTAATCAATGAGGGAGAAGTACAGTGGCCAAATGTCTTATCAAGGAGGCATTTACAAGATCTTTACCACTTTCGTGAGAATTTTTTTTAATCTCTTGAGTCAGAATTTTGTTTCTGTGGCAATGAAGATGCATGTAAACACCGGGGGATGTTTCTGTTGTCCTGTCTTCCACTGGATACCAGGATGGACAATCTGCTCTGCTCATGGTGAGCAGGGTCTTTGTCTAATTTGGTCTTTCAAAATGTACCAATAATGTACCAACATCTCTGCCTACCTCATGAAACATATTTCCCCCATATTAAGTTCATTTAATAGCAATGCACACTCTACTTAACCAAATGAAACCAGCCAGTCTCAAGGTCTAAAATGAGTAATACTCTGCTCCTTTATCAAAATTGTAACTAATGGCTAGATATAATTGTGGACCCTTCCTCCTACTCCCTGCCCATAGCTGAAGGGCGATAAGTAAGATTAAAAAAAAAAAAATCTGAGAAGTCAGACCATCTTTCTCATTCAAAGCCAGGTCTTTGAGTTTTCCTCCACTACCCTGAAAGTCTGACCTCTTCTTCTATCCCTACCATCCTGGGCAGAACAGTCAGGCCAACAGAGGGACACAGCCTGGTTCTCACCATAACCCCGGATACTCTGTCCAATGCTCAATCTGATTTTGTCCTTCAAACTAGAAAATACAGAGTTCTTGATTATGTGAAAGGAAAAAGTTGCTTTCTTGCTGATCTTCCCCCTTTACCCAGATTACACCAATAAGAAAGAATAATTGCCAGGTTCCTCCCAGAGGGAACAGTGCCCAGGCAGTGCATGGTACACATGATTTGTATGTCTAAAAGGAGCCACCAACAATGGTAGAGAAAGCCAGAAAGCATCTGGGAAAATCCCTGACAAGGCATACCTTCCTTTCAGCCTCTACACCAGGTGTCACACACGGGACCAAGCATCATCTTTCATGGCCCAGTACAAACTTGTACCATGGGACTTAGGCCAAGCATGATTCCTTTGGGCCTGCCCAGTTCAAACTTGTAAGGTGTGTCCCCTCCACTCTACCCCCAACCAACATACCCACACACATGCACACATTCACATGCCATCTCAGCCCATCCCATATGTAATCTCATCAATCATAAGGGAAGTATTTTATTTTTAATTCTAAACCTGCATTATATACTGCAGATGGTTTTGTAACCTTTGGATTGTGGGCCCCAACAGTTGTCTTATGCAACTGATATATTTAACTTGTTTACTATTAACTTGTTAACACTTTTTAAAAAGAGTATGCTAGCTTCCACATGTCTCTGTAAGTCTAGAGAGGACAGGCTTTGAGCCTGAAACACCGGAACAATAACAACAAAAAAGGGGTAGAAGGGAATTATTTAAAAAAACAAAACAAAACAAAAAACAAAAGAAAAACCAGCGCTAGTCTTCTTGTACTAAAACTGGTATTACCTGACTCTATTTTAATAATCATAGTTAATCCACCAAAAAAATCTTATGGTATATCTAGCAGAATTGTTTTTCTTGTCTGCTATACATTGCCTGAATGTTTAAAAACTGGAAGATGGAGAGAAAACCTTATGCTTCTTTTGGAATCTGTTGATACCTTCCTATTTTTGTCTTATCCATGGGCCTTGTTCAGTGGATGCAACTCTGAGACACAGATTCCTTTCAGGACTGAGGTGCTCTTTCCCCAGCTGCTATTAACTGCTTTCAACTAAGGAATTTTCAACTAAGTGGTTCTCTAGAATTTGCCTCAGCTGAAGGAGAATGCCTGACCAAAAATTATGATATCTCCTCTTCACCAGGTATAGCCTGCATCCAATGCTTGATCATTGTGAGGATAGAAAGGTCCAGGCCCCTTACCTCAATGGGAACGACTCTAAAGGGCCATCCCTGCTTCAGAACTCCCCCAGAAGATCTTCTGAAGCTTCTCCTGCAATTGCATTACAACGAAGCTTCTTCCTCTGACTTCCTGCTTCCGTCACCTCTCACAGACAGTCCTGAAATCATTCCCAGGTGTTTCTATAAGCAAATCTCCATCCCAGAGTAGTGGAAAAAAAATAACTTCACCGTTTTCATTTCACTTTTTGATATATGCATATCCTACCAACACTATCTTTGGCTAATTGATGAGTAAGGTAGAACTAGAAAGAAAAGAAATACGTGGTGATAGCACAGCACGAAACCAAGCCTGGGACTCCTCTAAACACAGGGTCTTGTGCAATTCGGCTAGTTGCAAATCCATGATGCCAGCCCCGAGTGTGAACTGGGTCAGGATGTTGTGAGAAGGAAATGCACTGGCAGAAACATCTCGGGATTTCCTAGGTTCATAAGGACTACAAAATTGCATGGCTGTTACTTGTAGCCACTGATCCACTGGAGAAAGACAATGGAAGGCTGAGGGTGATTAATCACCAATATAAAGTGAAATGCGAAAGACAGAGGGCAATTTTGGTGAATGAGGATCTCATTCCAAAGAGCAGAAAAGACAGTACTTAATCTCTGAAGTAGCATAGCTCTAAAGGGAGCTGAATTCTCAGTCTCAGCAGTTTTGTTCTACCAAGGTCAAGGCCCTGACTGGGATAGAATGGAACCCTGGAAACTGTAATGAGAACATATGAGTTGATTTAGTAAAAAAATCTTGAATTCCTACATTCTCCGAACCAGAGATCAGCCAACTCTTTCCGTAAAAAGGCAGATAGTAACTATTTTGGGCTTTGTGAGCCACGGAATTGCTATCACATCACTCACCTCTTCTGTTGTGGCATGAAACCAGCTACAGACAGAGACAATAGAGAAGTGACTAAATGTGTCTCCGATACAACAAATATTTATTTACAAAAATAGACCAGATTCAGCCTGAAGGCCAAAGCTTTTTCAGACCAATCAAATCAAAATCATAAAATAGAAGTGGAACAGTAGGGGCGCCTGGGTGGCTCAGTGGATTAAAGCCTCTGCCTTTCGCTCGGGTCATGATCCCAGGGTCCTGGGATCGAGCCCCAAGTCAGGCTCTCTGCTCAGCAGGGAGTCTGCTTCCTCCTCTCACTTTGCCTGCCTCTTTGCCTACTTGTGATCTCTGTCAAATAAATAAATAAAATCTTTAAAAAAAAAAAAAAAAAAAGTGGAACAGTAAAGATCAAGCACAAGCAAGGTCAGAAAGTACAAGAAAGCAGCCAGAGCAAAAAGCCAACCCCCATGTCACCTACAACTGATACATCCAAGCCTCTCATTCAGCTTACACCTTGTGGTGCAATGGGGGTGGGAACCTCCTTTGAAGAAAAACAGATGACCTTCATTGGCTGATGAATCAACTTGGTGCACGGCAAAAACCAACACTGGGCTATAGCTGTGCTATTATCTTACTCAAGGTGAGAGGTAATCCTTCCAAAGGACAGGACTTTAGATCACGCTGGGCATCCATTTTGTATAGAAAGAAACTGGCCAAAGTCAAGGGTGTATGCATAATCTTGGGGTGAGAAGTGCAGGTGAGGGAAGGAGGTTATGAATGGCCAATCACTTAGCAGGAGAAAGAATGAAAGATGAGGACAAAGCATATAGATAGGGATCATGACCTACCATCCTTTGTCTTATTCTTATATTTATTCAAGTAAACTTTTTAGTTCCTCCTACTGTGCCAACCATGGTAGTAAATGTTGAGATTACCAAAGTGAATTAGATGAGGCCTCTAATCCTCTAATCCTCGAATTTCCTCACTGTAAACTACTAACCTGAATACAATGGGATGGATGATACTCTATTTAAAGGAAAAGAAAAAGTGCCACAGGAATCCAGAAAAAGCAGAAAAGTGAAGAAAAACTTTATGGAGGATGGAACATAGAAACTTATATAATGCATCAAGTATAACATTTAAAAAGAAAGAAAAGGACTGTCCTTTCCTTCCCACAGGCATTAATCCTATTCCTAATTCTGTCTTCCCACCCAAAAAATTATTCTCTACTTTTTCCTGAATAACAAAAATCAAAATTCAGGGTGGCTATATTACCACTTTAAAATACCTCCTCCAACTTCTTTGCAGCTGGCCAATGAGATATAAAAGCAACTCTATGAGATGGGATTCTGAAAAACCTTTTTAAAATTATTACTTAAAAGGGGTAGAGCAAGCTCTTATGTGTCTTTTGTTTTTTGTTTGGTTGGTTGGTTGGTTGGTTTTTGCTTTTTGTCCTTACCCTGAAATTTTAATATGATATCTAGAAGTAAAAATTAAGTCTATGAGGATGAAAGCTATATATTAAGGATGGGAGAACAACAATAAAGAAAAGAAAGATCATGATTCCTTGCTGACATCCTCAAACACTGACACTAGAATGATTACCTCCACAGCCCTAATCACTCTGAAAATTCAACCTGTGTTTGGTTAGCCACTGTAGTGCAATTATAGGTTACATGTAGCCAAACAAAATCTTAACCAATAATCTATGCAAAGGATAAACCAAGAGATCTACATTGAGGATTCTTTTTAGTCTGTTTATCTTCCAGGAGCAACACCATGAATTTCATTGGCCTTTCTTGAAGTGACATCAGTTGTGTATATTTTTATGCCACTTCTCTCCATGCATGAGGAACCCTGGGATTTTAAGTTGAGAGAACATTTCACAACGGAAGCCTAAATACCCTGAAATTAAAAGCAGCAAAATGAGAAACATGACCTCTCTGTTTTAGGTTCACAGATAATTTATAGGTAATTCATAACTTTTTATAAGCATCCTCAAACTAGATTGACAATTTAACTTTCACTTTGTTCCTTGTGATAAAAATGTCGTAGTATGGGGCCAGAACCTTTATACTCTAATACTCTCTTCCCTCTCAACAAATCTCTTAGCTCTGAAAAGAATATCATTTCCACCTCTGAGTCTAGATGGTAATATACAGGAATTAAATTTATGATGTAAGAACTCAGTCCTTTAACATCACCATACAAGGAAATATTCTATTGTAGGATCTATTTCCATCATTTTTCTTTCTTCAGTTAACCCCAACAACAACCACAGCAACAAGGAAAGACAAGAAACCAATGTTGTTGAAAAGAACTCTACGGAGAGAAATGGGAATGTAAGGAGTTCAATTAGGAGAAACAAAACTTGATAGCTGAAAACCCCCACCACAGTTTCTAATTTCATTGTAAGAGCTTTTCCAAGGCTGTACTTCAGTTTCCCCTTCTGTAAAATGGAGATCATACCATGTCTTACAGACCATGCTTTGATGTTTTAAAGATAAAAATCTTAATGTTAAGGTGCATTTAATCTCAAAAGGGCCAGGTGTGTGCACACACACTATAATGGAATCACTGGCCTTTATTCAGAAGACATCATTAGAGGGCAGAGTCCATTTCATCTTATTTCTGTGTAAAGTATTAGAGGGAAGTTACATAAAATGGCTATAGGAAGGGACTATGATTTCCTAATGTGCTTTGGATCACTGCAAAACATTTTAAGGATTAAATATTTTTTCAAGGGAAGCTATGGTTCTGGAAATAGCATAGGACACAGTGGGGTAAGTACAGAAATGAAACCTTCCATTGCCTTAGAGTCTGGAAAAACATCTTGACACTCTTTCAGATACACCTGAGTCTTCTGGGGCAACAAATGGGAAATCACAGCTCTACCAACAAGCATCAACTTGATATTTTAGAGGCTTACTTTTTTTCTTCCTACAACTCAGACAGGTTTTTTTAAGTCTTAGCAGAATGGCTAGACTAGGTAATCCACATAAGCAGCTGCTGCAATGTGATCTTTTTCTAACATTTTAATGTAGAGCTGTGAACTTTTCTGGCTTTGGGCTATGTTGGGAACATTTGGAGTAAACTTTCTTGATTTAAAGGTTATTGCTGTTAGGACTCTGTCTGGTCTGCTTCAGATGGAGGGTCTGCACCAGTCATCCATGATATCAAAATCTGCTAGAAATGCAAAGCAGTTGAGGTATGAATGATCTTCAAATAGAACTCCCATGCACTTTTTAAAAAAATATTAAGTTTATTTCTTAATTTTTATTTGCTTAAGTGTAATAGCTTTCTATTTTCTAGAGATCAAGGTGTTTAGTCATGTCCTGCTTTTAGCCTTTTGTGGGACAGGGTTGGATGATCAGCAATGTGCTGTAGAAGAAAAGCTCTCAGGCTTTGTCATTCAACAACCTGGGTTCCAACTGCAGCTCTGCCAATAGCTGCATGAATTTGGGCAAATCACCTCACCTCTAAATTTCAGTATCATCATAGATGAAATGGGGGTATAGCTGTATTTAATTGGTAGATTAAAACAAAAAGTACATAGAAAGTGTTTAGTAAAGGAAACATAGTAGTCACTCATTAAATGTTTATCTCAGGGGCTAATGTCAAAATAACAGGTAATACAAATCTTAGAAACCAAGTGTATTATACATTGATTGTTATTATGACAGTTGGAAGAGAAGAAAAGAATGGATCTAAGGCTATTAATATATACCTTTTAAAGATAATGCAATAGATTGCAGAAAGGCTAAGATTCTTTAATAAGGAGTGTGGGTCTTCCAAAAAGCAGTGATAAATTTTCCCTAATTATAGGTAGGGTGAAGTTTAATATCCCCTCCATAATTAATTGACATCCATGGACATGTGTCTCTAAATGAGAACTCTGGGTATAGAAACAACTCTTGGTGTGACACATGGCACACATGCATAGAGTTCTTCCCTTTGGCTGGAGCTGGCTGGGGTTGGGTAGGGTGCCTCAGGACCAGGGCTAGGGCAGAATCCTTTCCTGAAACAGTAAGAGATACTAGTTATTGACAAACAGGCCAAGTACTCAGGAACTTATACACAAAAACAACTACATATGAATTTATGGTTTAAGGCAGACTGAGCCAAGAGTAATGAGGCCCTTGTTTTGCATCACAACGGTTAGCAGGAGGCAAGAATTGGGTTTATAGTGGATGCTATGATGAGACATCCAGATTTCCCACTCAAGACCAACTCAATCATTCTTTCAGCTACAGAGAATACTGGCTGCCAATGGATCAGACCTATGCTCCTCTCTGAGAATTGTACTCACCCAAAAGAAGCTGCTTTTTGCAAAGTTATAACCCCTTGGAAAGCTTGCATCCAATACTTGGTTAAAGCAAGACCCCCTTTCTACAAGGGTGCTTCTGGCTCCAAAGCTCTGCTAGGATTGGCTGAGGCCTTTGTTGCCTTCCTACTGAAGTTTATCTGCTCCTTCTTACTAATCTTGCTTCCTTCATTCCTTTACAGATAGTGTTCCCAAGAGCACTCCCAAGAAATTTCCTACACGAATATCTCTAGCTCAGAATCTGTTTTCAAGAATCCCAATTTTACACACATTCTTCCTAATCCTTGCCATCTAAGCCCCTACCCAAGGCTCCTGGGTCAGTTCTTAGCAGGCTGACACAGTTTCTCTTCACCCAAAGTACAACTCTGCTCTACCTAGGGATAAAGCCTATTTCAAACTTCTTGATTCCCAAAACATACTCCTACTTCCCAGTACAGATTCTTCCAGCAATATGTGTAGCTTCTTCCCCACCCCAACAATGGGAAGAAGGAGGAAGAAGGATTTTCTAACATTTGGATCAGTTCCAAAAGAAAGCTTCCTGAGCTTCTCTGTCCAAAGTAGTTTGTGCACACTTGAAAACTCTATTGCCCTTGCCAGCTTTTTATATCAGGTGAACACATCCAGGACCTATGGGCAGCTAGAGACAAACCAGTGACAACCTGAGGATATTTGCAGCCACCTTCCTGGAACTTCATTCACAATAGTTCCCAAACAGCCCCTTCTAGCCCCAGTTCTACCTACCACTCTTACCATCAACCTCAGCCGGCCTCTGGCCCCTGAGTTTGCCCTTAGGATAAAGATTTCCCAGACAGGTTTGGTTTGGCTTGCTTCCTGCTCCAAAGACCCCAAATTGCCTTATCAGAAGGATTCTGCCCTGTTTTACCATCCTTTGAGGAATAAATCCCAACCCAACCACTTTGCTGACATCTTAAAGCTAATTTAGACACAATCTTGAGACAGGATTCACAGATATTACTTTACCTAATTTTGCATATAATTCTTGTCACAACCTTGTTAGGTGAGCACAACCACACATGACAACTGTGGAAACTTGGCTCAGAGGAAGAGGACTTGCCCCAAGTCACATGCTGATTAAGTGGCAGAAATGGGCTGTCCATGGATCTAATGCCTGTGTTCTTTTCACTTTGCTACCCTGTTCTCCCCACATCATGCTGCTTCCTGATATGCAAGCCCAGGGATGGAAAGGATACCTTCTAAGGATCTGCATTTAGTAAGTGCTCAGTAAAATATTTGCTGACTGGAAATGTATCCTGGAAGTTAAAGGTCAGAGTCCCTAGTCTCCTAACTGCTAATGATTAACAGCATGATTTAGTCCTATTATTTAACTCTCACAGCCTTGTTTTACTTATCCTTTTTTTAATCTACCTGAAAAAGCTGGGTACTAACCCCTCCTCTACATATAATAATAAGCACTACATCAATAGGATGCTTTAGACTGGAAGTAAAATACTCAGCAATCAGTAACAAAATAATAAAGAAACTTAATTCTCTCACATAGTAAGATTCTAGAAGTGACATTCTTGGTTAGTTCAGTGTCCCATCCAGGATCTTCTTCCAGTCTCACATCTCCATTAACCTCATGAGATAAACAGTCATGATATGACTATCCCAGCTCCAGACATCATTGCCTTGTATAATAGCACCCTAACTTTAAAAAGGAGGGAAGAGGCTTCGTCTTTTAGAGCTCTCTTGGAAACCCCAAGCAGACTTCATCTCACATGTAATTAGAGAGAACTGGGTCACACAACACAGTAGACAAAACACTGAGAAAAAAGAATGGGATTGTAAAAATGCACTTAAGCTTCACATAAGGAGGTATGTCTTATTTGTCACACTACAGAGATAATTATCTAAAGTTCAGACAGAAGAAGTGAGTGGAAAATATGGGAGTCAAACCATAACCCTCATGACTCCAAAGCTACACTCTTAGTTATCATTTGCTCGGAAGTTAGAGAGGCATGCTTTGGAAATCTTTTTCAAATAGGTATAAGAGAATGTTAAGATAAAGTTTGGGTAAAGACACTGAAAGGCAATAAATATTGAATTTGAAAGGAGGTATGAAACTACATAAAGAATTTACAAAGAAGTCTTCTATAAACAGGTTACTTGATTCTTAGCCACACAGATGAAATAAAAAGACCGGGGTATCAGGAATTAGAGAGATGTTTATAAAGAGGATTTCTTTGAAATGAACTGTTTTATGTGTCCTGTTTTCCCTCGTTTTGCTTGCCCTCAAGCCCAGGATGAGGGAGTTTCTTCGATGGAACCACTTAGAGAACTCAATATATATCTTCTGCAAGTCATAGAGATACAGTGAACTTGTATTTGACAGAAATCTGAAAAACTCTAAAATGTCAGTTTAGTAATTACAAAATATGACCTCAGATTCCTCTCATCCTGATATTTAACCTCTTCTGCATTGTGATTTTGTCACTTCCTCCATCAAGACACAGCATCTACTTCCTTACTCCTTGAACCTGAACTGGGCTTTGGACTACTTGGACCAACAAAATGTGACAACAGTGACATTAAGTGACTTAGAAGTATAAGCCATAAAAGACTTTGCAACTTCTACTGTTCCCTCCTGGGACACAATACCAAGACTGTCACTTAGAAAGTCAATCTCACCTGCTGAAAGACACTGGTTGGGAGGAGAAGAGAGTCACCCCAGGCAACAACCAGCATCACTGTTAGGCATATGAATGAGGCCATTTGGGGTATTCTAGTCCACCCAACCCCATTGCCGAATGCAGCTCATGAGCAAACTCAGCCAAAACAGGCAAAGAAACTACCCAGTCAACTCAACGAACCATTAGAAATAATAAATCATTGTTATTTTAAGATACTGTGTGGGTTGTTTGTTACGCAGCAATGGATATCCGAAATAGCTGGCTAACAAGTACGATGCATAGGAAAACCTGTAGCTGTACTGTAATCTGCCTGTGTTCCCAGGATTTACTGAGGAAAAAGAGCCATCTATGTTAACACAAAAGGAAGGGAGCATTTGATTTTATTTGAAGCATTTAAAATGCTGCTTAAGAGGATCACTTTGGGGTAAGCACATCTGTGTGGAGTGATCAAACCAAAAAAAAAAAAAAAAAGGTAAAAGAAAAGATGGAGGAAGAAAAGAAAAGCAGAAAGGAAGGAATGAAGTAGGGGGAAAATACCATGAGCTGAGGAGAGAACAGCCAACCTGAGAAAAATGTATCATCCAGATCACAAGACACACAATCAAATGTGCCCAATGGCAGTTTCTAAAGAACTGACTAAAGTGTTCTATAGTTCAGAGCATCAAACCATCCTGAGATAGTACCAATCCACTAAGAGCGTTCCTTGCCCTCTTACTCCTCCAGTGTCCCCTTAGTACAATCCTGCCAAGATAAGAAATAGTAGTTATCAAGCTGAGAGAGAAGAAGAAACACCAGATGGTAAAAAAGAAGAAAGGCCATTGTGAGCAGACTGCCCAAGGCAAAGCCTAACTAGGCAAAAGGGAAGATTAAGTTTTAAATGAAGTTCAAAGTTTTGGTTATTACATGAAACTAGATGCTGTGAATGACTCCATTGAGACTGCATTTTTTTATTTTAAAGGATCAGAATGTCATGAAACTGCACAAGTTTTCCTCTGGGATAGGGCAAGGATTTTCCCAAATTAAAAGATTTTAAAGGGACAGTGGGAAACAAAAGATTGCTTTTGGCTTTGCCTCAATCCTGTTCAGACTCCTGCTTCCAAGGACCTTGCACTAAGTGACTTTAGAAGGGCCATCTGGTGAGTAGGTGAATGGTTGAAGGTTGCCTTAGTGATGAGATGGTTGCTGGGGAAGTTTCCCATCTCCCTCCAGATAACTCTTCTGTTACAGTGGCCAAAAATCCACCATTAGAGAACCAGTCATTTTTAGTTCTAGCTTACTATCCTTAGCAGTCTTATTTTTAAAATACACAATCTAGAATGAGCAAAAAATCATGTCATTCACATAACAGTATAAATTCATTATAAGATATGTTTGGGGGAACTGACATTACAACGAGAGGTGCTGAAGGCAGGGAAGGAACATGGAAGAGTAGCCAAACATCCCTGAAGACAAAACCTACTGCACAATTTTGCCTGGGATACCCTCTACATTTTCGGCCAGTGGTTCTCAACTTTTCACAAGAATTACCTTGGGATCTTGGAAAAATGCAAATTTCATAGCCCTTGCAAGCCCTAGAATTCTATTTCACTGGTTTGTTTAGAGTCCAGGAAATCTAGATTTTTACAAGTATTCAAGGTGATTCTGAGGCAGTGGGTTCATAGGTCATCTTTTAAAAAATATTACCTTAATGCAAATGAGTAGGAGTAGAAAACCATAATTGGTCACAACATTCTGATACAGATTTCTCCACAAAATATACTCTTGCAATGAATAAGTTAATAGGGGGAAATTTTCAAAGCTCTTAGAAAGAAACATGTTACCTACCATGCTTCCTCAGTGCTAAGTTGATTGTTACACATACCATTGATATGGAATAAAATTGGAGAAAAACTAGAAAACTAACCCATTAGAAGCATATATCTATTATAAGATGAATCAGTAGTTAGATTTTTGAAAATGTAAAAACCTAAGTATGAGAAAGATATTTGTTAGACTGGACTTGAGATAAAAATAAAAGATTTCTTGTTGTCCCCCAAGGTGAAAATTTGTCATTTTGTTGGTATAACCTACGAACCTCAATTTCTTATTATTTTATCCCTTCATATATCGAACCAGCCCTGAGTGAGTACTTGTTATGAAGAACACACTATTTTCCTCGAAATAGGAAAGGTTTCCAGAAATCATCCAGGCCTTTACCTTCATGAATGCAAGTTTCAGGTAAACCATTCCAGGAAGACAGATAGCCAGCCAGTTCTTAAAAGCTTTCAGGTTCTTAAAAGCTTTAAGATAATTTCCTTAATTTCCTGTGGAATACACACTCACTGCAAAGACTCTGGACATTCTTGTTTCAGGATCTAATACACACACTCATGGACAATATCATTAAAAACCAGAAAGAAGTAAATAGGTATCATAGGGAGCCACATGGTACTTGCCATCATTCCTCAAATTCCATTAACCTAGCAACAATGAGCCAACTCCGGTCAACAACTAAGAAGCACCTCTATTATCCATATGCAGGGAGATCCACAGTTTTGCAAGAGTTCCAAGAATTTTCTAAAACTTGAACACATTTTTCCATACATCTTGTAGAATGTTTTCAGAAAACTAAAAACCGAGGCTTCTATAACAGATTGATTCACATCTCAGAAAGTGGAAAAGAAAGGAAGTCATTTTGTCAACTAGTATAAGAAGAAAAAAACAGCAGATAAATCTATCTAGGCAGAGAAATTGTTGGTCCTATGAATTTAAATTCATAGACTAAAAATCTGTCAGCCTTTTCCAGATTCTTTCATAACATCATGTCTCCTCCAACGTTTAAGCACTAATTGATTCATTTTATGTTTTATTGGATTTAAAGTCATTTTAGTCACTATTTTTAACTGTTTTCTCATTTATGTTCCTCCTCCCGCCATTTGCTTCAAGTCCCACATTAAATTATACATTCTATCACATGTCTCATTATCTTACATTTTTTCTGTCATTCTGCAGCTGCTCTCCTACGTTCCTGCCTCAGCTTTGTTTAGTGCCAAAGAGCTGTTTTTTCTAACACTTCAAAAACACATGGCATTTTTTATGGGCACAAGTATCTTCACTTCTGTCAAATAAAAAATTGATTCATAAGGAAAACATTTTAAGTATGTAGATGTTTTGAAAGAAAATGAGCAACTCATTAAAAAAAAATAAGTATGTCTGAGAAGAGAATAAAACCACTGCCTGAAAACTGAACATAAATATCTTGGCTTTTAAGAATATTTGAATATGCATAGGTTCCCCCAGTTACCTTTTAGTTTTTAGCCTTCGTGTGATTACTTTTTAGAATATTCTCATTTATAAGATTCAGGTCATCACATTAGGAGAAGGAAAGAGAAAGTGAATTGGGGGAAATTGGAGGGGGAGACAAACCATGTGAGGCTGTGGACTCTGAGGAACAAACAGGGCTTGCGGGGTGGGTGGTGAGCCTGGTGGTGGCTATTAAGGAGGGCACATATTGCATGGAGCACTGGGTATTGTACATAAACAGTGAATCCTGGAACACTGCATTAAAAACTAATGATGCATTTTATGGTGATTAAAATAACACAATAAAAAAAGTAAAAAAAAAAAAGATTCAGGTCATCATACACAAAGAGCAGACAACTTTCTTTTTTAAGATTTTATTTTATTTTGAGAGACAGAGAGCAAGTGGCAAGGAGGGGCAGATACAGAGGGAGAAAGAGAATCACAAGCAGGCTCTATGCCAAGCACAGAGCCTGACACGGAGCTCAATCCTATGACCCTAACCATAACCTGAGCCAAAATCAAGAGTCAGACGCTTAACCAACTGACCCACCCAGACAACCCAAGACCAGACAACTTTTGTCCTAAGGCTATCTCTGCCTTATGTGGAAAATGTTATACTGATCTAGGAGAGAATCAAAATTTCACCCTGCAACAGATATGGTTGCTGCCTTTCCCATGTCTCCTGAAATTTTGCTAGCAATCAGATTTGAGGATAAGAATTGACTCAGTTTGACAATGGCATTTGGCCTCACTGGTGAGTCCTGGAAAGAGAGTGGCTACTTTCTGAGTCTTATTTACTATCTCTCTCTCTATGTAAACTGACTGTTGACAATAACAGCTATGTCACAAACTTCACCATTTTCACAGTGTAGAGTAGAATGAAGCAGAATGGCGCTCCATCCAGCTCTTCTCAAATCTCCTTTTAGCATTTTTGTGCACCATTCCCCTTTGAATACGCTTTTATTTCTAAAAGCTAGCACCCACTATTTTTCAAAAGAACTGTCCTCAGTCTGCTAGAGTCCCTTTGCATGTATATATGCATCCATGCCTGGGGGAAATGAGAATTTCAGGGAACTAGGGGAAAGATGAATGGGGAGACAAGTTGGCCTTTAACAAGTGACAGAGGTAGAAAACTCAGCTCCCTTGCCTTATGTCATTACAACTCCAAAGCACAGCTAACACTCCAGATCTCCCTTGCAGATAAGGCTGGTAGACATTCTGCAGGACTCTGCCCAAGATAGATCTTTGCTTGGCTTCTTTCTTTTCCTGTCCTCCTTCCCATGTATTTCCTGCTCTTAACACCTCCTTTAAAAAAAAAAAAAAAATCACTGGCATAGGAATCTTTGTCTCAGGGTCTGCTTCTTGAGAATTCAACCTAAGACAGTTGGTGAGACCCTTGAAGTAAAGGTTTACAAATGGCAAAGGTTTAAATCATTGAATCATAGAATTACAGCATGTCCAAACTGAGAAGGTTTCCTACTTGAGTATCAGAGAGCTAAGTTATCTTGCCCAAGGTCTCACAGCTAGGATACAGGAGGGTTCTCAAAGGAAGGCCCAGATGTAACTAAATTAAAATTAAATCCAGAGTTTTATTCTCTCTCCTTCTCTCTCTTCTCTCTCTCCCCACTCTCTCCCCATCTCTCTCCTTTTCGCCATCCATACACATATACCACAGCAAACAACACTACTAAAACAGGAATCCTGAATTGATTCAGAACACACACACCCACAGCTTGTTTGCTTGCTGCATCAGCACAAATGTCAATCAAAAAAGAGCAATGCAGTCTCTCTTCCCCAGTGTCAAACTGCCCTCTCTCCCAAGAATCCCCAAAGGGTACAGGAAAAAAACTTCCCTGGGTGCCCTCATAGCCAAAAGGGGAAATGGGTCCATGCGTATAAATGAGCCTGACTAGAATTGCTTACAAATAATAAAGGAACATGCAACACTTACTCTCTCATCTCATCTTCCCAGAGCATATGCTAAAAAAAAGTCTGCTTTTTTAGGGTGATGTGAAGGGCACTGAAAAGTCAGCCTAGACCAAATTAGTGTCTGTCGCCCAAAGAGCTACCAACTGTCTAAACTTCTCAATATTGTAGTAACTCCTTTGAGCAAAGCACAATCTTCAGGGCGTCTGTGTTAAATATATAAATAAATCTTGGAATGACAACAAATTAACTCATTATCAGATCTTAATCTATTAGCAAGGATTTATTTTTCAGTGCAGGGCTCTGAAGCACACAAGTTTTGAAGGGTATAAGATTAGGAAAGCCCAGATACACTGTGGCCCCCTGAGGCTTCATTAGCAGGAGTGAGCAACGTCATGGGGCTGTACATACCAGGAAGATGCATTAAGGATCCTGGACACCCAGAAAGAAGGTATGAGGAAAGGCTGCCTAGGTTCCAATCTGCTACATGCATACTGTGTGACCTTGGGCAAAGGAACTTAACCTTTAAACCACCCCATCTCAATCTACTCATCTATAGAATTTAAGAAATCATGGAATTTACTTTATAGGGTAGTCAGGAGGACTCAGTGCTTCTAAACATATGAGCTATCTTTATTGATGTTGACATTATTATTCTAATTACTTGGGAATAAAGTGATGAAAGGAATGAAGATGCTTTTAAGACAAATTTTGATGACCATAATTTGCTTAAGTCTGCCTCATACTATTGACCACAAAACAGAAAGAAAAATCCAAAACAAGACAATTTAACAGATAACTAAGCATACTATCATACCAAAATATTCAATCATGTTATCAGAACAAAGCTCTATAATCTTGTTTCTTCTTTGCCTTCCACTTTGTCTCTCCTTTTTTTCCCCATCTCCTTACATTTTATTTTCCTTTATTCATAAAGTGTCCTTTATTTTGCTTGGAAATGTAGGTGATATATTTGTAAGTTAAAGATTTAAGATTTCTACCTGCCTTTAAAAATTAAATTTATTGAATCATGCATTCAACAAATAACGTGTGAGTCCTCCTCTATGCCAGGCACTACTGGGCACCAGAAGACAGTGCCAAATAAAGAGATGAATATCCAAATATGCAGAGGTACATTCTAGATTACAGCTTCTGAGAAGTACTCCTCTCAAGCCTGCTCTTTTCTTCCCAAAGGAAACCTGGTGGATTTTACAAAAGATAAATCCCCTCTTGGACTAGAGGCTCTAAAGTTTGACCTGGAGCATGGAGAGTGATAGGCATGCTTGCTCTTGGATGGGCTTCTTAAACTGGACCTGGCTCCTAGGAGGCTCATTACAGATTCAAGAATTCCAAGCTTCATTCTTCTTCAATTATGCCCCTGGGTTTAAGAGGTATTAAAAGAGTAGTTTTTGGAAATCAAACAAGGGAATTCTGAAATACAGAAAGAAGTCAAGCCAAAGAGGAAGATATGAGAATATTAAACTCTGAGGCCTCTGAAAGAAGCCTGTTGAATTTTAATCCTCCTCACTAGAGTGTTTGTAATTGTTGATCTTGTATGGAATCTAATAGTCCTAACGAAAAATGTGTTAGGCCTTGGGTCCAAGGATATCATCATTATAAGTACATAAGTGCCTAGGACAATATAATTCTCTCTACGGTGCTGCTGCTGTGGCCTTTGATCCATGATGTATTACTTACTTATTTATTGATATATAAAAATGAGCTGTCAAGCTTTTCCTAAGATGTCCGAGGGCACATGAACAAAATGTAGGAAATATACCAGCCCAAAAAATAAACCATGAGGTATAAATCAGATCCTCTAATGTCCAGGGCACTCTGCCTAGGTGAGTAGGATAAATCAAAAATATACTTTCTAGACACACCCTGAATGTCAACAAACAAGAACTCTATAAAACCTAAAGAAGGAAGTTATATAATAAAGGCTTATATGAGACATAATATACCTTGGCAAAACTCTGATCTAAACACTACAAATGTATTTATATTTGGCCCTTCTTCAGAAATGGGCCTGAGACTTTCACTAGAAAGTATGAAGAGTATGATATCTTAAACACTAGTAGGGCCAGAGGTCATGTACTTGGCTTCCAGCATTTAGTAATATTTTAAGCCAATTAAAATAATTTGGTTTCACAGTGGAAAGATTCCATTAAATAACAGCTTTGTTCACTATGAGTGTGGGTTGTGTGGTTCTTTATTGAGTGGGACAGAACTGGAGAAACATAAAGGGTAGAGATTTAATTCAGGGCAAAGACTGAGGGACTTGTCTGAAATCTCCCTTTGCCCAAAGAACACAGAACAAAAAACCTGGAGAACTGGGTCCGTATCATCAGCCATTTCAATCGACACAGGTCAAAAGATTGATATTTATTGCTATTAGTTTCTATGACCAAAATTTTAGAACATGGAACTTCTGTTTTTAACACTAACTTTCAATCAGTATTTCACTACTCAGTGCCAAAAAAAAAAAACAAAAAAAAAAAACAAAAACAAAAAAACCTTACAAAAATATAGTTCTTCCCTCTTCTTTTTTAATCCCAGCTAAAACACAAGGACTTCATGATTTCCCTGCACATGACTCCACTTCATTCTGCTAGTCATAGTCCCTTGTCTAAAAGCCCATGATCTCTTAACCTTGGTCTGCCATAGACAGCCAGTTTAAATTGGCTGAATAAGCAAAAAAAAAAATTTTTTTAATTTTTTTAAATCAACTTGGGTCCAGACTGAATTCATTTAACTGTTGGAACAAAGTAATTTACCAGATAATTCCTAAACTCCCCACCTAAACCTGGCTGTGTAGTTCAATGTTTTGAACAAAAATATTGGAGTCTGCGCACAGTGACTGAAGACACCAAATTTTCTGCAATTTGATGGGGCTTAAAGGTACAGAGATATGTTTGGGCTGTAGACCAGTTGGATTAAGGCAATAATTTGGTAACCCACAACTGAACCTTGACTGTAGCACCACTGCCATGTTTCTTGAGAGGCCTCCCCAGAAAGTGAATGCACATCAGGATGCTCTAGCTTCTTACTGGTCCCACTTTTCCTGTTGCTCTGATAGCCTCACCACTCTTGCAGAAAGTCTCAGCATCCTTTGTCATTACTTTTCACAAAATGCATGCTCATGGTACTTCATCCTGCTCAGCTTATGAAGCACAGAGCCACTAAAGGCTAAGCACCACCAGAAACTATTCTGTTTTACCCTCAAAGTACAATTCAGCTAAAATCCTCTTACCTATTCCCCATTTGAGGTATTGATGGAGCATGGCCCATGGATGTTTTCTGACTCAGAGGGGAAAGCCAATCCCCAAGTTATGCAGTTTTATACTTAATTCATGAGTTGACTCTAGCATGGCAGACATTCATTATCCCCAAAGGAGAAAAGCAGTCCAAGTCCACTCTGGGTGGATTAGCTGATTCATGCACATAAGCTTCAACTTCTGCTCTAACCTTTCCTATGCCTATTCTCTTGCCTGTTACTGTGCCTATTCCATAAAGTACTAACTTAGCAGAAGAGTAGAAGTCTATTCAAGTGTACCCATCTTAATAATTCATCCCCTCAGAGAGAAAATCCTAACTTTCCATATTCCTCAAGCAATCCTCTCTTCACATTATCTGTTTATCCATCTGCCTAAAATGTGTGTACATATAACTCTGAGACATATATTGTGACCTTCACATCACCAGTCTCCAAAGGGCAGTCACATTTATAAAGACCTATTAGCATCAGTTATATATGCTTTGTGTCTTATTCTCAAACCCACGTACCAGTTAGAAATCCTGCAAGAAATAGATGGTACAAAGGACTAACTGAAGAAACTTTAATGATGCCACAATTTACAAAAGTGTGGACCAGATTAAAACTACCAATGAAAATGGTGAAACATTCAAGGACCAGCTATAGTGGAAAGCTTTTACCTTCTCCATACTAGATGAGATAAAAAGAGGATCATGTGATCAGTGAGGACCAGAGCCATAAGACAGTGTCACCTAATTAAAGTACCTGGAACTATATATAGGTAAAGGAAGATGGCCATTGCCCAAACAAGGTGAGGAGAAGCAGAGAGAATAAAACTCCACTTTCCTTTATTTCCTGTCTGCTAATTTCTATCATTGCCGAACTCACATGGAAACCAGAAGACAAAAGAGCTTAGGTGGCATAATCCATAAAAAGGTTAAGCTTTCAAGAAACAAAGCTGGGCAGAGAAGGGTAAAGAATGAATTTGGAGAGTGAAATGAAGATTAATCAGCATTTCATGTCAGAAGGCCCTTAATGGAGGATCAAGATTCTCTGGACCAGAAAAATAAACCTTATCAAGTTTTAAGGTCTCAAGAACTGGGGACAGGGCAAAAGGAAATCCCATCCCGTGTGGCTGAGATTGAAAAGAGCCAGAAGAATTAGTTTCAACCATAAAGAATGTTGGGGGAAAGCTGGGGAAAGCAGATTAGCAGACACGTCTAAAAATAGCAGATGGGTCAAAACTGGGAGATAAGTTGAGGACTATAAAGGCCAGGCTAAATAAGGGCAAAGTGAAAGGAAGGTGACTGGTAATTTCTACCTAAAGGGCTGACATGTCTGTGGTTTATTTGGTATCAAAAGACATGAGAAGAAAAAAGCAAAGATTGTATAAAACCAAGAGCAGAGCAGAGCACCCAGGACAGAACATGGAGGAGTTAGACAAAAACCCAAAGATCAAGATGCTATAAACCATATAACATGCTTCCTTCAATGATCAATCAGAAGACACAAAAATAAAGGAGACAAGGTCATGGAATGGATGGCAATACTGATGTGTTGTGAACTGACTTTGTTTCTTTAAAATGAATTGTACCAGAACATAAAAAGCCACTGCACTAAAAGAGATCCCGTAACCTGGCAGATTCTTCTAATCTATCTAGAAACCCTCTCATCCATTCTGATAATTCGCCAGATTAAAAAAAAAAAAAAATCTTTAGAGGCACCTGGGTGTCTCAGTGGGTTAAAGCCTCTGCTTTCGGCTCAGGTCATGATCCCAGAGTCCTGGGATCAAGCTCCACATCAGGCTCTCTGCTCAGCAGGGAGCCTGCTTCCTCCTCTCTCTCTGCCTACTTGTGATCTCTGTCTTTCAAATAAATAAATAAAATCTTAAAAAAAAAATACGAAGTTTCCTATAAAAAAAATCTTTAATACCATTCATCTTCCTTCCAATAGAAAGAACAATTTACATTTATAAAAACATAATTGGTGAATGTCTCCAAAAAGAGAACAAACATTGTACATAGAAGACAAACCACTAGAACAATTCCCTTGGTGACTGATACCTGAGTATTAAGATGAGCCATAATTTTCACTGTTAATTGTCATAGAAAACTGAAGTCCCATGTTGTAAAGTGCTGGTTGTCTAAAGTAGATGCAGAGCAGAAGGAGACTGGGAAGGATAAATGGAAAACAAAAACCAGGGATAGAGGTCGGGGTAGAACATGAAAAAACAGTCATTCCTCCATGCCAAACTGGAGTAAAACCAGGAGCTTTCAGTTTAGAGGCTGAGTCACTGGAGGAATCTAATGGGAAGCAGTGGTTCAGGTAGTAAAAAGATAATTGGTATAGAGTGGCTCAGCAGTGGTAGTTCAACATGGAAGTCTAATGAACAATAAGTTGTTCTAATGAACAATAAGTTGACTTCAGAAGTTTTATCTGCTGAGCCCAGCCTCTCTCAGGTCAACTTGCTCCCAACTTAACCCTACTGTTCTTGCAGACAGTCTCCTGGGTTTGTCCTTTCCAGCTAGGAAGCCATGGCTGATTTCTAAAGTGTGCGGTGTTAAAAGTTGACATAGAGTGGTGGCCATGGGAATGTAAAAAAGGAAATAAATATGAAAGATACAGTAAAATATCATAAGATACACTGAGATGCCAGAGCATAGCCACACATAGATTTCAGCAAGAAACAAATAATAACATCTGCTCAATGCCTTCTGACCCAAAATAAATCAGGACCAGTAAAGAACCAAATTTCATCCCTTAATCAAATTTAATAACCTGTTTCCCTTTACAGTTCTTTGTCTTCTTGTCTTGTTTGATGAAATTGTATATGCCAAGGTGCTATGAAAGAATTGGCTGCTAACAAAAACTTGCCTTTTTTGTCATATTCCCACATTTGTGTCTAAAAATGAAGATTAGAAGGAAAGGAAATGGCATTTGTGAAAAATAATGCTAAACGAAACCCAGAATACTAATGAGTTTTGTCACAAAGTCCACAAAATTGATTTTTTGTTACATATAAGAGGCGTAAGGTGATAATGAGTTGAATGATACCATAGAAATATTGATCAAAAAAGCAACTAAATTTGTAACATGAAAAAGTCATGCATTGGTGTTTGTTTTTATTCCCTTGAATCGGGTACTTAAGTCCAAAGAGAAACACTGAAATTCTTACAGAAGCCATGTGTCAGAGCAAAACAAAACAAAACAAAGCACTACACTAACAAAAATATGATATTGCTCTTTAGGGGAAAAAAGTAGTTAAATGCTTCTTCCATCTTTACCCAACATGTGGCTCAAAACACACATGGTGAGTGCTTTGAGAATAAACTAATGTGAAAGTATAGAAGAAAAATCCCAACTATTTTCCAGTTCTTCCTTTGGGAATGATTAAGAGCCAATTTGGTAAAGAAATCATGGCCTCAAAATCCCAGCGCTTCACTACTGTGAGGAGTAGTGCAAAATCAGAGCCAGAATGGGGTACCGGGTGACCCCACAGAGGTCAACAACTTTTGTTGATCCAGGTAGCCATGTAGCAAAGATGATATAAACCGACAATGAATCTCTTTGTCCTGGAAATTAAACCGGAAATCTCAAAACTGTGTTTTCCGTGTTTCTTGGCTTTCATTCTGTTAGAAATCTTGCCACATTTCAGTATTTTCATTCTTGTTCTGGATGAAATCACAAAACAGAGAGGCACTTGAGAATTCTGTTTTTAAATAAAAGTAAACATTTCCAGGTGAGTTTAGGTCTCTGTTTAGTATTTTTGCGACCCAATTACTAAGCTTAAACATTCCACAGATGTCATATTTCTTGGTGGCACAAGTTTATTGAACGAAGACCAGGTTAATTTTAATAAGAATGTTAATATGTATCTATAAGGTGTTTAATAAGCATTTCATATCCTTACTTTGCAATGCTCGGTCATGAATTAGGCGAACAGTGGTCTTTAGGTTTTTTCTTTATTTTCCATGTTTGGGCACCTAAGGCAAAGATTATTCTGGTTCATTCCTCATCATTTGGGTGAAAACTGTATAAATGGCAACCCCAGATTTTTCTGAGTCAATTTTATCATTCAGCAAATTAATTATTCAATAGGAAGTTAGGAATTTTCAAAAAAGACCTAACTAACTCTAAGAAAACGACTTTGGAATAGGAAAGGATAATTCTTAAGTTTAATTTCCTATTGATACCTGACTGGGGTATATTTTTGTGGTTGTATCGGACCTCTAATAGCAACATCACCACTGAAGGATTTGGGACACTCTGACACCTGAATCCATGGCGCAACAGAATTGTTACTTGGCTGCTCCAACTGCACCTAAATGAGGGGTCCAGTCTGTTAAAAAGGAAACGAAGGATGATTAAACTCTGAAGCAGCTGTCTACGTGACCATAAAAACATTTTGAAATTTTCTCTGTTCTTGTTTTAACCCCTTCTGTGCTTCTTCAAGGATTAGTGCTTGCTGAGTAATTTACTTACACAAATGAAATTTTCTAGTCAGAACCCTGATCATTTTTATATCTTTGTTCCATAGTGTGACAACCAAGAATTAATACCCCATTATTATAATGTGTTCTTCAGTGGCTAGAGAGGAACAATGTGACCATAGTGTGTCATTAATATAATACTTTCCTTTTTCCTTAGGCTCTTTCATTGAAGATGGTAGAAGCTCCCCAATTTTAAAACCAATTACACAGATTTACGTAAAGGCAAAGTGCTATTTGTTCATGACTTCTGCAATTCTGTCACCAGCAAACTGGCTTCCAAAGCAACTGCATTTGGTTACCATGGTATAGAAACTAATATAACATCTTCAAGATTACCTTAAAGTTACCAACAAGCAAAAATAATCTTTGGATTTTGTTTGTTCCCTGCCCACAATTTACCTACTGACAAATATATGTATTATATAATTATATCATATTATATCATTATAAATTATGCAATAATATATATTAATATATGTGGTATATATTAATATATATATTCCTATGGAGTCTTCTATTAACTTGGCATTGAAAGGGAGAATTGGGCAGAAACAGAAGGAATAAACTATTCCTGGAAAGATAATGACTATGGACTCTTCCACCCATTTGGGGTCTCTTCATTCTAGCCTATAGAGATCTCAGTGTAGTATACACACTTCACATCTTTTCTAGAAAAGTAGTAACTCCAACTCCTTCAAAACAGAAATGGTGAACTCCCTCTAAGTCCACATAAATCGCTACAAAATGTACTCTGCTTAATCATGTCTAAGAAAATACGGTAAGTAAAATTTTTTAAAAAGGTATATTTGGTGGTTAAACATAACAGAGAGATTACCTTTAAAAAGAATCAACTTGTACTCAAGTCAGTGAAATCAGAGAGGCAGACAAAGAGAATTTAGTTAAAACTTTGACTTTGGAAACATTATTATAAAAAAGAAGTATAATACTCTCTCCAAAATGCCTCCTAATACCATATTAGTTGGTCAAAAGACCAGGCAGCATTCCTGGGAAAACTAAACAAGGGAACACTGACTGAAAGTAATTCAATGACAGGCCATGTATAATAGTTTCAGAACGTAAAAGGAACAAATATGAGCTATGACTAAATATTGTAGACTTAGGCATAAATGTTTAGTTTCATTGTAGTAGAGGATTTCCGGATGTTAATTCAACCCAACACATCTGCTGACACTGATTAGAGAGGATGGTAGTGGTAGCTGTAGGGACAGAATTCAGAATTCCACAGCACTGACTGTACAACATCAGTTCCGTCCCTACGAAACCAAACTGCTTTTATCTGCCTAATTTCTTTCCTGTTACTTTTGACTCTTGATGACAAATATGTAAGGAATGGTGCCAAAATCCAGTTGGCACTTCAATATCTGAACTTGTTCCATGATACCTAAGTTTTAAAGTATTTGACTTTGTTATAGTAAAAAACAAAAATTGTGACTAAAACTCATAGAAATGTTCAGATATCATGAAGACTGGTAAACTGAGAGCTAAAAATATCACTAACAGGGTCTTACTTTCTGCCTACAGTAACTCAATGAATGTTAAGAAAGTTATTCAATCTTTAAAACCTTTTTCAGTGATTAAGCAAAAGTAAGAATGTTTTGGGGCGCCTGGGTAGCTCAGTGGGTTAAGCCTCTGCTTTCGGCTCAGGTCATGATCTCAGGATCCTGGGATCAAGCCCCGCATCGGGCTCTCTGCTCAGCAGGGAGTATGCTTCCCCCTCTCTCTCTGCCTGCCTCTCTGCCTACTTGGGATCTCTCTGTCAAATAAATAAATAAAATCTTTTTTAAAAAAGGTAATAATGTTTACCTACAAATCTGGTGATGAAACAGTTAATAAGTACGACAACTAAAGATATTTCCACATCTCAATTGCTACTATATAGTTGCACATAACTAATAAAAGGGATAAGCATGATTCAATATACCAATCTAAAAACAGTTTATACTGGGACACCTGAGGGGCTCAGTTGGTTAAGCATCTGCCTTCGGCTTGGGTCATGATCTTGGGGTGGATCTGGGATGGAACCCTATGTTAAGCCCCATGTCAGGCTCCCTGGTCAGTGGGGAGTCCATTTCTCCCTCTCCCTCTGCCCCTCCCTACCCCACTCATGCTCTATCTCTCTCAAATAAATAAATAAAACCTTAAAAAGTAAAAATAAAAACAGTATATACACTATTAAGCTTTGGTATGTATTCTAAAATTTTCACTTAATCAATGACCTATATACACATATGACGAAACAAATAGTTACATAAAAAAAAACCCACACAAATACACACAATCACACCCTGAACCAGCTCTGTGCCTGGTCTTGTTCTTCTCTCTATTCAACCATATAGTTTCTAGGTCCAAGACCTGACTTGACAGCAGGGAGAAGATCATGAATTATCTGTTTGTAGAGCATTTTAAAACTCTGACTTTATTTTTCAGCTTTTTATTTCACAAAGTTTTAAATGCCAACAAAAGTAGACAGAATTAATAATGAATGCCCGTATACCCAGGACACAGCTTCAACAATCAGCAACTCATAATTAAACTTAGTTGACCCATATGCCAATCTACTTCTCCCTTCTGTATTATTTCAAAGCAAATCTCAGACATTGTATTATTTCATCCACAAATATTTCAGCATATCTTACATATATTTATACTCATCTATATAATAATTATGCTTTAAAAGTTGCTCCAAAAAATCATTATACCAACTAAAACAATTAACAACCATTCTATAATATCAAATAGCTACCCATGTTCAAAATGTCTAATTGTTTCTTTTTAACAGTTAGTTTGAGTCAACTTTGCAAAGGTCCTACAACATTTTTAGTCTTTTGTCTTTCCTTAACTTGAGCAGTCATACGTCAATCAGCATGGACATATTAGAACATGACTTGGATCACAGAAGGAAGCTAAATATGAATATGTGGTATCCTTCCACTTTAAATGATGTAATTCCTGGTTGAGGGCTTACACGACTATATATATTAGTATCTTGGGTGGGGGGAACATACAAGTAATGCCATCTCTTTCTAAAACCAGGCAAGAAAAATCCAACAAGCTTTGCAGAAAACAGAATCTTCAAGCCAAAACCAATAGATGTTTAAGAATGCAGACCTCCACTGAGGCTATCTGTCACCAAAGGTGTATGGCAGACCAAAGAAGGAAGAGGTGCTTGTCAGTGGCACCTCTCTTCCCAGATCTCCCACATCATTGCCATCTTTCTTCTTCAGATCCCATCCAGTAACATATCACAGTTTCCAAAAAGAATTTCAACCAAAGTGTTGGAATTTGAAATTGATTTTAAGCACATCAGTTTGGAAGCACTGAGTAGATCATCAATAGGCTAATTGAAATCCAAAGAATAAGATTTAAAAGCCCAGCTCTGATGTGAAGTCATGCTGGCATTTCCTGCCATAAACCTAATTTGATCAAATGTGTTTTTTTCTGACTGATACTCAGTTAGGTTCCATGCTTAATGTTTTCTTTTGGATATTTGCATCTACAGTGTGATGGCTACCTGTATGTTCCTCATTAGCCACGTTATGGTGTCCAAGTATTTGGTCTAGCGCCAACCTAAATGTTGCTGTGAAGATGTTTTGTAGATGTGACTAACACTGAAATCAGCTGACTTTAAATAAAGCAGATAACCCTTCAGAATGTGGGTGGAAATCATCCAATCAGTTGAAGGCCTTAAGTACAAAGACTGAGGCTTCCAGAACATGAAGAAATTCTCTTTCCCTACTCCGTATTATTTGGATTTTTATAGTGAACATCTATTGTTTTAGTATTATTTAATAAATAAATAAATACATATATACATACCCAGCTCTAAGATTCTTTTTGGCCTTGGTTTTCCTCCTAAGTAGGGACATATAAACTACTTCCTTGAGGTATTAGTTACTAACATGAAAGCATGTATTATTAACAAATGTTTGTAATCATTAATATCCTACATATAATAAAATCAGTCACAGTCTTTTTTGTTGCCCAAAATTTTAGGTTGTGCATTATCTGGAAATTACAAGTCAGGTCTTGGACCTAGAAGGAGCAACAAAAGACTGCTGCCTTCTGGGGCCAGCCTAGTCACACATATGTCTGAACATATACGGGGCCTGTTTGCCTTGTACAGTAGGGAGTTGAATTCTGATTCAGTAAAATACAAATTGTGAGGTGTTTTTTTTTTTTTAAAGATTTTATTTATTTATTTCAAAGAGATAGGGAGCACACAACAGGGGACTGGCAGGCAGAAGGAGAGAGAGGAGCAAGCTCCCCACTGAGCAAGGAGCCTGATGCGGGACTCAAACTCAGGAACCCGGGATCATGATCTGAGCCGAAGGCAGATACTTAACCAACTGAACCACCCAGGCTCCCCCTTTTGTTTTTGTTTTTTAAGATTTTATTTCTTTATTTGAGAGAGAGAGGTGAGAGGTTTGCCAATGCAGCCATAAGAGTGGAAAATGTCCGCTATTCATTAGGTCTCTGATTCCTTCTTAAAAGGAATTAAGGGTGGCTTAAAATAGATGACACATCTATAATAAACCATTAACATGTGAACAAAAGAACACAATTCAGGATGAGATAGATGTACTAGAACATAAGATAAGAAGTTCCTGCGGTGAAGCATACCATGCAGGTGTATGTTTCCCTAAAATCAAAAAAGATTTATTGAGGCACCTGGGTGCTTCAGTAGGTTGGGTGGCTGCCTTCGGCTCAGGTCATGATCCCAGGGTCCTGCGATGGAGCCCCATATACGGCTCCTTGCTCAGTGGGGAGCCTGCTTCTCCCTCTCCCTTTCCCTGCTACTCTGCCTGCTGTGCTCTCTTTCTGTCAAGCAAATAAATTTTATTATAAAAAAGAAAGATTTCTTTTTCTTATATATACATAAAAATTTATGAGTCTTTGGAATAATTGATGAATTTATGCTTTTCTATTCTACATCTAAATTCCAAGATAATCAGTCAAAACTTTTTCCTTTTCAAGAATACTGGGAATTTAGCCTCTTCAACAAATGGTGTTGGGAAAATTGGACAGCCACATGCAGAAAAATGAAATTGGGTCATTTCCTTACACCACACACGAAAATAGACTCAAAATGGATGAAGGATCTCAATGTGAGAAAGGAATCCATCAAAATCCTTGAGGAGAACACAGGCAGCAACCTCTTCGACCTCAGCCGCAGCAACATCTTCCTAGGAACATCGCCAAAGGCAAGGGAAGCAAGGGCAAAAATGTACTATTGGGATTTCATCAAGATCAAAAGCTTTTGCACAGCAAAGGAAACAGTTAACAAAACCAAAAGACAACTGACAGAATGGGAGAAGATATTTGCAAATGACATATCGGATAAAGGGCTAGTGTCCAAAATCTATAAAGAACTTAGCAAACTCAACACCCAAAGAACAAATAATCCAATCAAGAAATGG
This sequence comes from Enhydra lutris kenyoni, assembly GCF_002288905.1. Taxonomy (NCBI): domain Eukaryota; kingdom Metazoa; phylum Chordata; class Mammalia; order Carnivora; family Mustelidae; genus Enhydra; species Enhydra lutris. The sequence continues at coordinate 39,923,084 of NW_019154089.1, read as the reverse complement.
GCAGAGGACATGAACAGACATTTCTGCAAAGAAGACATCCAGATGGCCAACAGACACATGAAAAAGTGCTCCACATCACTCGGCATCAGGGAAATACAAATCAAAACCACAATGAGATACCACCTCACACCAGTCAGAATGGCTAAAATTAACAAGTCAGGAAATGACAGGTGCTGGCGAGGATGCGGAGAAAGGGGAACCCTCCTACACTGTTGGTGGGAATGCAAGCTGGTGCAACCACTCTGGAAAACAGCATGGAGGTTCCTCAAAATGTTGAAAATAGAACTACCCTATGACCCAGCAATTGCACTGCTGGGTATTTACCCTAAAGATACAAACGTAGTGATCCGAAGGGGCACGTGCACCCGAATGTTTATAGCAGCAATGTCTACAATAGCCAAACTATGGAAAGAACCTAGATGTCCATCAACAGACGAATGGATAAAGAAGATGTGGTATATATACACAATGGAATACTATGCAGCCATCAAAAGAAATGAAATCTTGCCATTCGCGACGACGTGGATGGAACTAGAGGGTATCATGCTTAGCGAAATAAGTCAATTGGAGAAAGACAACTATCATATGATCTCCCTGATATGAGGGAGAGGAGATGCAACATGGTGGGTTAAGGGGGTAGGAGAAGAGTAAATGAAACAAGATGGGATTGGGAGGGAGACAAACCATAAGTGACTCTTAATCTCACAAAACAAACTGAGGGTTAATGGGGGGAGGGGGGTTGGGGGGGTGGGATTATGGACATTGGGGAGGGTATGTGCTATGGTGAGTGCTGTGAAGTGTGTAAACCTGGCGATTCACAGACCTGTACCCCTGGGGATAAAAATATATTATATGTTTATAAAAAATAAAATTAAAAAAAAAGAATAAAAAAAAGAATACTGGGAATTTCTTGATATTAATATTTCTATACATCTGACTTTGTTATTATAATAGAACACTTTCTTTGTATAGCTTGTACTCAAAGTTCTTCCAACTCTTCTTGGGTCATATTGCCATTTACTGCTATGACTAGATAATTATAGAGATCTGCATGTTCCTATTTCTATAGGTTCAGAACTGCTTAGGTTTCCTGGGAGATACTTTGGAACACTCTTTTAGGTCATTTAAACCAAAATATATCAACAATGACAACTAGTTAAATAATGCAAATAACTGATTCATTTAATCCCTTCTCTGGGTTATAGTAGTCTTGGTCATTTTCATTTTCAGATAACAAGACTAACTCTTTACAATTGTTTAATTTACCCAGAAATAGTTTTTAAATGTAACCATGTGATAGCTGATTAAAATATAGTCAGCAGGGAAAAGTGTTCTCACGAGTTCATGAGTTACATGCTGATTATTTTTCCCCTATTCTAAAAGCCTCAGCACATTAATAACATGTAGTCAAATGTCTTGGGCTTGCATAAAACAAAAACCTTTAACTAAGACCACTAAAAATTAAACGAATAAGAGAGTGGAGAAGGTGTGAGGGAGGGGAAAAAGAACATCTTGTTAGGTACACAGAGCTTTCTCAGAAGTGCATTTCAGCTAAATTAGATGGGACTGGCTCTCCTGAACCAGAGACTGAACCAGCACCTCTCTTTCCCCTTCTTTCCTGCCCCTATGATTTCTTGTTTCTACTTCTTTCTGGCACCTCTTCCATTATCCTGCAGAACAGTTTCCTCTGCAAGACTCTTGAATTTTTGTACTTCATGATTTGAGGTTATGGATAGGTTTGGCCTGCTATCCCATAGAATCTGGGTCTGATTCTTTGTGACTTTTTTGGTCTAACTCCCTACCATTGGTTGTACTCAGGGTTCTAATCTTGGGTGTAATCACTCCTACATTTATTCACTTAAAAAGAAAACACTCTTGAGGGACCTACCACAGGCCAATAATACAGTTAAGAGTTGGAGACTTAAAAATTATTGAAATAGTTCTCACTCCAGAAGAAAATAAGCCAAAGATTAAGATTTAAGTAGTGTGTGTGTATAGCAGGTTTAGTGGCTTAATGAGCATGAGAGCACTGAGTTGGAGCCTTGGACAGCCTGGAGACATCAAAGAATATTTGTTCCTCTTCTTTACTGTAACCTGTGCCTACTGTAACCTGCATCTGTGAATAGCTCATTTAACTGTTTATATATCTATCTCTTACAGGCTGAACGCTCCTCCAGAGCAGGGACCATGTTTTACTCCTCTTCAAATCCCCAGTGACAATAATGTTTGATGAATAAATAATACAAGAAATGGTGCTTGAACTGAAACATCAAACATAAGCAGGAAATTGATTTTTTTAAATGAGGGAGAAGCATATTACAATTTCAGGCAACCAAGTTTCAGAGACATGAGAGACCACAGAATGCTTAAGACATTGCAAGCAGTTCAGAGAAGCTGGGACTTAACAGGCTTGATGGTGAATGGAGGACAAGGGGGCTGAGATGTAGACAGGGTTCAACTTGTGAAGGGCTTTTTAAGTCTTATTAAGGAATTTCAACTTTACACCAAAGGCAATGAGGAGCTGTTAAAGGACTTTATTATTGACCAAAGCAGAAGAGCATCTTCAAAAGTATATTCTGTCTGCCACAGGCAGATGGGTTGCAGTGACATGAACACAATGTCAGGAAAGTGACTTCAGAGGCTCTTGCAAAATACAAGTAAAAACAAGCAGTAAAATCACTCACTTTTGGTCCAGACCACAACCCCATGCTTGGGCATGATCTAATACAGCCCCAATGGTGAAAACCCCCACCTAAGAGTGGTATACTCCCCTTGCTATTACGATTCCCACTTCTTTTTTTCCCCCAAAGATATAGGGTTTAATTTTTTAAAAATATATTTATTTATTTTAGAGAAAGAGGGAGAGACAGAGAGAGAGAGAGAGAGAGCAAGTGGGAGCAAGGGTAGAAGGAAAAGGAGAGAATCTCAAGCACACCTTCTGCTGAGTGTGGAGCCCAATGCGAGGCTCCATCTCATGACCCTGAGATCATGACCCAAACCAAAATCGAGAGTCAGATGCTTACCTGAATGAGCCAGCCAGGTGCCCCAGTATTCTTCTTTCTTAATTGGCATCTACATCACAACACAATTTCCTTCCCTCACAGGTTTCTTGAGCTACCCTCACAAGATTGTTTGGATTTTAATCACCTAAAATCCCTTTCTAATATAAGATTTCCCTGAAAGCCTGCTACTTGGAGGTCTTGAAAGAGCAGGCCATCTAGCTCACACTCCTAGAAAGGTCTTGCTGTTTTATTCCCACTTTCTGGGTGCACAAAAGCAAAGAACCATGAACAAGGAAAGCAGAACTAGTACCTCTCACACTGGGTGCGAGACTTTTGAGGATGTTCATCACTGCATAAAATCTGTTCTTTTACATGCAAATTTTCACTCCAGAGGTAAAATGAAGTTGGACTTTACTTTATATTGTCCCTCCCTTGGTGCAGTTATCTTCATTATGACTTTAACATTTATTTCAAATATCTTATTACGAAGAATCTTTGGGCTTTCCTGACACTAACACCAAATTCTGCCTTTAAGTATGGTTGTCTTCACCAATTAAATCATGCAGACAATCCTCTGTCCAAGTAAGTCACCAGATATTGGGGAAGGAGCCCCCAACCGGCATCACATCCAGTTCTTGTAGGTCTGTGTTACCTTAAATATTTCTTCGAGTGCTCCCTCAACATCGGCTTTCTCATTTATAAAAAGTGGAGGAAACACATATATTAATTCCAAATGATGGCCTTTAGCATCTCTTCCGACTCTGATCCTATCCAAATGAAACCCAAGATCCAAAATGACACATGCCTTAATACTGCATGTGAACAAAAGCAGAGTTCTCGCCTTAAATTGCATCTGTACAAAAGTTCATCCAAGTAATCCCCTGGAGTTTTACCTTAGGTTGTGAAAAGCTGCAAAGATGTCAAAAGCCAAACCACAATAACAACAACAACAAAAATTTCTCCAAAACCCAGTATGCCTATGCTTCTTTTTTAACCAAAGTAATTGGGCAAAATTACTTACGTCCTTTTCCTTCTCTATCTTTGTTTATATTTACTTTTCTTATATTTTCTAATTTGGAATAGATAATAGATAATATCTGTACAATAATATTGTACAAAGTCCAAAAGTGTGTTCAGTGAAATACAAGTCTCCCTTCTACTCTAGCCACCTAGTTTATCTGCCTAAGGCAACCACTGTTCCTCATCAAAATTACTTTAGCTATTATACATCACCAGAAATATCTTTTTTATTAATGCAGAAAGAATTCCTAGTTGCACTAATAGTGTCTCCATTTGAACAGGTGATTATAGTAAACATAAAGGCATGTGGGCCTATTTGTTTGCTCTAGCTCCTACTTAACTATTTCCTTTGGCTTGAGTGCTTTAAGGTAAATCTCAGGTCACAGTCTAGCTGAGTCAATGTACAAGAGTGACACAGCAACACATTTAAGCCATCTGGTAAGCAAGGCAGCCAGACAGGAAAAGTTAATAATGGGAATTTCAAAATCATTCTTTACTCTAGCCACTTTACTCACTCTAGAATGTGAGGCACCTGCTTGAAATGTACAACCTATAAAAAGGGCCACTGACAGAGAAAGTTTTACCTCCCAAAAGAACTCGGGGAACCCAAGTGTAAGTCTATGAAAATCACTTGGAATCTTCCAGTGAGGAAATTGGTTTTAAGGGAAGCTCAGTTGATTTTTACTAGGCTGCAAGGATTGTGTGGACTACAATCTAATGTTAAAACAGCATGAAAAGGGACTATCCCATTGTAATGGAGACAAGAACAAAAGCCCATGAAAGGCCAATCAACACTAGAACACTAGGTGCAGGAATTCCATCAGAAAAGGCAATAAAACTGGCTAATATAATTTAGAGAGTCTACTGCATCTCTTAGCACCTACTCACTGACAGTGTGAATGACATCCCTTCAGGGAAAGAATTTTCTACCTAAGGAGAAACATAAAAACTGAACTTTAAAGATGAAGCCAAAGATGATACAATATAATGCAATGAAACAAGCGTTCAAAGCTTGTATTGTTAATATTTTGGCATTGCTTTACCAATGGGCTGAAACACATTATGAATAAAGCAAGTCAAGATGATGCAATAGGATGCAACTGATCAAATACAAATTTCAAATCATGTTTGTTTCCATGACCTTCACAGTGCCAGTTTTAGAGCTTATTTTTCAGTCTTTATTAAGACAATCTAAAGACATCAGACTTTCTATTGCAGTGGTTTACAACAAAACCTCTTTCAATGGATATTAGTATTTGGATATTAAAGAGGAGATAAAAAAGAAATATGAGATTCAATGAAGAGATCCAAAGAATGTTTGCATAATTTCAGTTTTATTCACTCCAACTGTTGAAATGAATAATATTTGATATGCTCCAAACACTCACTAACAACCTCACCAGTGCATTACCAATTATCAACATCAAGTAGACTGTTCTCTATGGAGCTCATAGAGAGCTCTTCCCATTTTCTTTTCCTTGATTATGTTTTCCCGGAGTTGTTTTCATGCACAAGAAATCAAGTGGAAAGAATTCTCCTAGCTCCCCCTCCCAGGAAAATTATATGTTCCTTTGGCTTAAAGCAGAACAGACCTGTAGTAAAATCCTGAGGTGACCCTGACACCTTAGAAATTTAGAAATTTGGGGGCACCTGGGTGTCTCAGTGGGTTAAAGCCTCTGCCTTTGGCTCAGGTCATGATCCCAAGGTTATGGGATCAAGCCCCGAGTCAGGCTCTCTGCTCAGCAGGGAGCCTGCTTCCTCCTCTCTCTCTCTCTCTCTGCCTGCCTCTCTGCCTACTTGTGATCTCTGTCTGTCAAATAAATAAATAAAATTTTTAAAAAAGAAATTTAGAAATTTTAAAATGTACTAGGCCTGAGTTGCTGAAGATCCTAAAGAAATTTAGCTAAATTGAGGACTGCTGATAGATTTAATAATTTAATTGGATCTCTTGGAAATGGAGATATTACATAACATTATTTAGAACTTTGCAATGTTTATTTTTTGTTAAATGATTTATACATGTCAAAGTAATTGACCTCTAGATTAGCTTCACTGATGTACAAAAGCTTTAGTCCTGGAAAACTTAAATTTAAATTCTATCATCCAAAACTATCACAGATCAGTGGCTTTGAAACATTTCTAACATGACCAAAAATAAAAAATATATTTTACATAATTACACAGACCACATAGATGTATATATTCATAATATATATATGTCTGAAACAAAATTTCACACAATAGAATTCTTCCTTACAATGGGAAATACATTCTGATATCTTCTATTATCAGAAACAGCCAATTCTATAAAGTAGTCTAAAAAATCACCAAGAACACTGATAGTGAACATTAAACCATTGTCTCTGGGGAATATATAAGATAAAGTTCCTTTGAGTCTCTGATCACAGTATTTCCAATAACCAATAAATACATAACATTAGTTTATATATGTTTGTGTTGAAAAACATCTAATTTACCATATATTGTTGATTTATGAACATTGAACTCACAGCAGACAGCTCTATGACTCATGCTTAAAAAAAGCATATCTAGGGGCACCTGGGTGGCTCAGAGGGTTAGGCCTCTGCCTTCTGCTCAGGTCATGATCTCAGGGTCCTGGGATCGAGCCCCACATCGGGCTCTCTGCTCAGTGGGGAGCCTGCTTCCTCCTCTCTCTCTCTCTCTCTGCCTGCCTCTCTGTCTACTTATGATCTCTGTCTGTCAAATAAATAAATAAAAACTTTAAAAAAAAAAAGCATATCTAATACACGTACTACTTTCATTAAGCCACACCACAGCCTTCTTGCATTAAGGAATACTTTAGATAGCACTTTAGCACTATTCTTCTGGGCCATCTAAAACATTGAAACCACTAGCAAAAATGCAAAAAATGTGGCACAAATAGACTGTAAAAAGAATACTTGTTTACAGTATAAGAGCTGAAACAAAAAGGTAGAGTTTAAAGGTAGAGTACAATCTACTTTCATCTTAGCTGGGAATATGTGCATTGGCAGATTCAAAATTTTTGATGCTCTCAGCATGTCTGTAAATAATTGCAAAAGCACCATTACTGTTGATTTTAGGGTTACAAATAAATTTTAGGCAGTGCCTAGGCAAATTTGCAAATATGCAATCCACAAAAAATGAAGACCAACTGTAAATACTTGTGCATATATACATATGTATACACATATATATGTAGAAAAGAATAATACTTATACAGACTACTCTGCCTTCTGACTTTATTTGCTTCTGCCTGTTCCTGCCCATTCATTCTTCTGAGGGTATAAACACCATCATACATATATATACATATATATGTGTATATGTGTACATACACATATATATACTACTAATATCCTACTAATATGATTTTATTACAAAGTAATGGTTTTTGACTGGCAGCTTGAAAAACCCTACAATAAGGTAACCAGTTTGAATGTCAGCATTGTGACTTGACCACAACTTTATATTTGAATGACTGAAAAGAAAATTATCAATACTGAAGGTCTCATTAAACAAGACTATCTAACACCACAATAATGTAGAGATCATGAAATCAGCAATGCATCAACATTGCACATATGTTTAACAACAATAAAGAAATATTTTGGTATGCTAACTAATTTAAAACAAGAATTTTTCCCCCAAGGTTATTCTAGGGACTACAACACCCTGCACAGATGAGGTTCAGAGCTGTATCAATGACAGATCTGGGCAGGTGGGGCAAGTAAGCAGAGCTATGTCTACAAATCAAAAACATTCCATCAAACCCATCAAAACAACTTATTTTTCTTCACTACACCAGTAATTGCATTAATTTTAGAAATTACAAATAACCTTAATGACCATTATCAAGAGAATGAATGAAAAAAATGATACTATTCTTACACAACTGAATCACAGCAATGAAAATGAATAAGCTAATGCAATATGGAAAAAATATCAAAATTATACAGTTAACTAGAAAAACAGGGTGAAACTATATATATGGTCCATGACCATTTACATAAAGTTAAAAATATGCAAAACAATACTATATATTATTTAAGTATGCATTCAAAGTTAGTAAAATATAAAAACATGCATAAAAAATTCAAGATCATGGTTATCTTTGTCAAGGGAAGAAGGTAATACTATCTAAAAAGTCTTACTTCTTCAGTTCGATTGGGACAGTTTGAAGACTATTTCATTAATTTCTGTGCTTATCTTTTTTTCTGTGCTTATTTTTAAGCCTGAAATGTCTTATTAAAATATTTTAAGGCATCTTTTTTTATATATATGCAAAAATTATACCACCTCCTCATCACAGAAAAAATAACAACTCATTAATTACATTAGTATAATTTAGTTTGGGTGTTTACTTAAAAGAGGGAACTTATCAAGGTAGATATGTTGCATTAATCAAAGAAGTACACATTGCCATCAGTCAAGAAGGGCATGCGGCATATACATGCAGTGGATTTTGAACAGGGAAACTTTCCTCCTCAGATATTGATTTTTTAATTTATTTCCAAAAGATTCAAAATAGACATTGGATTCAAACTATTCAGGAAAAAAATTACACTAACTGGTGCGGTTCAATACCACCTCACCACAGTCCTTCTGGGTCAGCTTCTAAAATAAAATGTCAAAAGTGCACTCTGAATTTAGCACCCAGATGATAGTTTCTAATAACATTCTCCATAAAAAGAATCAGCTTTTTGGGGGAAAGGATGATTATAGTGTTGAAATACACAAAATAAGCCTGAAGCATCTTGTAGCATCAGAAAGTAATGAGTACTCAAAAAAACAAAACCCCACAATGATGGGGCTATGTCAAAGAGATACAGGAGCCAAGTGAAAGAGCACCAATGGCCAAAACTAGAACAATTTGAGTAAGAAAATAAAGCAGTGTTGGATTAAAATTGAAAATAAAAGATATATATTCATGAGTCCACAGTGATCTAAATGAATAAGAAAAAGAGAATGGACAAATCTTGCATGCAGAAGAATTCCAAATTTATTCAAGTAAATACTCCATTCTCAAGGAAGTAGAGCATACTCCCCACCCATTAAATATAGGATGTATGTAGCAGTTTCCAAAAGAGCACAGTATTGAAAGAGGGAATTTTCAAATTTTCAAAGAGTAATTTTACAGTGAAGAAATTTGACAAACACTACCTCAGTCAGGGGATAAGAGTTCACATCATCAGTGATCAGTGATTTTAATAGAATGTATCCTTGATATGATACATTGAAAAAAGTACCTTATCTCTCTGGTTTTCCTCCTCAAAACCTGTAGCTCAAGTTCATGAAAAATTAAAAATTAAACTATCTTATGATCCAGGAATTGCACTACTGGGTATTTACCCAAAGAATATAAAAAGCAATAATTTGAAAGGATATATGCACTCCTATGTTTACAGAAGCATTATTTACAGTAGCCAAATTATGGGATCAGCCTAACTGTCCATTGATAGATGAATGGATAAGAAGATGTAGTGTATATATACAATGGAATACTATTCAGCCATAAAAAGAATGAAATCTTGCCATTTGCAGTGACATGAACGGCACCAGAGAGTATAACGTTAAGTAAAATAAGTCAGTCAGGAGACAAATACCACATGATTTCACTCCATTGTGGAATTTAAGAAATAAAACAAATGAGCAAAGGGGTTAAAGAGAGAGAGAGAGAACCAAGAAACAGACTCTTAGCTATAGAGAACAAACTGATAGGTACCCAACGGGAAGGGGTGGGGGATGAGTGAAATAGGTGATGGGGATTAAAGAGTACACTTATGACAAGCACTGAGTATTGTATAGAATTGCTGAATCACCATATTGTACACCTGAAATTAATACAATGTTATAGGTTAATGATACTGGAATTAAAATTAAAAACTTAATAAAATGTTTAAAAACCCATTACTCCAACTTAGCCAAGAGGAAAATATCAGAAAAACCCAAATTGAGGGGCACTCTACAAAATATCTGACCAATATTCTTCACAACTGCCAAGATCATCAAAAGCAAAAAAAGTATGAGAAACTCTAACAGTCTAGAGGAGCCAAAAGAGACAGGAGATGTGAGGGATAAATGTAATCCAGTATCCTGGATGGGATCCTAGAACAGAGAAAGGACATTAGGAAAAACCTTACAAAACCAAAATAAAGTATAAACTTCAGGTAGTAATAATGTCTCAATATTGGCTCATTAGTTATGATTATTATACCATAGTAATGTTAACAGTAGAGGGAAGTAGGTGCTAGGTACAGGGGAACTGTCTGCAATATTTTTGTAACTCTTCTATAAAGATGAAGTTATTTTAAAATTAGAAGTTTATTTTTAAAATGCCCTCCTCAACTATGACTAGGACTTCTACCATGGAAAACTAGAGATATTCAGGAGAAAGTATAGTGTTTAATTCTGAAATTTTGTTTTTTCATCCAAAAACAAAAAGTTGATCTCTTAGTGAAGCTGATTATCTAAAATCTGTACTCATAAATAAACCTACTTGTAAAGATCCTCTGAGAGAGAAGTATGAAAGGTTTGACAAGAAGCAAAGTTCTTCTCAATTTTTTCCACCTTTAGTAAGGTACACTGTGTTACTCAGTTTATGCAAAGAATTAACTACAAATCAGAAGTTGGAGTTAGATGCAAGAATTAAAACCTGATCAGACATCACTGTTCTCAAAACAAAGAAAGATACAGATAAGCAGAGTAACAGAAAAACTCATCAAGAGTACAAGTCTCAAACAAAGGCCTTGCTAGACCCAAATCCATTGTGACCTGAAATCAGAAAGTAAAATCGTTCTATTAACAAGACATCAGGGGCACCTGGGTGTCTCAGTGGGTTAAGGCCTCTGCCTTTGGCTCGGGTCATGATCTCAGGGTCCTGGGATCGAGCCCCACATCGGGCTCTCTGCTCGGCAGGGAGCCTGCTTCCTCCTCTCTCTCTGCCTACTTGTGATCTCTGTCTGTCAAATAAATAAATAAAATCTTTAAAAAAAAAAAAAAAAGACATCAGTTGCTCTAAATTCACAATTAGAGGATAATTAATTTGTCCATGTGGCCATGAAGTTCATACCACAGGGGACAGCCTCATGGCTAAATATCAAGTATAACTTAAAAGTACAGTAATGTAAGGAAATGTAAACTATCTTGGAAATAAACTACTCATTCCTTCGAAATGAAACCAAAGGAAATTGGGTCAGCCCTGCTGTTCTCTTCAAATTCAGGTACAATTTATTTCTAAGAATATACCTAATCCACCACAAAACTGGGCCTGTTAGTAGCAATTACTTAGGGATCTTACAGATCAATGTTATCCGAAAACATTAATTCACAAGTCTCCTTAAGTTATCTACATAAAACATACATCAAGTGCCAATGTCCGCTGCTACAGAAGGAGGAGACCAAATGCCTTACCATGGAACTCTCTTCTTCTGAATCCTTGGCTCTTTCCCAGAGGTGGTGGTATGGGAACAGAGAAGAATAAGGGTAAGGAGCATGTAAACAAAAGAGGGGGGAAAAGTCAGAAAAGAAATTATAACTGACTTCTAAGAAGATGTATTTATTTTGGTTTCCTTTTTTATAGAATTGCTAGTTGGTTATTTTAGGGAATCATGTTTAAGTCTTCAGATCTCTCAAAAACAATTCATCGGGTGAAAATGGAAAGAAAGAGGATAAATCTTGGTCCGTTTATTTCAGTCTTTTGTATATGGGTTTTGTTTCACTTATAAAGTGGTTTTATTTAATAATGAAGCCTCCCCCCCCCCAAAAAAAAGAAGTAAGAAAGATTGATTTCATTTTACTCTTTGGTCTGAAAATAAAGTCCTAGTTCATCTTTAAGTCAACATTTTTTTTTAATGAATCAAGAAGGTTCAAGTTCTGGCTCAAAGCTACAATATGTTATTGTATTTGTTGTACTAGAAGGGAGATTACAGTTTGGCTTCTGCTAAACCTGGCAGTGAGGATTTGTCCCATCAGGATTCAGGGATGGATGAGAAAAGGAAAGTCAAAAAATTCAAGAGAAATTTTCCGAAGGAGACAACTGTTTTATGACAAGTACCCACATGGAAAGAGATTGCAAAGAGCATGACTGGCATCACCTACAGTAATTTTTAAGGTCATTCACAGAGGTAAAGTGAGGATAAAATACTGTTTTATAAGGGAATTTCAGTGTTGGTTTGTTTCTCCTATTTTTGGCCATTTGTGTACGCTCAGGCATATAGGGTGTTCAGGGATGTCCAAAAAGACACAATGGTGGTGACTTTATTATTATAACACCTCTGTCCATTACATTTCACAGTTGAGTGTTGATGCCTTTATAATATGGGAGAATTAAGCTAAATGTTGATGTGGGTGTAAGGGGTGATCCAGAATCTTGCATCCACATTACATCATCTGAAGTTTTTTCAGTAAATCATTTCAAATATTCAATAACATTGTTTCCAACCAGTAGATACATTCAGATTATCAACTGACTAAGAGCAATAAAATATTATAAGCTTTAATATGGAAGTAAAAGTCAACATCCTCTCATTAATTTGAATTCCATTAATTTATACTTTGTAATATCTAACTTGGGTTTCCTTTATGGTATTTGTAAAGAAAGCAATCTATGTTAGTTAAGTCTCTCTGATGTAAACAAGATTTAAGGGGGAAATGCTTGACCTCCTTAAGAGAACAAACTGTTTTCCGGTGCTATGTAACAGCATCCATTTGTATACAAACAACTAATATGTTATCTCAAGTGCCATCTTATTTATTCACCAAAACACAGAAGGCCTTCTCTCACCTTGCCAAAGCTTTGTTTGCAGGCGATTCAAAGTATTCTGTGTCTTTGAAAATAATACTTTTCTTTAAATCTAACATTTGAACTTCTCAACAAGTCACACCTCCTCTGCTCCAAGTAATTCAATTTTTGTACAATACAATTTTTTCATGTAAATGATGCTACATGTTGTAATTATATGGAGTCATATCTAAGACTCTGATATTTTTTCAATCCAAGAAAATTTTTGGATAGTAAACAATATTTGTGGGGAGCTTAAAGGAACTGACTAATAGAGGCTGAGATTCAAATCCCAGAGAGGTAGTTGAGCTGTACATGACTTTTTCCTGAACAGAGCTCAGAATTGCCTTCCAAAGGTTAACAGTTTCCATGATTTCAAAACTTTTATTTTCAAATGGTTTCCATACTCTTTAATTTTTAAATCCCTCCTCTGGAATATCTTTGTCATTTGTAGCCCTACCTTTTAGTAAGTATCCCTCTCACAAGAATGTCAAACTTAATCAAACAGTTGCATAAGATTCAACCCCACTCACTTTCTAAATAAATTCACTTAAATCAAGATACTTTGAACATTTGCTTTAGAACAAAATGTTCCCAAAGCCAACTGTTTATGTTGCTGAGAAACTAGTTTTCAAGGGTGACAGTCACAATTTCTATCAGAAGAACTAAAGCCACTCACAATTTAATCTACTGTTAGAACAATGCTGGGTTCACCCAGATATCCGTACTGATCATAGCAGGTTTAATAGGTAGGTACATTATAGACCATATAAATGGCAAAAAATATTTTTTAAAATATTCATTAATAACTATAGGAAAATGGAAATTTTGAAATGTTAAAGTGAAGCATCAGAAAAAATATGCAGATCAAACTATCATTTAGAATATACCTATGTCACACTGATTTGGAAAGGAAATGTCATCTATGTCCCATTCTCTCTTTTGCCTTCCCTGTATCTCCACATAGCCTCAGATGAATGTTCTTTGTTTTCTAATGCATATGGCACTTTTATCTTCTCTTCTTGTACTAATTACTTTCTACTTTAAATTGTAGTTATTTACAATATTAAAGCTGGAAGACTTTTTTTTTAATAACAACATTATATATGTTATTTTCTCTGTTAGATTATATTTCTTTTATTTTGAGTCATGAGCACTTAGTATGATACTTCATGAAAATTGGTGTTCAATACAAATCTGAATAATAATGAACCTTAAGAAGATTGTTACCTCAATAACCTCAGTTAGATCCCAAATTTATGGCTCTTCAAAAGGTAAGTATACTTCAAATACTGCTCTAGCATTCATAAGACATTTCAGCAAATTTAACAAGTCCTCTACATACCAGGCAGTGTAGTTTGTTATCTTACTTAATTTTGTTTAATTTTCTCTCACAAACACACACATACTTTAAAGCATATATTTGCATATTATAGATGTGATAACTAATATTCAAAGAAGTTAGATCATTTTCTCAGATTGTATATCTTAAGGGCTAGAAGACAAGTTTAGTGTTCTTTCCAATATATCTATCCATATGCCTTATTCAAATCTGTTCCTTCATACCAGGTCAAATGCCCCACCCACCATGCAGTTTAATGGCAAAAGTAACAAGTTACAGACTGTTACAACAATTTTCTTGGACCACCTTACTCTGTTCCTGGCCTTGGTTGTATTTCCTACTCAATTCTAGTTTCTACTCAATTCTATTTCCTACTCAATTCTATTCTATTTCCTACTCAAATTCCTATTATAAGAATTTAATTCCTATTTAATTCTATGTACTACCATTTTTATTCTTTGAGGTTTACATTTATCCTTTAAACTCAAAAATATTTCACTTCTTGATTTTAGTATGGCCTGTCCTGACCCACAAGATATCACCTTTACCTTGGCAGGATGCACCAGGGACACAGTTCAACTCTGTCATGCATTCTGTGGTAAAGAATCAGAAAAAGGAGGGAAAGAATAAAGACTTTCACAACCTTGGGAATAATGAGACTTCATGTCTCTGAATGCTATTTCACTGACTGCCATTTTTAGGTGTGTCTTATTAGAGGTCAGCATTTTAAAGAATCACAGCAATTTTTAAGATACTGCTGGAGAACAGTACTTTCATTATTCACCCCCTAGTTTTAAAGTCTTTAAGCTAAAATCTAAACATTTCATATTACAAATATATTATTAGGTATTTGAAATATCTAAGGTATAGTTAACTAACAGTAGATCTGGTATTTCCCCCCATTGCAACTACTTGTAGTTTTCCTGCACTTCAATTCTGATTTGTTGATTCACATATTAATTCATTTATTCAACAAATATTTATTAAGTACCTGTTCTGTTAGGCACGGTTCTGTAGTAGAGTTCAGAAGAGAGTAACACAAGGTTGCTAAACTCTTATTAGAGTCTACAGGGGGCAAGGTACAAGGAGAGACTGGAAATAAACATTTAACATAGTTCTAAGCGTTGTGTAGAAATGGGTTGGGATGAAAAGAAATGGGCAGAATCAGGAGAAGGTAAGTAATGATATTTAAATTAAGGCCTAAATAAAAAGGAGACAGCCATATAAATATCTGAGGAAAGAAACTCTATAGAGTAACAAGGAAAATAATGAAAGATGAAGGCTTGCACAGCTATTTAAACTGAAAGAGAGAGAAAGGGGAGGAGGGAGGAAAGAAGAGAGAAAAAAGGAAAGGAAAGGGGAAGGGAGAGAAAGAGAAAGGAAAAGAAAAAGGAAAGAAGGGGCCCCTAGTGTGTTCAGTTGGTTACGAGTCTGACTCTGGATCTCAGCTCAGATCTTGATCTCAGGGTGGTGAATTCAAGCCCTGCATCAGGATCCACACTGGGAATGGAGCCTACTTAAGAAAAATAAATAAATAAATAAACCAAGAAAAATGAAAATATATACATCTACCCAGAGAAATGATGGTTTAAGACAGAGTCCCAAAGATGTGTCAATACAATTTCAATGCAGAGATTTAAATGATAATTGTAAAATTTCATTGAAATTTTTATTTAGTTAAAATTCTCTCCTTCCTAATCCTCAAAATTTAAAAACCTATTAGGCTTATTTTATAGTGTAAGATTACAAAGTTCCAACCATAGGTGCATTTACCCAAAACAACTAAAGAGTTCTGACCCATCTTTGTTGCTACAATGTACCTTACCTTCCTACACCATTTTAAAATGTTTTGTACTGTGACAAAATAGTGGGAAACTGGCATGGTTTTGTGAACCATACCAAATACAATATAGAGAACATTTCCCTTAGATTTGTTAAGTTTAACCTCCTGAATGTCCACAAAGTAGTCATTTCACTGTTCATATCTGCTCTGAGTTTATAATGACTGCATTATCCTTCCTCAATCCCCCCACTGAATGCCAACCCCTTCAACATGATAACTATGATTCTAGGTCAATGATTTTTATAGTATGCTTCCTGGCCTTTCAAATAATCCTAATGAGTTAAGAATTAACCATAAAAATAAAAATCCTGTATTAAAAGTGAGGAGACAAATTCTTTTGACTTCCACTTTTATGACTAAGGGGCATTACCTTGTAACTAGTAATATGACTAATTAAAGGGCACTAAAATTTCATGTTCATAGTTAACATTAGCTCATGCTATGGCTTTCTGAGGATCTTTTTTCCTATCAAGTCTGGTTATCATTCAATTTTTAGAAATTAAAAGTTCTGTGGTGTGCACGTAGATATGCATAAAGTTAGAATTCCTGCAGTCGGGGCTATCAGCATATGTTGTTGATAAGTAGGTTGTAGTTTTTCAATTGCTGCCTTTCTTTCCATTTAAATATGAGTTAATGTTGATTTTGTTTCCTCATGTTGACTAATTTGTCGTGAGTTATTCAGCTGACTCAACAGTAAATATATCTCTAAATAATTGCTTCTATGCAATATAATTTTCCAATATAAAGTATAGGACACAAACGTGTTCTGAGGCATTTTTTCAGAATATAGGTCTGCAATCCCTCATCCAAAACTTTTAGGACAAGATGTGTCTTAGAATTCACATTTTTTCAAATTTTAAATAGGTAATACAGTGTATAATTCCATATATTATGAAACACCAATGGTGGAATCTGGAGCAGCTCCCCATAATCAAGGACATCAATATTTCTGCAATGACATGTATGAATGCTTACAGTAAATTGATAATGAAAGACTATGAAAAGCCTCACATTGGCTGCAGTTAGGTTTTGCAGCCAAATAAATCTACAACAAACTTGCAGAAAAACTTCCAGTGTTCAGAGCTTTTTGGATTTCAGAATTGCAAATAAGATACATACATCATGTTCCTTCCCTAGTTAAGTGAATATGATGAGAATTAAAAACAACAATAACAGCAGCAGCAGAAAAAATCCTCACTTAAGAGTTGGCCACAATGTTCTTAATTTGGGTAAAGCTGTGTTCAGTTAATTCAATTCTTGATGGCCATTTTATCTGTGGGGGGCAAAAAGAGCATTTGGAGTATTTGGGAATGAGACAAGATTATAATTAAACTCCTCTGCATATGAAATGAGTAATACTTTTGGAAGGTTTGTGAATTAGCTAGAGAAAAATCAAAGAAAAGGGAGCACAACAACATGGAAGAGTCCTAGTACTAAGGATGAATTATAAAAATGCCTGATTTGGGGAGAGTGATGGGGTTAGCCCAAAGGTTTTACAAGAAAAGAAATGTTCACTGTTCAATTTTCAGCTATTGTCTTCCTTAAGATTAAAATAACTTCCTCCTCTCCTACTCTCACTACCTGAGGGTGTTGGGGCAGGTCTCTTCTAAATAGAACAGAATCAAAAAAAGGTAAAGCCTCTACTCTACAGAAATGCTGCCAGAAATCATAGTTTCAAGCTGGCCTTTGAACATGGATAATCCAGGATTTGAAACCACCTGTGAAAGAATATGAGATGGGAAAAATAAAATCAATATTTAATGCCTAATTTTACACATCTCAATTCATTTAAGACTCCATTTTATTTATAAGGCAATGGAATTTCAGCAGTTAAGCACTGTTTACATTAGAAATCATGGGCTGGGGTACAAACTAAAGATTCTGGCAGGGGAAGCCAGAGCCGAGAGTGTTCTGTTTCCACTTCGGTGGAATGTATTCCTAACAGAAAAAACTACCTGAAACTAACAAATATAAATTCTGGACAAATACAAAGAACTACCTCAAGGCTCTACAGAGTTAATTAGACCAGACAGATACTGATGGGGTGATGGAATTCAGAAGAGGAGAACATAACTGGGTGAGTCTTCTATTTTTGTAGTTTTATTCTAAGAGCAGGTTGTCATCATGACATATTACAGGGCAGCTAAAACTTTTTTTAGAAAATCCTTTATCTTGGGGCTCCTGGGTGGCTCAGTCAGTTAAGCATTCATCTCTTGGTTTTGGTTCAGGTCATGATCTCAGGGTTATAAGATCGATCCCCACATCAAGCTCTGTGCTGCATGTGGAGCCTGCTTAAGATTCTCTCTCCTTCTACTCCTCCTTGCTCACTCGCTCTCTCCCCTTCTCTAATAAAAATAAATAATTTTTTAAATTTAAAAAAAAAGAAAAAGAAAATCTTCGATCTTTCTTGTCTGAAAAACCAGGCAATAAAGCCAAAGCAAACAAAACCACTGGAAAATGAAGGGGAAGTCCTGGAAAGAAGAGACTGAGAAAATTCTGTATATAAACTCTACCTAAGTCTTTAGCTGACCCCTGAACTATGCACATGCAGAGCAGACTAAATCAACTTACAGCTGAAGCTAAAAGAGTGGAACTCATATTTAACCTGATACATCCCATAAGAAAGACTAACTTTGCAGTTTATATCTAACCAGGTAAATTGCCTGCTAACACAGAAACATAAATAATCTTTGGTGAAATCTAACAATTCAGAGTACACACAACATAATGTTCACAGTTTCCAGAATATACTCCAAAATTACTTCACATATGAAGAAGCAGGGAAACTTCTTAACCTGTTCTTAAGAGAGAAGATCATAAACAGAAGCCAACCCAGAGTTTAAGGAGATGATGGAATTATCAAACAACTAATATAAAGCCACAATTTAAACACTGCTCAATAGGGTGAACAAAAATATACCCCAAATAAAAGAATTTTTTTAATCTCAGGAAATAGAAACTATAAAAAGGTACAAAACATTAATTCTAGAACTGAAAAATAAAATACCTAAAATAAAAATACACAGAATTGGCTTAACAAAAGAATAAAGATATAGAAAATAGTGTTAGTACAATTGAAGATAATGAATCTGAAGAACTATATACTGCAAGCAAGTGAGATTAATTCCAAGTATACAAGTCTGGCTCAACATTAGAAAATCAATTAATATAATCCATCACATCAGCAAACTAAGGAAGAAAAATAAAATCACAGGATCATATCAATAAGCACACAAGAAAGGGGAGAAGGAATAGGGTAAAAAGATACTAGAAAAAATCATAGTTGAGAACTTCTCAAATCTGGTGAAAGGCATAGTATACATTATTTAAGAAAACAGTTAATTCCTCAAGTACAGATCCTTTACCTCTTTGGTTAGGTTTATTCCCAGGTATCTTATGGTTCTTGGTGCTATAGTAAATGGAATCGATTCTCTAATTTCCCTTTCTGTATTTTCATTGTTAGTGTATGAGAAAGCCACTGATTTCTGTACATTGACTTTGTATCCTGCCACGTTACTGAATTGCTGTATGAGTTCTGGTAGTTTGGGGGTGGAGTCTTTTGGGTTTTCCATATAAAGAATCATGTCATCTGCGAAGAGAGAGAGTTTGACTTCTTCATTGCCAATTTGGATACCTTTTATTTCTCTTTGTTGTCTGATTGCTGTTGCTAGGACTTCTAATACTATGTTGAACAAGAGTGGTGACAGTGGGCATCCTTGTCGTGTTCCTGATCTCAACGGGAAGGCTGCAAGCTTTTTGCCATTGAGGATGATATCTGCTGTGGGTTTTTCATAGATAGATTTGATGAAGTTCAGGAATGTTCCCTCTATCCCTATACTTTGAAGCGTTTTAATCAGGAACGGATGCTGGATTTTGTCAAATGCTTTTTCTGCATCAATTGAGAAGACCATGTGGTTCTTCTCTCTTCTCTTATTGATTTGCTCTATCACATTGATTGATTTGAGAATGTTGAACCATCCTTGTAGCCCAGGGATGAATCCCACCTGGTCATGGTGGATCATCTTTTTAATGTGCTGTTGGATCCTGTTTGCTAGGATCTTGTTGAGAATCTTAGCATCCATATTCATCAGTGATATTGGTCTGAAATTCTCCTTTCTGGTAGGGTCTTTGCCTGGTTTGGGGATCAGGGTAATGCTGGCTTCATAGAAAGAGTCTGGAAGTTTTCCTTCTGCTTCAATTTTTTGAAACAGCTTTAGGAGAATAGGTGTTATTTCTTCTTTGAAAGTTTGGTAGAATTCCCCAGGGAATCCATCAGGTCCTGGGCTCTTGTTTTTTGGGAGGTTTTTGATCACTGCCTCAATCTCGTTACTAGATATCGGTCTATTTAGGTTGTTGATTTCTTCCTGGTTCAATTTTGGGAGTTTATAGTTTTCCAGGAATGCATCCATTTCATCTAGGTTGCTTAGCTTATTGGCATATAACTGTTGATAATAACTTCTGATGATTGTTTCTACTTCCTTGGCGTTAGTACAGAACACTCATGAAAGAAACTGAAGAAGACACAAAAAGATGGAAGACCATTCTATGCTCTTGGATCAGAAGAATAAACATTGTTAAAATGTCTATACTGCCTAGAGCAATTTATACTTTTAATGCCATTCCAATAAAAATTCCACCGGTATTGTTCAAAGAGCTGGAGCAAATAATCCAAAAATTTGTATGGAACCAGAAGAGACCCCAAATCACTAAGAAAACGCTGAAAAACAAAAATAAAACTGGGGGCATCACGTTACTTGATTTCAAGCTTTACTACAAAGCTGTGATCACCAAGACAGCATGGTACTGGCATAAAAACAGACACATAGACCAGCGGAACAGAGTAGAGAGCCCAGATACGGACCCTCAACTCTATGGTCAGTTAATCTTCGACAAAACAGGAAAAAATATACAGTGGAAAAAAGACAGTCTCTTCAATAAATGGTGCTGGGAAAACTGGGCAGCTATATGTAGAAGAATGAAACTCGACCATTCTCTTACACCGTACACAAAAATAAACTCAAAATGGATAAAAGACCTCAACGTGAGACAGGAATCCATCAGAATCCTAGAGGAGAACATAGGCAGTAATCTCTTCGATATCAGCCACAGCAACTTCTTTCAAGATATGTCTCCAAAGGCAAAGGAAACAAAAGCCAAAATAAACTTTTGGGACTTCATCAAAATCAAAAGCTTCTGCACAGCAAAGGAAACAGTCAACAAAACAAAGAGGCAACCCACGGAATGGGAGAAGATATTTGCAAATGACAGTACAGACAAAAAATTGATATCCAGGATCTATAAAGAACTCCTCAAACTCAACACACACAAAACAGACAATCATATCAAAAAATGGGCAGAAGATATGAACAGACACTTCTCCAATGAAGACATACAAATGACTATCAGACACATGAAAAAATGTTCATCATCACTAGCCATCAGGGAGATTCAAATTAAAACCACATTGAGATACCACCTTACACCAGTCAGAATGGCCAAAATTAGCAAGACAGGAAACAACATGTGTTGGAGGGGATGTGGAGAAAGGGGAACCCTCTTACACTGTTGGTGGGAATGCAAGTTGGTGCAGCCACTTTGGAGAACAGTGTGGAGATTCCTCAAGAAATTAAAAATAGAACTTCCCCATGATCCTGCAATTGCACTACTGGGTATTTACCCCAAAGATACAGATGTAGTGAAAAGAAGGGCCATCTGTACCCCAATGTTTATAGCAGCAATGGCCACGGTCGCCAAACTGTGGAAAGAACCAAGATGCCCTTCAACGGATGAATGGATAAGGAAGATGTGGTCCATATACACTCTGGAGTATTATGCCTCCATCAGAAAGGATGAATACCCAACTTTTGTAGCAACATGGACAGGACTGGAAGAGATTATGCTGAGTGAAATAAGTCAAGCAGAGAGAGTCAATTATCATATGGTTTCACTGATTTGTGGAGCATAACAAATAGCATGGAGGACATGGGGAGTTAGGAGAAGGGAATTGGGGGAAATTGGAAGGGGAGGTGAACTATGAGAGACTATGGACTCTGAAAAACAATCTGAAGGGTTTGAAGAGGTGGGGGGGTGGGAGGTTGGGGGAACCAGGTGGTGGGTATTAGAGAGGGCATGGATTGCATAGAGCACTGGGTGTGGTACAAAAACAATGAATACTGTTATGCTGAAAATACATAAAAAAAATGATTTAAAAAAAAACAATGAATACTGTTATGCTGAAAATAAATTAAAAAAATGATTTAAAAAACTGTAAACTATTTGAATTGCTTTAAAATTTGTTAGTGGGGTGTCTAAAAGTCATAATTAAGAATTAGCATATGATAAATTAAAATTTGTCAATAAATTAAAATTAGTCATTCTCAAAAAAAAAAAAAAAGAAAACAGTTAATTCTAATAGAACAAATGCAAAGAATCCAAGAGTCAGCACATCAGAGTCAAAGAGTTAAAAATCAAATGTAAAGAGAAAATATTTAAAGCAGCCTTAGAAAACCCATAGATCATTCCTACTTCTCATTCAAAACTATAGAAGACAAAAGATAACAGAACAAGATCTTCGAAATATTGAAAGCAAAAGAACTCTCAGCCAAAAATTCTATATCTAGCCAAGTATCCTTCAAAAATGAAGGTAACATGAGGCACCTGGGTGGCTCAATCAGTTGAGCGTCTGCCTTCAGCTCAGGTCATGATCCCAAGGTCCTGGCATTGAGCCCCACATCCAGCTCCCTGCTCAGCAAGGGGCCTGCTTCTCTCTCTGTCCCTCCCTCCCCCTGCTCGTGCTCTCTCTCTCTCTCAAACACATAAAATCTTTTTATGTAACATAAAGACAGTTTATGTAACATAAAATCTTTTTATGTAACATAAAGACATTTTCAGAAGAAAGACAACTAAGGAATCAATTGCCATTAGACCTCAAGAGACAGTAAATGGACCTATACAATTGCAATGAACACATATCATTATCTAAAATTGTATAACACTAAATCAAAGATGATTATAAAAAGTTAAGAATGGGTGGTGGCTCGGAATGTACTGTGCCGTTAGGCTCGCATGTACTCTTCTTCCCGGTCCTGGTGAGCGCAGTCAGGCCTAGTTGTTGCCGGGCACTGTCCTTCAGTGATTGAATGTGGTTGAGCCGAGCTATTGCCTGGAGGAGCTCGTCGGTCTGGAGAAACCCAAGACCCGACCTTCAAGAGAGTCTCAGTCAAGTGATAAGCGAGTGACAGAGAGGACTGAGAAAGTCAGGGGCCCATGCGAGGCCCAGGTGTCCCTGGGAGGTCCAGCCTGCAGAAAACAGGGTACCGAGAGGGGTGTGAAATCTGGACCAGTGCTGAAGAGAACAAGATGCCCTCGAAGGAGGTAGGACTTTGGCAAGCAGAGATCAAAGAATTTCAGTCCTGACAGGAAACCACAAATAAAAATCGTAGAGGTCACAAGCCGTCTACGCTTGTTCAGTCGCGAGGTGCACCAGAGCGTTGGCTCTCAAACTTTGGGTTCGCAGGCTCCCTTTACGGTCTTAGAAATTACTGAGGACCCCGAAGAGCTTTGGTTTCTGTGGTTGTATCTGTATTTATTGTATTCGAAATTAAAAGTTTCAGAATTTTATTTACGATTAAAAAAAAAAGTTAAGAATGTATATTATAATCCACCAAAAAATGCAAAGTATAGCTAAAAGTCAATACAATAAATTGAAAATATAATTCTAAAAATATTTAAGTAATCAAATTGAAGGTTCAAAAAGAAGGTATTGAAAAAAAAACAGAGAAGCAAAGCATGGAGGATTTTTAGGGCAATCAAACCATTCTGTATGAATACATAATGGTGTGACTACTATAATTATAGATACATGTCATTATACACGTGTCAAAACACCAAGAGTAAACCCTAATGTAAACATGAATTTTGGGTGATAAGGTGTCCATGTAGGTTAATCAATTCTAAATAATGTACCATTCCAGTGGAGGATGTTGAGATTGGGAGAGGCAATCTTTTTTTTTTTTTTTAAGATTTTTTTTTTTTTTTTTTTTTTTTGTCAGAGAGAGAGGGAGAGAGAGCAAGCACAGGCAGACAGAATGGCAGGCAGAGGCAGAGGGAGAAGCAGGCACCCCACCAAGCAAGGAGCCCGATGTGGGACTCGATCCCAGGACGCTGGGATCATGACCTGAGCCGAAGGCAGCTGCTTAACCAACTGAGCCACCCAGGTGTCCCGGGAGAGGCAATCTTTGTATGAGGACCAGGGATATATGAGAAATCTATGTTCCTTCTGCTCAATTTTGCTGTGAATTTAAAACTTCTCTAAAAAATAAAGTTTATTAAAAAGAAACAGGGGTACCTGGGTGGCTCAGTCAATTAAGCCTCCGACTTGATTTCGGCTCAGGTCATGAACACAAGGACGTGAGATTGACCCCACATAGGGCTCTGTGCTCAGCGTGGAGTCTGCTTGTGATTCTCTCCCTCTCTTCTTCCCCCTGCTCAAGCTCTCTCTCTCTCAAATAAATAAAATCTTTTTAAAAAATAGATAAATAAATAAAAAGAAACAGAGGGGCAAACATAGAACAATTAATTAACTGGTAGGCTTAAATATAGTCACATCAACAATTATATTAAATGTCATTAGAAAACTTAAAGTTTCAGCTCTAACACGCAAAGACTTTGAAAATCAACACTTCTGCCATTACAACAAGAAAAAACTGGACAACCTGAAGATCAGTGACTTTTCTTGAACGTATCAGAGAGCTAAAGTTGCAGGACAAAACACCAGAAACCCAAAATCTGTCCAGACAGAAGAATCATGAGAGTCATAGCTGAAATATGACCACCGGAGCCATAAACTAGTAGGAATACTTAAATGGAAATTTTAATACATTGCTAGAGGATAAGTGTGGATTACCATAAGAGTAAAAGTCTCCCGAAAGCCTCAATCTTAGAGGTGTCACAGTGGGGATTCCAATAGATCTCTGGTAGGTGGGGTGAGGGAAAGACTAATCATTGTGAAATATGCTCAGAGCCTTCTCCATAACACAGATCTACTCTCATGGGAAAGACTATCCAACCTGGGGGAATGGAATTCCCCCTAATATAGTCCCTTCTAGCCTTCCTGTCTCCCCTAAGATGGAAAAATAAACACAGTCAACCCAGGTCATGGCTTCCAGGAAACAGATGCTACAACCAGGTAAGGAATTCGGGTGGAGCTATACCAGTGGGAAAAAACACGTAAAGGTTACAGCTCAGAGACACAGATTCACTAAAGGAACGAGATTTAATTCTAAGATTATAAAATGCTAATTCTCCCTCACACCTTACCACCACACAACAGGCTCCAGAATAACAATGAATTCAGCTTAAACAGCTGCAAGATTCAGAACTCTATCTAACAAGTCTAAGAGAAGTTCTTAGGGAACACTAAAGATAACAAGAGAGACAAAATCAGAGACAAGAAGGGAATTTGAAGCCTCTGGCACCTGTAAGTACAGCAAACATACCCCAACTCCTAGCCTGATAAACATAAAACCTCACACTAAACGCCTCAATTCCTATTACCCAATGCATCATGTCTAGATTTCAAGAATAAAACTACAAGTCATGTTAAAAGGCAAGAAAAAACACAGTCTATAAAGACCAACCAAGCATCAGAGTTACATTTAGATATGACACAGATTTTGGAATTATCAGACAAGGAATTTAAAATAACTATGAGTCGTATGTTAAGGGTTCTAAGTGGAAAATCAGACAATATACAAGAAGAAATGGTCAATGTAAGCAGAAAGAAGGAAACTCTGAAAAAGAATCAAAACAGTGCTAGAAATAAAAAAAAAACAATGATACACTGTAAGTCAGTTATTTGAATTTAAATAAAATAAGATGAAAAAACATTCTAACAGAATTAAAGAATGCCTTTGATGGATTTATCAATAGAATCAACATAGTCAAGGAAAGAACCAACGAGATCTATCATTAGAAATTTCACAAACTGAAACACAAATAGAAAAAAGAGTAAGAAAATAGAACTGACTCAAAAAGTTGAAAATAGAGCTAGGCTATGACACAGCAATCACACTACTGGGTATTTACCCTAAAGATAAAAATGTAGTGATCCAAAGGGGCATGTGCACCTGAATGTTTAGAGCAGCAACATCCACAATCGCCAAACTATGGAAAGAACCTAGATGTCCATCAACAGATGAATGGATAAAGAAGATGTGATATATCTATATCTATCTATATATAGATATATCTATCTCTATCTATATCTATATCTATATATAATAGAATACTATGCAGCCATCAAAACAAATGAAACCTTGTCATTGCAACCACATGGATGGAACTAGAGGGTATTATGCTGAGCGAAATAAGTCACTCAGAGAAAGACAATATCATACGATCTCTCTGATATGAGGAATTTGAGAGGCAGGGCAGGGAGTTGCGGGGGTAGGGAAGGAAAAAATGAAACAAAATGGGATTGGGAGGGAGACAAGCCATAAGAGACTCTGAATCTCAGGAAACAAACTGAGGGTTGCTGCGGGGTGGAAGTGGTAGGATAGGGTGGCTGGGTTATGGACATTGGGGAGGGTATGTGCTATGGTGAGTGCTGTGAAATGTGTAAGCCTGATGATTCACAGACCTGTACTCCTGGGGCAAATAATACATTATATGTTAATTTTTTAAAAAAAAGAAAAGAAAGAAAACAGAACTGAAAGCCCAAGAACTTGTGGGACAATTGCAAAAGATGTCATGTATGTATAATTGGAATACCAGAAGAAGAAGAAAGAAAGGAACAGGACAATACCTGAAGTAAAAATGACTGAGAATTTTCCCAAATTATGACACACATCAAACCATAGATCTAGAAAGCTCAGAAAACATCAAGCAGGATAACTACACACACATGTGCACTCACATACTCATACACACACACACACATTCCTAGGCTATCACATTCAAACTGCAAAAAACTAAAGACAAAGAAAAGTGTTTAAAGACGCCAAAGGGGGGGAAACACATTATCTATAGAGGAATAAGTAAAATAATTGCAATAGGCTTCCATTATAAATTATGCTAAATAAAGAGAGTAGAATAAAATCTTTTAAGTGTTGAAAAAAATAATGACCAAGGTAGAATTCTTTATGTGAAGGAGGTACCTAAAACTAATATAACACTGTATACTACCTAGCTGGAATTAAAATAAAAGCTTTAGAACATAAAAAGTAAAAACCAAATTTTAATTGTTTAAAGTGAAATATTTTCTCAAAAAAAAACAAAAATAGGGAATTCACTGACAACACACCTCCCTAAAAGAAATGTTAAAAGCAGTTCTTCAGGCAGAAGGAAAATTATAGAGGTCAGAAAGTTGGATACATAAGAAAAAGAAGAGCATCAGTGAAGGAATAAGTTAAAGTAAAATAATGTTATTTTTATTCTTAATTAACCTAAAATGTAACTGTCTGAATTAATAATAGTAACAATCTATTGGGTAATTAGAGCATACTGGTAAGTAAAACGGATGGTCACTCTGTCACAGGGAACTAGAGAGGGAGACTGGGAACACAGTTATAAGTTATCATCACTGCACATATTCTTTGAAGGTAGACTTAGATTAAATATATATATTACAAATTCCAAGGAAAGAACTAAATTTTTTAAAGAAACATAACAGATTTGCTAAAAGAGGAGATAAAAGAGAATCATATAAGGTGACCAGTTTAAATCAGGGGAAGAGAGAAACAAAGAACAAATGCAAGAAATAGAAAACAGTTGTCAACATAGCAGATATTAATTCACCTATATCAGTAGTCACTTTAAATGCAAATGATACTGATACACGAGTTAAAAGATTACAATTCTCAAAATAGATTTAAAGCAAAAAAAAAAAAAAAAACAAGATCCAACTTTATGTTGTCACACAAAACCCATGAAAAATTTGAAGACTCAAATAAGTGAAAAGTAAAGAGATGGAGAAAACTATCCATACTAACACTAATCAAAGCAAGCTAGAATAGCTGTAATAGCTTCAAATAAAGTTGATTGCAGAACAAGGAAAATTATTAGGGACAAAGACAGGTATTACTAATAAGAAAGGGGTCAATTCTCCAAGAAGACATAACAGCCACTATGGAAAACAGTTTGATGACTCTTCAAAAAGTTAAACCAAATTATCAGATGACCCAGCAATTCCCCCAAAACACACACACACACACACACACAAAGATATAACAATCCCAAACATGTATATACCTAATAATAGTGTCAAAATACATGCAGCAGAAACTGATAAAGTGGCAAGGAAAAGTCAACAAATCCATTATTATAACTGGAGACTTTAATACCCCTCTGTCAGTAATTGACTGCAAGCGCAGAAAATCATAAAGGACAGAGTTGAACTCAACAGCACCATCAATCAGCTGGATCTAATTGACATTTATAGAATACTCCACCCAACAAAACATTATTTTTGAGCTTTCATGCAATGTTCACCAAGATAGACCACAATTCTGAACCATTAAATAATCTTAACATGTTAAAAAAGAATAAAAATCATACAAAGTATGTTCTCAAACTACAATAGATGCAGTAGATATCGACAACAGAAAGATGGCTGGAAAATACCCAAATATTTGAAAACTGGGCAACATGCTTCTAAATAACAGATGGCTTAAAGAAGAAATCTCAAGAAATATTTAAAATATCACACTAAATGGAACCAAAAATACAACTTTTCAAAATTTCGAAGGAAATCTAGAGTATTAAATGCTATCAAAAGAAAAAATATGAAAGCAATACTTAGGGCTGCCAACGCCCCAGTGGAGAAGCTGAGGTCATCATCAAATTTGAAATATTTAAAGTGGATACAGAGAGGAATTAAGATGGCAGAGGATTAGAGGAACCCTAAGCTTATCTTGTCTCTTAAATACAGCTAAATAGTTATCAAATCATTCTGAACACCCGAGAAATCAATCGGAGGTATGAGAGAACAAAAATTCCAAGTCTACAGGTAAAAAAGTGACCACTGTTTGGAAGGTAGGAGGTGGAAATACTTGAATTTGGGGAAGTTGTGGATACTGCAATGTGGAGGGAGCCAGCTTATAGAGGCTACTGCAACGTACTATAAGCAGCAGAGCACAAAATCAGAACTTTTAGGATCTGCTACAGTGGTGTAAGTGCCTAACTTAAAGGTGCTAAAGTGGCAAAGCAGGGCAGAATCCCAGGTGTAACACTGTGGTCTGAGCATCCCCTGGGTCACAAGAACAGGTTGTGCTTAAGTACTGCACTATACCCAGGCATAGGAGTGTGGAAGCTGGCAGAGAACAGCAAGTATAGGTATTGGCTTTCTGCTCTGTGTTGCCATAACCTACGCACCACTGCATGGCTGTGGGACTGCTTTCCTGGGATGGTCCGGCAAATGGCAGAAGTGTGGTGAGACCCTTCCTGAGAGGACCAGTGTAGGTCTGCACAGGGGGAGTCCCTAAAATTTGGAGTTTTGAAACTCAACCACACAGCTGAGGTAATAAAGCTCAGACACAGGCAGGGTGAATGCAGGGTTCTAATGGGAACCAGGGAGACAAAAGTCATTGATTGCTCTTCTGTGAGGGCTCACCAAAGAGGGGAGCATACAACCTTTCAGCTCCAGGGCTAGAGAGAGGGGTGCCACCATATTCATCCTACCCATTAGATGTGAAAATCTTCAGGAGCAAAAAAGCACCTTCTACTGGAGTCCAGAACTGTTTACACCAAGTCCCACCTCTGCAACATGGAGGCACATTCAGACTAGGGCAAGTCCACCTAAAAATCAGCACAACAGGCCCCTCCCCTGGGAGACCAGCACAAACAGCTCACTCACACAAAGTCTACTGTTCTTAGGGTACTACAAAGCTTCATCTCTAGGGGAAAATATTAGCTTCCTTTGCACTTTTATTCTTTTTTTTTTATTATTATTTTTTCATTTATTTTCTCATTCTCAATTCTTTTTTATCATTTTTTAAAATTTCTATTTCCTTATTTAACAATTACTTATTTATTTTAGGGAGAGAGAGAGAGCACATGCAGTGGAGGGGCAGAGGGAGAAAGAAAGAAAGTCTCAGGCACACTCCATGCTGAGCATAGACCCTAAGGTAAGGCTCTATCTCACCACACTGAGATCACAACTTTAGCCAAAACCAAGAGTCAGACGCTTAAGTGACTGCACCATCCAGGTACCCCTTTTAACTTTTTTTCTGCATATATACTTTATATATACATATTTCTGTTTGTTTGTTTTCTTTCATTGTATTTTATGTTTATTTTATTTTATTTTTCTTTCTTGTTTGGGGATCTAGATTCTTTTAACAAGCAGACCAAAACGCCCAGGACCTAGTTTTTTGTTGTTGTTGTTGTTTGTTTTTTTCTTTTTCTTTCTTCTTTTCTTTTCTGGACAAAATGATGCGTTGGAAAAACTCAATCCAAAACAAAGAACGGGGAAAAAAAGAAAGAAAGAAAGAACAGCAGATAGTACTCACAGCCAGGGATTTAATCAATATAGATATAAGTAAGATGTCTGAACTAGAATTTAAAACAATGGTTATAAGGATACTAGCAGGGCTTGAAAAAAGCATAGAGGACACTAGAGAATCCCTTACCTCAGAGATAAAAGAGGTAAATCTGAAATTAAAAATGCTACAACTGAGATGCAATCCCAAGTGGAGGACATAAAAATGAGAATGGACGAAGCAAAGGAGTAAATCACTGATACAGAACATAAAATTATAGAAAATAATGAAGCTGAAATGAAGAGGGGGGAAAAGGTAATGGACCATGAAGGCAGACTTAGGGAACCCAATGACTTATTAAACCGTAATATCATTTGTATCATAAGAGTCCCAGAAGATGAAGACAGAGAAAAGGGGGCAGAAAGTTTACTCAAAAAAATCATAACTGAAGGGTGCCCGGGTAGCTCAGTCAGTCAAGTGTCTGCCTTCAGTTCAGGTCATGATCCTGGAGCCCCAGGATTGAGCCATACATCTGCCTCCCTGCTCAGCAAGGGGTCTGGTTCTCCCTCTGCTCCTCCCCACCGGCTCATGTTCTCTCTCTCTCTCTCTCTCAAATAAATAAATAAATAAAATTATAGCTGAAAACTTTCCTAATCCAGGAAAGGACCCACAAATCAGAATCCAAGAAGCACAGAGAATACCCATTTAATTCCCAAGGCATGTCATTGTCAAATACACAGACAAGGAAAGAATCCTGAAAGGAGAAAGGGGAAAAAGTCCTTAACTTACAAAGGAAGACAGATTAGGTTCACAGCAGATCTGCCACCAAAACCTGGCAGTCCAGAAAGGAGTGGAAGAAAATATTATACATGCTGAATGGGAAAAATATGCAGTCAAGAATTCTTTATCCAGTTAAGCTGTCACTCACAATAGAAGAAGAGATAAAGAGTTTCCCAGACAAACAAAAACTAAAGAAGTTCATGACCACTAAACCAACCCTGCAAGGAATTTTAAGGGGGACTCTTTGAGTGAAGGGGGGGAAAAAAGGAACAAAGACTAGAAAGGACCAGAGAACATCACCAGAAATACCAACTCTACATGTAATATAATGACACTAAATTCATATCTTTCAATAATCATTGAAAACCTAATCATTCTAGGGGCGCCTGGGTGGCTCATTGGGTTAAGCCTCTGCCTTTGGGTTAGGTCGTGATTCCAGGGTCCTGGGATTGAGCCCTGCATGGGGCTCTCTGCTCAGTTGGGAGCCTGCTTCCCCCTCTCTGCCTGCCTCTCTGCCTACTTGTGATCTCAAATAAATAAATAAAATATTTTTAAAAATCATTCTAAATATAAAAGGACTAAATGCTCCAATCAAAAGACATTGGGTATCAGAATGAATTAAAAAATAAGATCCACCTATATGCTGCCTATAAAAGATTCATTTTAGACCTAAAGACACTGCAGATTGAAAAGTGAAGGGATAGAGAACCATCTATCATGCTAATGGACATCAAAAGAAAGCCAGAGTAGCCACCCTTGTATCAGAAAAACTAGATTTTAAAGCAAAGACTGTAACAAGAGATAAAAAAGGACATTATATCATAATTAAGAGGTCTTCCCATCAGGAAGATCTAACAATTGTAAATATTTATGCCCCCAACTTGGGAGCATGCAAATACCTAAATCAATTAATAATACGCATAAACAATATAAATATAATATAAATAGTAAACATAAACATTTATAATAATACAATAATAGTAGGGGACTTTTACATCCCACCTACAGCAATAGACAGACTATCTAAGCAGAAAAATCAACAAGGAAACAAAGGCTTTGAATGACACAATGGACCAGATGGACTTAACAGATATATTTAGAGCATTTCATCCTGAAGCAGCAGAATACACTTTCTTTTCAAGTGTACATGGAACATTCTCCAGAAAAGATCACATACTGGGTCACAAATCAGGCCTCAACCATTACAAAAAGATTAAGATGATACCTTGCATATTTTTAGACCACAATGCTATGAAGCTTGAAGTCAACCACAAGAAAAAATTTTAAAAGACCACAAATACATGGATATTAAAAAATATCCTACTAAAGAATGAATGGGTTAATCAGGATATTAAAGAAGAAATTTTTAAAAATACATGGAAGCAAATGCAAATGAAAATATAACAGTTCAAAACAATTGGAATGCAGCAAAAGCAGTCATAAGAGGGAAGTATTTTTTTTTAAAGATTTTATTTATTTATTTGACAGACAGAGATCATAAGTAGGCAGAGAGGCAGACAGAGAGAGAGGTGGAAGCAGGCTCCCCGCAGAGCAGAGAGCCCGATGTGGGGCTCGATCCCAGGACACCGGGACCATGACCTGAGCCGAAGGCAGAGGCTTTAACCCACTGAGCCACCCAGGTGCCCCAGAGGGAAGTATTTTGCAATACAGGCAACTCCTCAAAAAGCAAGAAAAGTCTCAAATATACAAGCTAACCTTATGCCAAAAGGAGCTACAGAAGAACCAGCAAACAAAGCCTAAAACCAGCAGATGAAGGGAAATAAAGGTCAGAGCAGAAAAAAATGATATAGAAACAAACAACAACAACAAAAACAGTATGAAACTAAGAGCTGGTTCTTTGAAAGAATTAATAACATTGATAAGCCCCTAGCCAGACTTTTCAAAAAGAGAAAGGACTCAGATAGATAAAATCATGAATGAAAGAGGAGAGATCACAACCAACGCCACAGAAATACAAACAATTATAAGATAATACTATGAAAAATTATATGCCAACAAACTGGGCAACCTGGAAGAAATGGACAAATTCCTAGAAACCTACAAAATATCAAAACTGAAACATGAAGAAATAGAAAATTTGAACAGACCCATAACCAGCAAACAAATTGAATCAGTAATCAAAAATCTCTCAACAAACAAAATCCAGGGCAGGTAAGATTCCCAGGGGAAATTCTACCAGACATTAAAGAAGAGTTAATACCTATTCTTCTGAAACAGTTCCAAAAAATAGAAATGGAAGGAAAACTTCCAAATGCCTTCTACAAGACCTGCATTACCTTCATTCCAAAACCAAAGACTACACTACAAAGTAGAATTATAGGCCAATTTCTCTGAGGAACATGGATGCAAAAATTCTCAATAAAATACCAGCAAGTCAAATTCAACAGTACATTAAAAGGATTATTCACCATGATCAAATGGGATTTATCCCTGAGCTGCAGGGGTGGTTCAACATTCACAAATCAAATCAACATGATACATCACATTTACAAAAGAAATGATAAGAAAAAAAAAAAGGATAAGAACCATATGATCCTCTCACTAGATGCAGAAAAACAATCTGACAAAATATAGCATCCTTTCTTGATAAAAACCCTCAACAAAGTTAGAATAGATGGAACATATCTCAATATCATAAAGGTCATATACAAAAGACCCACAACTAATATCCTCAATGGGGAAAAACTGAAAGCCTTTCCTCTATGGTCAGGAACAAGACAAGAATGTCCACTCACACCATTACTATTTAACATAATACTGAAATTCTTAGCCTCAGCAATCACAAAACAAAAAGAAATAAAAGGCATCCAATTGGCAAGGAAGAAGTCAGACTTTTGCTATTTGCAGAAGACATGATACTCTATGTAGAAAACCTGAAAGACTCTACCAGAAAATTGCTAGAACTCACACATGAATTCAGCAAAGTTGCAGGATATAAAATCAATGTGCAGAACTCTGTTACATGTCTATACACCAATAACAAACCAGAAGAAAAAGATACAAAGGATCAATCCCATTTGCAACTACACCAAAAAACAATAAGATACCTAGGAATAAACCTAACCAAAGAGATAAAAGATCTATACTCTGAAAACTATAAAACACTTACAAAAGAAATTGAAGAGGACACAAACAAATGTAAAAGAATTCCATGCTCATGGATTGGAAAAACAAACATTAAAATGTCTTTGCTGGGGCACCTGGGTGGCTCAGTTGATTAAGTGGCTGCCTTCAGGTCAGGTCATGATCCCAGGGTCCAGGGATCGAGACTCATATCAGGCTCCCTGCTCAGCAGACAGCCTGCTTCTCCCTCTCCCTGCTGCTCTGCCTGCTTGTGCTATCTTTCTGTCAAATGAATAAACAAAATCTTTTTTTAAAAATGTCTTTGCTACCCAATGCAATCTACGTATTTAACAGAATCCCTATCAAAACACTACCAGCATTTCTCGCAGAATTAGAATAAACAATACTAAAATTTGTATGGAACCACAAAAAAAAAAAACAAATATCCAAAGCAATCTCAAAAGAAAAGCAAAGCTGGAAGCATCACGATTCTAGACTTAAAGCTGTAGTCATCGACATAGTATAGTACTGGCACAAAAACAGACACATAGATCCATGGAACAGAACAGAGAACCCAGAAATGGACCCACAACTATATGGTCAACTAATCTTCGACAAAGCAGGAAAGAATATCCAGTGGAAAAAAGTCTCTTCAACAAATGGTGTTGGGAAAACTGGACAGCAACATTCAGAAAAATGAAACTGTACCACTTCCTTACACCATACATACACACACACACACACAAAATCAAAATGGATGAAAGGCATAAATGTGAGACAAAACACCATCAAAATCTAGAGGAGAAAAGAAGCAGCAACCTCTTTGACCTTGACCACAGCAACTTCTTATTAGGCAAGTATCCAGAGGCAAGAGAAACAAAAGCAAAAATAAACTATTAGAATTTCAACAAGATGGAAAGCTTTTGCACACCAAAAGAAACAATCAAAAAAACTAAAAGACAGCCTACAGAATGGGAGAAGATATTTGCAAATTACATATCTGATAAAGGGTCAGTATCCAAAAATCTATAAAGTACTTACCAAACTCAACTCCCAAAAAAACAAATAATCCAGTTAAGAAATGGGTAAAAGACATGAACAAACAATTTTTCCAAAGACAACCAGATGGCTAATAGACACATGAAAAGATGCTCAATATCACTTATCATTGGGCCAATACAAATCAAAACCACGATGAGATACCACTACATACCTCTATCAGAATGGCTGAAATTGACAACACAGGAAACAAGAGATGTTGGTGAGGATGCAAAGAAAGGGAAACCCTCTTACACTGTTTGAAGGAATGTAAACTGGTGCAGCCACTCAGGAAAACAGTATGGAAGTTCCTCAGAGAGTTAAAAATAGAACTACCCTATGGCTCAGCAATTGCACTACCTGGTATTTACCCAAAGGATACAAAAGTACTCATTCAAAGGGACACATGCACCCCCATATTTATAGCATTATCAACAACAGCCAATTATGAAAACAGCCCAAATGTCCATGGACTGATGAATAGGTAAGGAAGATGTGGTATACACATACAATGAAACATTACCCAGCCATCGAAAAGAATGAAATCTTGCCATTTGCAATGACATGAATGAAGCTAGACTGTATCATGCTAAACAAATTAAGTCAGTCAGAGAAAGACAAATACCATATGATTTCACTCATATGTGGAATTTAGGAAACAGAACAGATAAACATAGGGGAAGGGGAAGAAGAGAGAAAGAGAAGGAAGCAAAAAATAAGAGACTCTTAGCTATAGAGAAAAAACTGAGGGTTGATCGAGGAGAGGTAGGTGGGGGGTGGGCTAAATGGCTGATGAGTATTAAGGAAAGCACTTGTGATGAGCACTGGGTTTTATATGTAAGTGATGAATCACTAAATTCTACATCTGAAACCAATTTTACCATATATGTTAACTAACTAGAATTTAACTTAAAAACTTGAAATTTAAAAAATGAAGTAAAGGTCACATTACTAATCCCATGGATATTTAAAGGGTAGTAAAGGAATAACACTAATAACTCTATGCCCATGAATTTGGTAACAGATGAAACTGGCCAATTCCTTGAAGATGCAAACCACCAAAATTTACACAAGGATAACCAGATAACCTGAATATCCCTATATCAGCTAAATCGAAATCAATAATTTAAAAACTTCCAAAAAAAAATCTTTAAAAACTTCCAAAAAAGAAAACACCCTAGACTAATATTGTTTTACTGGTGAATTATATCAAACATTTAAAGAAAGAATAATACCAGTTCTTCAGTTACTTTCAAAGAGTTGGAGCAGAAGGAACACTTTCAAATTCATTCTTTAATGCCAGTATTATCCTAATACCAAAACTAAATAAAGACATTACAAGAAAGGAAGGCTACAGATCAGTATCTCTAATGAACATAGATATAAAAATCCTTAACAAAATACTAGCAAATTAAATCTTACAATTCATAAAAAGAATTATATAACACAACCAAGTATGATTTATTTCAATTATGCAAGACCAATTTAACACTTTAAAAAAATCAATGTATTGCCACATCAATAGGTGAAATTGGAAAAATAAGTGTT
This sequence comes from Enhydra lutris kenyoni, assembly GCF_002288905.1. Classification (NCBI taxonomy): domain Eukaryota; kingdom Metazoa; phylum Chordata; class Mammalia; order Carnivora; family Mustelidae; genus Enhydra; species Enhydra lutris. The sequence goes on along the minus strand of NW_019154089.1, from coordinate 39,886,168 downwards.
CATACCAATTGTCACACAAAAAAGCATTTGACAAAATTCTTAATAATAACCCTCAGAAAACTACAAATAAAGGAGGAACTTCCTCAACTTGATAAAGAACATCTACCAAACAAACAAAAGCTATCATTATACTTGGGAAAATTATGAAGATGGTTTAGCAAGTTCTCATATATTCCATATTCAGTTTTACCTATTATTAAGACCCTATAACATTATGCTACAGTTGTAATAATTATTGAACCATATTGATATTATTATTATATAGTGTAAGCCCAGACCGTTGTTTTTCTTTTTTGTAATGCCTCTGCCTGACTTAAGCCTTGATTGCTGAGGCACCCATTTAAAAGGGGCTATCTTTAATAAACACATTGCCAGCCACAGGATTATATAAAAAGGCAGGCTACCTGTCTCCCTCCCCCCACCATCCCAGGCTCCTTTGTTTTAGAGATCCTGCTTGATTTCAATAACTGACCAAATGGACCACTTGCCTTTCCTCTCCACTTGGCCCCCTACCTGCCACTGTAAATTCTCACTGTTTTATTTTAAATTTGATAAGCAAGAGTGACCCCTGTGGAAACCCTAGGCCCCTACCCTCAATCCCAGTTAAAATAGAACCCCTAGCCCATATGCTCTCTCTCTGTACCTTCAACCTCACTGGTGAATTATATCACCCAGTGTGTTTTATGTAATTTCCAGGTTTAATAAATAATAAAATCTCTATTTTTTTTCAAAGTTTCCTTATGATTGTTGCTGAGGGGTATCTTGCAAACATAATAAGAACCATAAAGTCTGGTTCAACCACAACATCGGTTATTTGTTACATAACAATAATTCAAAGGACTAAATTTGATGATCTAATTGGCTTTATTAAACAAATCATGAATCAGGCAGCGTCCCATCTAGCAAGTAGAAGGGAGTTGTACATAGTGAAAGGTTCTTACAGGAAGGAGGGTGGAGCAAGACATTATTAGCAAAAGAAAAGAAATACTGTTTCAGGCCAGGTCGTCTTCTCTTAACCAGAAGGCCAGGGTGTCCTATTAGGAAGATTACCTCATCTTCCTTTGGGCCCAGGACAGAGAGGGACCACGTGACAGATTACCTCATTCGTGCTGACCAGAATACGCCAGGTTGATTTGCTTAAAATTCCACTTCTGGAGAGGTAGAAACTGCAATTAAATCTTGGTTTGCTGTCCTAGGGGCAAGGGAGTTCACCTTGGGCCTATAGTTTTCTATTAAATAATAAGCTGAGACCAACACAAAACACTGTATTAGCTAAAGTCAATACTACTCAGATTTCCTTAGTTTATACTTAGTATCCTTTTTCTCTTCTAGGACACCACATTACATTTAGTCATCAGGTCTCCCAAAGCTCCTCTCAGCTCTAACAGTTTCTGAGACTTTCGGTCTTGGTTACCTTGACAGCTTTGAGGAGTATTGGTACAGTATTTTTTTTTTTTTTTATTTGACAGACAGATCACAAGTAGGCAGGGAGGCAGGCAGAGAGAGACAGGAGGAGGCAGGCTCCCTGCTGAGCAGAGAGCCCGATGTGGGACTCAATCCCAGGACCCTGAGATCATGACCTGAGCCGAAGGCAGAGGCTTTAACCACTGAGCCACCCAGGCGCCCCTGGTACAGTATTTTGTAGAATGTCTGCCAACACAGATTTGTCTGATGCTTCTCTTACAATCAGATGGACATTATGGGTGTGGTAGAGGAAAACCACAGAGGCAAAGTACGAATCTCACCACATCATACTGATGGTACATACTATCTACATGACTTTGACTGTTGATGTTAACCCTGATCACTTGCTTGAGGTAGTGCTTGTCAGGATTCTCAACTAAAGATGCTATTTTCCCCCTTTGTATACAATACTTTTGGAAGGAAGTCATTATGTGCAGCCCACACATAAGGAGTAAGGAGTTATCTTCCACCTCCTTGATAGTAAAGTATATACATAACTTATTTGAATTTTTCTACATGAGAGATTTGTCTCTTCTCCAATTTATTTATTTATTCAATCATTTATCTATATATGGGCACCTGGGTGGCTCAGTCGGTTAAGTGCCTGCCTTTGGCTCAGGTCATGATCCCAGGGTCCTGGGATGAGTCCCACACAGGCTTCCTGCTCAGGAGGAGCCTGCTTCTCCCTCTTCCTCTGCCTGCCGCTCCCTCTGCTTGTGCTCTCTCACTCTCTGTCAAATAAATAAATAAAATCTTTTAAAAATAATAATAATAATTTATATCAATATGGACTCATGATTATTTCTTTTATACTTTACTATTTTCTTTATTTTACTACCCAAATTGTTCCAGTTTTGGTCAGTGGGAGTTCTTTCGGTTTGTTCTTATGTCCCTTTGACATCACATACCCCTATCATTGTGGGGGAGATTTTAAATTTGAGATCTTCCTTACTTTCTAGCACTACAAGATACTTCAGATTTACCTTGTACATTATTTGCGCAGTCCTAGAGCCAGCCATTTCTGCATGGCACCCTAGTTCCTTTTACCGGAGAGTGATACTAGAAACAAACATCTGGGTGATAGGTGCACTCATTGCTACTGAGACATCATAGCTTCTAGGACTTCTCAACTGACAAAGCCAGAAAATATATGCCTATACTAACCTATATTTAGATACACATATCTATAAATATATTGTAAATATTTCTGTATGTTACTATCTGTGTCTATATTAGGGTAAACATGAGGTCACACTAGATCCAACTCTAGATCATTACCCCATTCTAGATCATTGTAGCCTCCTCCTTGCTTATCTGTAACCTCCAACAGTGACACACCTTGCTCCCACCATCTGCCATCTATTTGTTTATTTGTTCAATTCCAATGTCCATATATAGTAGTTTCAGAATTGTTAATCTATACCCCTGTGAAAAACAATTTTATCAACTAGAGTAAAGTGCCTTCTGCAGACTCCACTTATTTCCAAAGTTACACAGGTCAGTACTGTTTCTCCACCACCACCCCTGCACCTTACAGTGAAACTACTTCATACATTTATAGAGCAATTAGATTGGTTTGTTACATTCTTATTACATCTGGTATCTTCCACTTTCTAAATGATTCTTTTTTAATTGCATACATTAAGTTTCACTCTTTGTGCTATAAAGTTCTATGGGTTTTGACAAATACATGTCACATATCCATCACCAGAGCAACATAAAACAGTTTCACGATCCCAAAAATATCCTTATACTTCCCCTATTCAACCTCACCCCTAAACTCCTGGAAACTACATCTCTATAGTTTTGCCTTTTCCACAAGTCGTATAACTAAACCATACAGTGTGCAGCCTTTTCAGACTGGCTTCTTTCACTTAGCAATACACATTTAAGATGTACCCATGTCTTTTCATAGCTTAGTAGCTCATTTCTTTATATCACTGAATAGGAAATGTTGTACTATGGTTCATTCACCTATTTGCCTACTGAAGGGCATCTTGGTGGGTTTCAGCTTTTGAAAATTATGAATAAAATTACTATAAACATTCATGCACATTTTATGTGTTGACATAAGTTTTCAATTCACTTGGTTAGACATCTAGGAGTGTAATAGCTGGATCATATGGCAAGACTACATTTAGCTCACCATTTTAATAGATATCTAGTAGTAAGGTGGTATCTTACTGTCGTTTTAATTTGCAATTCCTTAATGACATTATGTTGAGTATCTTTTCATATACTTATTTGCTATCTGTATTATTTTCCTTGGTGAAGAGTCTTTTGGATATTGGACCCATTTTTAAATGCAGTTGTTTTCTTCTTGTACAGTTTGAAGAGTTCTTTGTATATACTGGATTCAAGTCTTTTTACAAATATGTGTTCTGAAAAGATTTTCTTTGTGAGTTTTCTTTTCATTCTCTTAACAGTGTCTTTCATAGAAAAATTTTTAGCTTTAGTGTAGTCCAATTTACCAAATTTTTCTTTCATGTGTTATTTTTTAGGATATATATCTAAAAAGTCATCACCAAATCCAGGGTCATCTAGATTCTCTGTTATCCTCTAGAAGTTTAATAGTTTTGCGTTTTACTTTTAGGTCTATGATTCATTTTGAATTAATTTTTATAAAAGGTATAAGATCTACGCCTAGACTTGTTTTGTATGTGGCTGTCCAATTGTTTCAGAACCACTTGTTTAAAAAAACTACCTTTTCTCCTTTGAATTGTCTTTGATCCTTCATCAAAAACCAGTTGACTATATTTGTAGGAGTCTTTTTCTGGCCTCTCTATTCTGCTCCATTATCTATTTGTCCATTCTTTAGCTGATACCCCACTATCTTCATTACTGCAGGTTTATTGTAAGTTTTAAGTCAGGTATTATCAGTCTTTGAACTCTCTTCTTCTTCAATATTGTATTGCTTATTTTGGGTATTTTGCCTTTCCATATAAATTTTATAGTTTTTCAATATCCACAAAATAATTTGCTAGGATCTTGATCGAAATTGTCTCGAATCTATAGATCAACTTTGAAAGTACTGACTTAATAATATTGTGTCTTCCTATCAATAAACATGGCATATCTCACATTTATTTAGATCTTCTTTGATTTATTTCATCAGGGTTTTGTAGCTTTCTTTCTATAGGCCTTGAAGATATTTTCTTAGATTTATAACTAAATATTCAATTTTTGTTATAAATAGTATTATTTTAATTTCAAGTTGCAAATGTTTGTTACAGATACACAGGAAAGCAGCTGATTCTTATATATTCATCTAGCTTCCTATGGCCTTGACTTAATGACTTATTTGTTCCCAGAGTTCATTCGTTTGTTTGTGTATTTATCATTTATTAATTATCCTACTACATTAACTAGGACTTCCAATAAATACTGAATGATATAATAATCATTTCCTCCATAGTTTTCCCAGCACATACCTAGCTAGTTCATGATAAAAATTTAATCCTCATCTTGGTCTAATAATCAGAAGGTGAATTAGGGGCAGATCCTGAGATGAACCAACATAATATTGCTGCTTGCCTGACAATCTTCAAGAAAGAGATACTCCTTTTTCCTGCAGTGGAGAGTTGATGCCACATTTGCAAACACAGAGAGCACAAGAGAATCTACATGCTCAAATTTATGTACCAAGATAGCCTCATATGAGGTCTTAGGGTCTCACTATTTCCCTATCAGGGACTTAATCTTTAGCATAGATTTGGCTAGGCTGAGAATTCAGCCTTTTTCAAAGTTCTGCCACTCTTAAAAATAAGGTCCTATGCTGATCTTCATCTCCATCTCTTCTTCACTAGTAGGAAATGGAAGTCATTTGGAAACTAATCTAAGTCCTCTAACTCTCATACCTTGCTTGAAATTGGTGGTTGACTCTCCTGAGCCTATGATTTTCTCTTTTCATTAGAAATCAACAATAGCCACCCAGTTTCACAGTTCTTGTATTCTTTCTCTGCTACCTTCCAAACGTCAGAAATAATAAACAAATCAGTGAAAATTCTTCAACTATACGCATCCCCATTCACCATAGGTAAAAGACTCAACAACTGTACTTCTACCATATATCATAACAGATTATCATAACTGATGATGAGATATTCTATTATACTGACAGAAAGTGATCCAACCTGGGATCTCATTCTTAGAGTCTACTGCCTAGGAGCACTTCTAAAAATGAATATATTAGCTTGAGTTCCCTAGAAACAGAGCCGGAAATAGGGTTATAGTATACATAATTTATTGAGAGAATGCCCTTCAGGAAAAAATTCTACAGAGAGAGAATAAGGCAGAATAGGAAAGGAAAAGAAGTCAAGCAGGAATGCAGTCTTTGGTGAAAGCTAGCTATGGCTTAATCTACAGAAGGAGGTTCAGAAGCATAAACCCACCATAGGTTAAGCCTTCCTGAGGAAAAAAGCCAGACTTTTGTGCTCCTACATTAGTCATTGACTGGTTAAGTAACATCCCTAGTGGAGATGTAACTGCCAGAGGTAGATGGTTCCCATTAAAAGAGGACCAGTTGTCTGGGGAGCAGCCATGAACTGTTGACACAGTATCTGAGGGTATGGGTATACTCACTGGCTTGGTAAACCAGAATCTGAGCAAGATACCACTAAATTACTACAAGTGTTGAAAGAAGGGTCTTTTCAGTATACAATGTTAGGTCAACTGGATATCCAGTTGACTGATAATATATTAATCTTGAACTTTCTTCATACCATATTAAAATGTCAGTTCCAATTGGATTGTATATTTACATATGAAAAGTGGCAGAATAAAAGGCCTAGAAAAAACCATACTATCTAGACATTATTAGAGTAATATAAGCATTTTTTTTTTTTTTAGAGAGAGAGAGAGAGAGAGTACGAGCAGGAGATGGAGAGTAGGAGACAGAAAATCTTAAACAGGCTCTAAACCCAGTGCAGAGCCCAATATGGGGCTCGGTCAAATGACACTGAGAATATGACCTGAGCCAAAGTCCAATGCTTAATCAACTGAGACACCCAGGAGCCCTAAGATTTCTTAAACATTAACAAAAAAGCATTATTCTTTTTTTTTTAATTTTTTAAATTTTTTTTAGCGTAACAGTATTCATTGTTTTTGCACCACACCCAGTGCTCCATGCAATCCGTGCCCTCTCCAACACCCACCACCTGGTTCCCCCAACCTCCCACCCCCACCCCTTCAAAACCCTCAGATTGTTTTTCAGAGTCCATAGTCTCTCATGGTTCACCTCCCCTTCCAATTTCCCTCAACTCCCTTCTCCTCTCCATCTCCCCTTGTCCTCCATGCTATTTGTTATGCTCCACAAATCAGTGAAACCATATGATAATTGACTCTCTCTGCTTGACTTATTTCACTCAGCATAATCTCTTCCAGTCCCGTCCATGTTGCTACAAAAGTTGGGTGTTCATCCTTTCTGATGGAGGCATAAGACTCCAGAGTATATATGGACCACATCTTCCTTATCCATTTGTCCATTGAAGGGCATCTTGGTTCTTTCCACAGTTTGGCGACCGTGGCCATTGCTGCTATAAACATTGGGGTACAGATGGCCCTTCTTTTCACTACATCTGCATCTTTGGGGTAAATACCCAGTAGTGCAATTGCAGGGTCATAGGGAAGCTCTATTTTTAATTTCTTGAGGAATCTCCACACTGTTCTCCAAAGTGGCTGCACCAACTTGCATTCCCACCAACAGTGTAAGAGGGTTCCCCTTTCTCCACATCCTCTCCAACACATGTTGTTTCCTGTCTTGCTAATTTTGGCCATTCTAAGTGGTGTAAGGTGGTATCTCAATGTGGTTTTAATTTGAATCTCCCTGATGGCTAGTGATGATGAACATTTTTTCATGTGTCTGATAGTCATTTGTATGTCTTCATTGGAGAAGTGTCTGTTCATATCTTCTGCCCATTTTTTGATATGATTACCTGTTTTGTGTGTGTTGAGTTTGAGGAGTTCTTTATAGATCCTGGATATCAACCTTTTGTCTGTACTGTCACTTGCAAAGATCTTCTCCCATTCCGTGGGTTGCCTCTTTGTTTTGTTGACTGTTTCCTTTGCTGTGCAGAAGCTTTTGATTTTGATGAAGTCCCAAAAGTTCATTTTCGCTTTTGTTTCCTTTGCCTTTGGAGACATATCTTGAAAGAAGTTGCTGTGGCTGATATCGAAGAGGTTACTGCCTATATTCTCCTCTAGGATTCTGATGGATTCCTGTCTCACGTTGAGGTCTTTTACCCATTTTGAGTTTATTTTTGTGTACGGTTTAAGAGAATGGTCGAGTTTCATTCTTCCACATATACCTTGATCCCCAAACCAGGCAAAGACCCTACCAAAAAAGGAGAATTTCAGACCAATATCACTGATGAATATGGATGCTAAGATTCTCAACAAGATCCTAGCAAACAGGATCCAACAGCACATTAAAAAGATGATCCACCATGACCAGGTGGGATTCATCCCTGGGCTACAAGGATGGTTCAACATTCTCAAATCAATCAATGTGATAGAGCAAATCAATAAGAGAAGAGAGAAGAACCACATGGTCTTCTCAATTGATGCAGAAAAAGCATTTGACAAAATCCAGCATCCGTTCCTGATTAAAACGCTTCAAAGTATAGGGATAGAGGGAACATTCCTGAACTTCATCAAATCTATCTATGAAAAACCCACAGCAGATATCATCCTCAATGGCAAAAAGCTTGCAGCCTTCCCGTTGAGATCAGGAACACGACAAGGATGCCCACTGTCACCACTCTTGTTCAACATAGTATTAGAAGTCCTAGCAACAGCAATCAGACAACAAAGAGAAATAAAAGGTATCCAAATTGGCAATGAAGAAGTCAAACTCTCTCTCTTCGCAGATGACATGATTCTTTATATGGAAAACCCAAAAGACTCCACCCCCAAACTACTAGAACTCATACAGCAATTCAGTAACGTGGCAGGATACAAAGTCAATGTACAGAAATCAGTGGCTTTCTTATACACTAACAATGAAAATACAGAAAGGGAAATTAGAGAATCGATTCCATTTACTACAGCACCAAGAACCATAAGATACCTGGGAATAAACCTAACCAAAGAGGTAAAGGATCTGTACTCGAGGAACTACAGAACACTCATGAAAGAAATTGAAGAAGACACAAAAAGATGGAAAACAATTCCATGCTCTTGGATCGGAAGAATAAACATTGTTAAGATGTCTATACTGCCTAGAGCAATCTATACTTTTAATGCCATTCCGATCAAAATTCCACTGGTATTTTTCAAAGAGCTGGAACAAATAATCCTAAAATTTGTATGGAATCAGAAGAGACCCTGAATCGCTAAGGAAATATTGAAAAACAAAAATAAAACTGGCGGCATCACGTTACCTGATTTCAAGCTTTACTACAAAGCTGTGATCACCAAGACAGCATGGTACTGGCATAAAAACAGACACAGAGACTAGTGGAACAGAGTAGAGAGCCCAGATATGGACCCTCAACTCTATGGTCAAATAATCTTCTACAAAACAGGAAAAAAATATAGAGTGGAAAAAAGACAGTCTCTTCAATAAATGGTGCTGGGAAAACTGGACAGCATTATTCCTTTTTTTAAGATTTTATTTATTTATTTATTTGACTCAGAGAGAGAGATCACAAGTAGGCAGAAAAAGAAGGGGAAGCAGGCTCCCCACTGAGCAGAGAGCTTGATGCGGGGCTCGATCCCTGGGCCCTGAGAATATGACCTGAGCCGAAGGCAGAGGTTTAACCCACTGAGCCACTCAGGTGCCCCAAAAAAGCATTATTCTTAAAGAAAATGATGGTGGAATTAGTAACTTTTGTATATTTAAAGACCTATTTAAGAGAATGAAAAGACAAGCCACATAATGAAAGAAAGTATGTGCATGAAGAATCTGACCAAGGTCTCATATCCAGAACAGATGACATATTCCTAAAAGCAATAAGGAAAACACCAGCAACCTTTTTTTTTTTTTTAATTGACAAAAGACATAAGCTGGCACTTCACAAAAGAGGATACCAAAATGACTAATAAACATAGGAAAGAGCTCTCGAGTTCCTTAATCACCAGAAAAATCTGAAACCACTATATATCCATCAGAGTGACTAGAAGTAAGAAGACTAATAATAAGTGCTGGATAGGATGCGGGAAAAGGAACTTAAATACACTGCTACTCAGAAGGTGAGTTGTTATAGCCACTTTGAAAAACTGCTTAATTGTATCTACCGAGAATATATGCCTACTCAATGACATACAAATTTCATTATTAGGTAAATACTGAATAGAAATGTGTACATGTGCAGACAACAGGACATGTCCAAAAATGTTCATAGCAGTGTTATTCTTAATAACTAAAACCTGGAAATTAACAAAATGCTCTTGAAGAGTAAAGCAGGCATATATATATGTAGTATGTGTATATATATGGTCATATATTCACAAAATGAAATTTCATACTGTAATAAAGATGAACATATTCTGCCACATGCAACAATATAAATTAGTGTCACAAAAAAAACCCATACTATATAAACTTATATAGTATAAAGTTTATGTATAAAGAAATCAGACAACTTATATAAAGTTTAAGTTATCTCTGGGGAAGAGGGAAGGTATAATGATTAGAAATAGGCACAAGAGGATTTTTCTGAAAATGTTAGGTTTTGTGACATTCATTTTGTGAAAATCCATCAAGGTAACACTGAGGATTTATGTCTTTACCTATATGAATTTTTATACAATATATAATATTATTTAGGAAAATGGAATTGCAATCAGTAAATTGTGATTTTTCTCATTTAGCCCAGAAATATAACCTTTTAAAAATATGTATTAAGTCTAATGCTAAACCCCATCATAATTATAATCAGATAATTCTGTGTAGTTTACAAAGCTTCTGCAAATGCATTATCTTTTCATTACTGTAATGATAAAAACAACTAAACCACTATTGGAACATGTCTATAGTAAAGGAGACACAGAGCCCAGCTTATATAAAGTTATCTTATGGCATGAAAGGGAAATGAGAGAGATGTAAAACACTGGAAACTCAATCTAGTCCCCAAGCATATCCAATGTAATATGATTTTATTTTTCTTATCACCTCATCATATTTTTTACTATCTTCTCTACCTTTTCCCCTCCTTTTCTTCTACTCTTTTTCCTCCTCAGTGTTTCTCTCCTTCTTTCCTCCCATTTCCTTTCTTCTTCAATCGCCTCTTCACAAGTTTCATGGAGACAGTGTACAGAGAGGTGAAGGTACTATCATTAAAGTTATTCCTGGGTGAAACAATCTGTTCTCTTTAATCTGTTAGCTTTAATTTTTCATCTGCCTAAATTTTCTCAAAAGGAAAAGGACAGAGCATGTAACAGTGATAACTACCTAACTTTCCACCAAAAATTCATGGCCCCCTGACCATAGTACAAAGATTATTTCAAGACTGATTCCCAGTTAGGGACTACATTTCCCAGTCTCCCATGCAATTACGTGAGACTATATAAATGAGTCTTAACTTATGAAAAATGAGTGGAAATTTTACATGCCATGTCCAGTTTTGGTCCATAAAATTCTCCAATGCATTTTGCTCTCTGCCCTTTTCCCCTAAGGAGGATCCTGGAGCATCCACATACTGAAATTGGCAAAGCCTCCATTATCCTGAATTTCTGAATGACTGTGTAGAGGAGGGATACTGCCCACATATTCCCCGCCCAACATTTGTGTGGGCAAGAAATGAATTTGTATTATAATTTGAGCCATTATATACTTTGGGGTCTATTTATTAAAGCAATTGGCCTATCCTAATTGATATGAAGTAATTTCAGAATCTTTAGTAAATAAGGATCACTGAATTATCTTTTCCAAGCCCTACGCTTTTTTCTGTAACTATACTGGTATGGAGGAGAGTCTAATTTTTCCATTCCATGTAATGTTATTGTGATCTTCCTCACTTGGTCTGCTCTCTAAAACAGGAAACAGAGCAGTTGTGTGTCAGGCTACTGTGCCATTAAGTCAAAAAAAAGTGGGATGGAAGGGAGCAGGAAAATGCCAATTAATTCCTGCAGCCCAAATAAAGGTGTATCTTTTCTCCTTAATTCTACATCAGTATCTTCACTAAGTGAAATGGTTTTACTAATAGACCATCAGAGTGCTCTGCAGAGAATACAACATTTGAAAAGAATGATGGGACTTAGTTAAGTTTCATTCAGAAATACAGTGGTTTCCTGAAAAATACCAGCTTCAGAATTTTATGGTTTGGAAACCAGAGATGAGGCTTATTTTTACAAATGTACTATTTTTAAAACAAAAAGAAAGAAATACTGAGCGCTTTGGTGAGTGTCCCACTACCCAAGCCTCCTGCTCAGAAAAACAATGCCAAGGAATTCCAGTAGTCTAGTTCACATGTGGCTTGGTAGGTGTCTTATACGTAAAGGCACATGAGGTTGTCAGATTGGCTCAAACTGCTCTAATCATAACCTTGGGGAACCAGTTCATGTTTGCCATAACTCCATCCCAGGAACATCTGGGAATCTCCTAAAACTTTAATAATGAATTGTGGGTAGAAATTTGATAAAGGACTTATGACATTGGTATTAATACCGTATGAGTTTTTCATGATTAACTTAATATAATAAAAGCCAAATGAATTAGAAATTATTTAGTCCAGTATTTTAGCCCATCACTGACATAGGTCAAGGTACCCCAAGTGCAATTTTTATGAATGCAGTGTTTGTTATGAGGCCACTAAGATGACAGCATATAAAGTATCACTGATGTCCATATGACTCCATTTGGCATTCTAACAGTTTCACTGTTTACAATTCGGGGCTTTCCGATCACGTGGGGGGTGCATTCCATAGCTCCCTCTGACAGAATAATTCCAGTGTGTCATTTCAGAAGAATATTGAACTAGACCTTAACTTGGCTAATACTCGAGTACTCCAAATTCCCAAGGGGTTATTTTTGATGGGAATCTGGCCCTAACTGCTCTGAAATGTTCATGTTTAACCTCTACAACTCAACCCAAGAACTATCTAGCCCAGATTTAGTGTTTAGTACAGTAGGTCATCCTGGGCTAACAAATAGGATACTCCAGTGAAGAAAAATGGAATTGACTAATGCTAAGGACTATCACTTCAGGTTAATGATTCTCAGGGAAAGGCTATGCTGCTCAGGGGCCACCATGCATCCATGACTGTGGGGATTGCCAGTGTCCACAGAAAGCTCTTTACACATTCCATTCATACTCATGCACACATTGGCATACCTAGGCACATGCACACACATAGACAGTTCCCTGACTACCTGTAGTACTGATTTGAGTCTCCATTCACAAACTCCAGCTATCTTAAAAACAAAAAAAAAATCTTCCTCCATTAGAGGACTTCTTGGAGGTATAAGCAAATAGGAGTTTCACCACCCTTTATGAAACACTTTTAATTAAACATAGATTTTTTATTATAAAAATAATAGGTGTTTATTGTAAAAACTAAAAAATATGAGTAAGCAACAGATAAATTCATATTTCTACCATCTATAGACAGCTACTATTAATATTCTGATGCATGTCCTTCTAGCTTTTCATTGTTCAAAATGGTAGCCACATGACAATACTGAGCAGGTGAAATATATCTAGCACAAACTGAAATGTGCTCTAATGGTAAAAAACTCACTGGATTTCAAAAACATGTAAAATATCCTCATATACAAAAATATATAAAATATCTCATTAATAATTTTGTTAGTTAATATTTTGTTCATTACATTAATATTTAATAATATCTTGGCTATGTTGAATTAAATATACATTATTAAAATTAATTTCAATTATTTATTTCTACTTAATGTGGCTACTAGAAAATTTTGAAAGACATTTGTGGCTTACATTTGTGACTTGTAATATATTTCTACAGAATAATGCTGTTCTAGAACTTTTCTTATGTATATACATTTATCTCTGTGTGTTACGATATGTATGCTTTTTTGTTTTAAGTGGACTTTTTAACTTTAACAATATATTACAAAGATATTTCTATATTAGTAAGTATTTATTGGTAACACTATTTTTAATAATATTTATTAAACAACTTAGTATTATATTAATCATCTTAGTTATTTAACCAATGCCTTAGTGTTGAACTTTCAGGTTGTTTCAATTGGATATATTTCCAATAAACATAAAGAATTTCTATAATCACAATCAGTGTGTCCTAATTCACTGAAAGATACTTCACCTTTTCCAAAGAATGAGAATAATCTAGTGGACATCCCTAAGATGAGGGTTTAAGATTCAGTAATTTTGTTTATAACTCATATGTTATATTAGGGTTCTCCAAAAAAGCCAGAACCAATTAGGTAAATATATTTAGAAAGAGAGATTTATTATAGAAATTGGCTCACACAATAATGGAACCTGAGGAGACCTACAATCTGCTATGTACAAACTGAACCAAGAAAGCCAGTGGTATAATTAATTCCCTGTCTGAAAGCCTGATAACCAGAAGTGCTGATCCCCACCATCAGGAGAAGATGGATACCCCAGCTTAAGCAAAGAGAACATTCACCCTTCCACTGTTGGTTTGTTCTGTTCAGACCTTCAATGGATTAGAGGATGCACACCCACCTTGGTGCAGATAATCTTTTTACTCAATCTACCAGTCAAAATGCTACTCTCTTCTGAAAAAAAAAAAACACCCTCACAGACACACCAAACATACTGTTTTACCAGTTATCTGGGCATCCCTTTGCCCAATCAAGCTGACATAAAATAATCATCACACATGCATTTAAGAAAAATTCCCAGGCAGAGGATTCTGAAGTATGTCTGAAAACAACTCCAAGAAAGATTTAGTTTGCTCTCAGACTAATTTGCTTTGTACATGAGTGGGTAAATATTCATTTAATGCCAAAAACACTAATCTGCTTAAAGATTAACATGTATAATTACATGTATCTAAATTCTTATAGATTAATAAGATGTTTAATCAGCTATGGGTTCTCTAATTTTTTTTTAGTAGATTTTATGAGAATTTGGTTTTGTGCATTGATTAAGCTAAAAGAGCTCTCATTGCCTGATGATACAGCTAACGAGGAAATGGATCCATCCATAAACACATACTGGTGACTTTGTTCATAGCAAGTGGACTGGTAAATGTGTTTAGGCAGCCCAAAAATACCCTAGCCAAAAACTCAGGAGAGTATTTTAAATCAGTCTTATAAAAGAAGCTTCTTCTCTGTTATTTAGAAATTTGTTCTTCTGTTACTCTATCTCCACTTCCTTCTAGTTTAAAGTCAAAACAGAGTCCCTATATATTTCAAAGGAAGCTCAATGTTAAAAGAAACAGAAGATGCGGGTGCCTGGGTGGCTCAGTCTTTAGGCATCTGCCCTTGGCTCAGGTCATGATCCCAGGGTCCTAGGATTGAGCCCCACAGTGGGTTCCCTGCTCGGTAGGAAGCCTGCTTCTCCCTCTCCCACTCCTCCTGCTTGTGTTCTCTCTCTCACTGTGTCTCTCTCTGTCAAATAAATAAAATCTTTAAAAAAATAAAGAAAGAAATAGAAGATGAGAAGCTGTCCCTAATCAACAAGAAAGGGCTTAAATAAAAGGAGGTTTCCTATTAATTTTTTTCAAGACTTTATTTTTAAGTAATCTCTGTACCCAACATGAGGCTTGAACTCACAAACCCAAGATCAGGAGTTGCATGCTTTACCAACTCTGAAGTTTTCTGTGATTTTTGACTAGAGAATATTACAACAGAATTTCAATCCTATAAAGGAAGGTTCCATATCTCTATGAAATAGCAGGGTCTCCTCAGCTTCGAGCTAGTACCAGGAAACACAACCTCCAACCCTCCACCCTGGCCATATTTCCTTAGACCTTGAGATAAGCAACAGACAATTGACCCAATAAAGTCATCACTGTCTACAACTAGGCATATCTGGTCATTGGCCTAAGGAATATAGCCTATATTTGTATAACTGCTGCATTTTTTTTTACCATTTTCCATTTCTTTTTCTTTTATTAACATATAAGTTATTATTTGTTTCAGGGGTACGGGTCTGTGAATCATCAGGTTTACACAATTCACAGCACTCACCATAGCACACACCCTCTCCAGTGTCCATAACCCAGCCACCCTATCAACCCTCAGTTTGTTTCCTGAGATTAAGAATCTCTTCTGGTTTGTCTCCCTCCCCAGTCCCATCTTGTTTCATTTTTCCCTCACTTCCCCCCACAACCCCCTGCTCTGCCTCTCAAATCTCTCTTATCAGAGAGATCATGTGATAATTGTCTTTCTCTGATTGACTTATTTCACTAAGCATAATACCTTCTAGTTCCATCCACGTCATTGCAAATGGCAAGATTTCAGTTTTTGATGGCTGCATAGTATTCCTGTGTGTGTGTGCGTGTGTGTGTGTGTGTGTGTGTGTGTGTGTATACACCACATCTTTTTTTTTAATTTTTTTAACTTATTTTCAGCATAACAATATTCATTGTTTTTTGCACCACACCCAGTGCTCTATGCAATCCATGCCCTCTCCAATACCCACCACCTGGTTCCCCCAACCTCCCACCCCCACCCCTTCAAAACCCTCAGATTGTTTTTCAGAGTCCATAGTCTCTCATGGTTCACCTCCCCTTCCAATTTCCCTCAACTCCCTTCTCCTCTCCATCTCCCCTTGTCCTCCATGCTATTTGTTATGCTCCACAAATCAGTGAAACCATATGATAATTGACTCTCTCTGCTTGACTTATTTCACTCAGCATAATCTCTTCCAGTCCTGTCCATGTTGCTACAAAAGTTGGGTATTCATCCTTTCTGATGGAGGCATAATACTCCAGAGTGTATATGGACCACATCTTCCTTATCCATTCATCCGTTGAAGGGCATCTTGGTTCTTTCCACAGTTTGGCGACCGTGGCCATTGCTGCTATAAACATTGGGGTACAGATGGCCCTTCTTTTCACTACATCTGTATCTTTGGGGTAAATACCCAGTAGTGCAATTGCAGGATCATGGGGAAGTTCTATTTTTAATTTCTTGAGGAATCTCCACACTGTTCTCCAAAGTGGCTGCACCAACTTGCATTCCCACCAACAGTGTAAGAGGGTTCCCCTTTCTCCACATCCCCTCCAACACATGTTGTTTCCTGTCTTGCTAATTTTGGCCATTCTGACTGGTGTAAGGTGGTATCTCAATGTGGTTTTAATTTGAATCTCCCTGATGGCTAGTGATGATGAACATTTTTTCATGTGTCTGATAGTCATTTGTATGTCTTCATTGGAGAAGTGTCTGTTCATATCTTCTGCCCATTTTTTGATATGATTACCTGTTTTGTGTGTGTTGAGTTTGAGGAGTTCTTTATAGATCCTGGATATAAATCTTTTGTCTGTACTGTCACTTGCAAAGATCTTCTCCCATTCCGTGGGTTGCCTCTTTGTTTTCTTGACTGTTTCCTTTGCTGACACCACATCTTCTTTATCCATTCATCTGTTGATGGACATCTAGGTTCTTTCCATAGTTTGGCTATTGTGGACATTGCTGCCCTAAACATCCGGGTGTACATGCCCCTTCAGATCACTACATTTGTATCTTTAGGGCAAATACCCAGTAGTGTGACTGCTGGGTCATAGGGTAGCTCTATTTTCAACTTCTGGAAGAATCTCCATGTTGTTTTCCAGAATGGCTGCACCAGCTTGCATTCCCACCATCAATGTAGGAGGGTTCCCCTTTCTCCAAGGACTGCACATTAAAAGGAAAAAAATCTCCTTTCTTATTTTCCTGAAAGCCGTTCAAAGTATTCAACAGTATCTGTCCTCTACCCAAAGTACAAACATAAGAGAATAATAAATACCATTTACCATTAATAATTATCACTGAACTAAGGGCTAGAGTTTCAGTAGAGTTAATGGAACTGGTTTTGAAAGAAACTTCACAGAATAAATGCACCTACTATCCAGCCCTGCTCAGGATACGACACTCTACTTCAGTAAAACAAATACTATTTTGAGGTTAACCCTAGATATTAAATGTTACTTGACTGTGCTCTGTAAATATTGAAAAGTAAACCACATGCATTACTCAGAACATTTTAAATGTGGGCTGAAATAAAATCCTAGAACCTTCATTGGTACTGTGTCTATTTTAAGATGATAAACAGAAAGAAGTACCTATAAACACCACCTCTCTTAAATATTTCTAGCTTTAATCCAGGACTCTTGGTTTCTATTTTTCACTGAAATTTTTTGTTGTACTACAAAATATAGGTCAAGTTGTTGGTGAGTGCTAGATAGACTGTGTTTACATCAAAAAGTAAATGGTAAAATCCTTCCAGCCTGAGATAGTCTAAAAAAATTACTCCTGCCACTGTGCTATTCAGGGTAACCCCGATAAATCTGAGAAATTCTTAACACAAACCTCTCTGAATGCTACATTTTAATCATAATTGTGTAGCTTTCTCTTGAGGACAGATTCATAAGAACTAAAATTCAGGGGCGCCTGGGTGGCTCAGTGGGTTAAAGCCTCTGCCTTCAGCTCAAGTCATGATCCCAGGGTCCTGGGATCGAGCCCTGTATCGGCTCTCTGCTCAGCAGGGAGCCTGCTTCCTCCTCTCTCTCTCTCTCTGCCTGCCTCTCTGCCTACTTGTGATCTCTGTCAAATAAATAAATAACATCTTTTAAAAAATTAAAATAAAAAAATAAAATTCATAAGACCCTCTATTCCTGGGGACCAAAAATAAAAAGTATAAATGAAATCTTACTCAGGTTCTTATGCTTTATGCCCAATGAGGTCATAGAAAGACCCCAAACAAAACTAAAGGCAAGAGGTGTGTAATGGACTGAATGTTTGTATCATCCCAAAATTCATACGTTGAAGTGCTAATCCTCAATATGATGGTATTTGAAGATTAACCCTTGGGGATGTTATTAGGTTTGGATGAGGTCATGAGGATGGAGCTCCCATGGTGCAATTAGTACCCTTATAAGAAGTAGAAGAAACCAGAACACACCCCACCACCACCATATGAGGATACAGCAAGAAGATGCCCATCTGCAGGTAGGAAGAGGACTCATCAGAAACCAAATCTGCCAGCACTTTGATCTTGAACTTCTCACCTCCAGAACGGTGAGAAATATATGTCTGTTATTTAAGTTGCCAAGTGTATGGTATTTTGTTATAGCAACCTAAACAGACTAAGCCAAGGTGAAACTTAAGGACAAATCAGTTAAACCTGAAACTGGTGATGGCTTCTTCACAGAAGCCATCACCAACTTCAGGTTTAACTGACCTTAGCCTATAGACCTTATCAGCACACATTGATTTCTAAACAGTTATTTTTGAACAATAACATACATGAAAGCCTCAGTGTTATAGGAGTAGCAGAGAACATGGTGGCCGTATAAAATCTTAGTTTGTTGAAATCTACAGAAGAAATGTCCATCAACTTTTGGTCATTGAAGGAAATGTTCTAGGCCCTTCTGCTTGTCTTGTTCATTTTCCTACTTTATATATGTCACACAGAAGACAAAGGGATATAAATGTCCACCTCCCTGTTAGGAAGTCTGGTTTGGTGAAAAGCAGTTTAAAACTCTTGGTAAGGGATGCCTGGGTGGCTCAGACCATTAAGTGTCTGCCTTTAGCTCAGGTCATGATCCTGGAGTCCTGGAGTCCTGGGGTCCTGGGATTAAACCCTATGTTGGGCTCCCTACTCTACAGACAGTCTGCTTCTCCCTCTCCCTCTTCCTCTCCCCCCCGGCTTATGATCGATCTCCCTGTGTGTGTGTGTGTGTGTGTGTCTGTGTGTTCTCAAAAAAATAAATCCAACCTTTAAAAATAAAAAAAAATTTTAAAAACTCTTGGAGATGCATGGATGGCTCAGTCGGTTGAGCATCTGTCTTTAGCTTAGGTCATGATCTCAGGGTCCTGGGATCTAGCCTAGCGTCAGGGAGCCTGCTTCTCTGCCTGCTGTTTCCCCTGCTTGTGCTATCTTGCTCTCTCTCCCTCTCTCTGTCAAATAAATAAAGATCTTTTAAATACATACATACATACATACATACATACATACATACATAAATAATATCTATCTACCTCTTGGTAAAATGAGATGTTAAAAATACGTTGACATTACTGTACCTGAAATAAAAAGCCAGCTCTTCTTGTAGCTACTCTGGAATTTGCAGAAAACCATCAACTCACTGTGGGAGTGTGAACCAGAGGTTGTTTGATGAGTTGTCTCAATGACCATTCCTTTAGTCATGGGTTAGCTATTATCTAGAGTATCAGGTAGCAAGGGGAGGCAAAAACAGTTGGACTTCTACAAAGTCCATATATATACATACATACACACCCCGCCACAGACACACCTCTAGCTTGTCTGAAGAACATTTTTTGCTAACTTAACACCCAAAATAAAATGAATGTTTATACAACATCCAGTAGATAAATGCAGTCATTTTGGAGAACTCATTTTGGATAACTTGGTTATCAGGGACTCTTCAAATATAACAATCTAATGATTATCACAGATCTTGCTCAAATGATTGTCATATACAACCATTAGGGCATATGGAGTGGGATCAGCCAAGTGCCAAGGTATGGTAAGAGAGTAACTCTAGATCCTGGAGCAGTCCCTTATCTGGATGAAGTCCTGTAGTTTTGGGGGGGGGGTGTTTTTTTTTTTTTTTAAGATTTTTCATTTATTTATTCACCAGACAGAGATCACAAGTAGGCAGAGAGGCAGGCAGAGAGGGAAGGGGAAGCAGGCTCCCCGCTGAGCAGAGAGCCCGATGCAGGGCTCGATCCCAGGACCCTGGGTTCATGACCTGAGCTGAAGGCACAGGCTTTAGCCCACTGAGCCACCCAGGCACCCCTGAAGTCCTGTAGTTTTAAGAGTAATCTTGACCTTAATTAAAGGCAATTTATCTAGCAGTACTCATTTGGTGCTGCATGAAGGAAAGAAAGGTATGCTTACAAGTAAAGCCTCCACTTCCATAAGACAAAATAATATATAAACCACAAGGGAAGGGAATGAAACTCTATCAAGAAGAAAGATGTGAAGCTTTGAATACTACTAATAGGGCATATGGATCTGAAGTTCATAGATGTCCAAAATGAGTTCTTTATGCTTTTCTGACCAAGGTGACCCTCCTCAATCTCCAACCACTCATTTCTAGCACACCAAAACCATATATTCCTGTTGAGAATAGGACTTCCATTCCTAAATGTCAACAGTTCCCCAGGAGCCCTCAGATCTAGTGTTAACTCCAATATAGACTAGATTAGTTAAAGTTTTAAATGAAGATGTCACTAGTGCTTGAAAAATAGGTAGTACAACAGTGAGAACAAAAAGGAGAAAAGACAAAGAAGTTCTCAGTTACAGTACTTCTTTCTAGGACCTATCTAGGTTATGAGCAAAATCAATTGGAGATCTCTGATTCAGAGAACAGGAAATGAACAGTCTGCCCTTCTTAAAAAATAGCATCACATCCTTCCTGTGCATGCTTTAAAAATAAATATTTTACTTGTTTAGGGTGATTTAAGTGCCCTTCTCTATAATCCTTTGAAACAACTATTACCCTGGACTGAACCACCTTCTCACTGATAAGCCTCACCACTGTGGCTTACCATATTTTCTCAGAGTTTCAACCTGGGTGGCCAAGGAGCTTGCATTACTAGATCCAGTCTAGAGTAGGATCAATTAGGAACTGAGGAGATACCAAATTATGGCTAAGACTGGGAGCCTCATGCTTTCATTTCAGGAGTGCTATGGGCAAATCCCTTTGGGGGTAGAGGCTTAAGGAGCTCCCCCACTCTCCACTGGTGCAGTATGAAAAGAGTGAAACCCAACCCTGAGGGAATATACCAGGGATGTGAAATATGAGAATAAATCTAGGTCTGAGTTCCAGCATTCCTTGGATACTTTCTATGGCTGGACACTGCTAGGAACTGAGGAAAAGAGATAAATGATAAATGATGGAATGGGTCACTAGCCTCCTAAAGCTCCCCATTTGAATTGTTTTATAAGATTTTCTCACGTGTTTTTGTTTAGCAGGTTTATAGTTTTAGCTCTTTAGGTCTATGATCCATCTTGAGTTAATTTTTTAATATGATGTGAAGTAAGGGTAAAGGTTCATTTCTCTGTATACATCTACCTAATCTAGTTGAAAATTTGTTGAAAAGGTCATTTTTTCCTCATTGGGTTGTTTTAATACCTTTTCTGAAAATCAGTTAGCCATATATGTATGGGTATATTTGTGAATTTTCTATTCTGTTCCAGTGATTTATCTCTCTGTCTTACACCAATACCACACTATCTTGGTTACTAGAACTTAATAAATTTTGAAATTAGAAAGTGTTAAGTCTTCCAATTTTCTTCTTTTTCATTTCTTTTTTGTTTGTTTGTTTCTCTAATTCCTTTGCATTTCCACATAAAGTTTAGAATCAGTTTGTCAAAAAGAGAAGAGAGGAGAGGATAGGAAAGGAGAGGAGAGGAGAGGTAGAGAGGAGACAGGAGAGGATGAGAGTGGAGGGGAGGAAAAGGAAGGGAAGGGAAGGAAAGGGAAGGGAAGGGAAAGGAAGGGAAGCGCAGGGCATGGCAGGGCAGGGAAGGGCATGGTAGCGCTGTGCTAGGCTTGCTGATGTATTTGACTGGGGGTTTGAGTTAACTTTCTAAATCAATTTGGGAAAGATTAACATCTTAATGATATTGACTATTCCTATCATGAACACATAAAATTCCTTTTTGGCCCTTATGCATGGGTTGTCAGTCTTTGTAAGTATGTTTCTTGGAATTATTTAGAATACTATCTCTAAAAGACTCTGTTATATAGCATCCAATACTGAGGACATAAATCCTACTGAATAAATGTCAAAAGTTAATAATATTCCCCAAGGTATGAAAGCATATCATTATTACAACAAATAACAGAAAACTTAGATCATTGTATCTAATTTTGCTAATATGCTTTTTTACTAACATACTTCTTTCAACTGATATGTTTGGTCCTCATGTATTTTACTCTCCTTGGACTGTATAAATAAGAAGTCTAGTTTCACTTTTACTGGAAGGATATTCACCTTCACTTTCAGTCTTTCCATCCTTGAGAAGGTGGGTTTGCTGCTTTGATATAAACTGTTTGCAAAATCTGTTCCCTGAATAGTAGAAAATGGAAAACCTTAGAACTTCACATCTACTTTCTTCCTACATTCTTCCTATGCCTCTTTAGATGTAGAGTATGATGTATGGCTAGGATTAATATTGAACGATCCACACAGAATTGACCCAAACAATCAGAAAGGATGCCCTCCAAAAATAACCCACAGAGCAATTTTGTTATAAACTAACTGAATATAATCCCTGCTCACAGACAAAAGGATATCTGTGTAACTTCAAGTGTCTTATAGGAAAAAAGCTGAACTTCAGTGAAACTTAAATGTATGCAAAAGTTGCCTTCAACTGCCACCACTTTGATTTTCTGAATCCTTAGTAATTTGAGGCAGTTCCTCCTGCCTCCCAAAGACCAGCAACATAGTTGCTCCCTACCATTTCCTCCCTACCACACATAGAACTATTCCATGTTTCTCTCTAACAAATCCTAGAATTATAGAATGTCCATGCTAAGAGGGATCTTAGATATCATCTAATCTGATCCCTTACTTCACAACTATAAAACCAGAGATCTAGGAAAATCAAATTACTATGGGTGCCTGGGTGGTTCAGCTGGTTAAGCATCCAACTCTTTATTTCAGCTCAGGTCATACTCTCAGGGTCATGGGATCAAGCCCTGTGTCAGGCTCCACACTAAGCATGGAGTCTGAGATTCTCTCTCCCTCCCTCTGACCTTCCCCCTGCTGGTGCTCCCCATCTAAAATAAAATAAATAAATAAAACTTAAAAAAAAAGAAAAAAGAAAAGAAAATTAGTTATCCAAAGTCATACCATACAGTGCTAATGTAGAAATTGAGCTAGAACTCAAGTTTTCTGCCATTCACTGCCTTTAGAGTGGTCTAGAATATCCTATCACAGAAACTCATAGTTTAACCTATAAATTTATTATTATGTTAAGGTACTAATTATATGGATAGTAATTATATGGATTAAATGGATAGTCCCATTCATTATTTCTTTTTAATTATAGAATACACAAAAATTCATATTTAAAAAATATTTCAACTGAATATTCCAGGCATTACAATTTAAAATGAAATATATTGGGGTACCTGGGTGGCTAAGTCAGTTAAGCGTCTGCCTTTGGCCTGGGTCATGATCCCAGGGTCCTGGGATCAAGCCTTGCATCGGGCTCCCTGCTGGGCGGGGAGTCTGCTTCTCCCTCTCTCTGCCTGCTGCTCCTCCTGCTTGTGCTCTCTCTCTGACAGGTAAATGAATAAAATCTTGAATGAATAAATGAATGAATGAATGAATGAATGAATGAAATATACTGAAAGGGATAAATTACCTGACTGCTCCAATATATCTGGGGCCCCACATATAGCTAAAGGGACCTTCCTTTTAACATGCACAAATGTATATGATCCTCACTCAAGATTCAGTAAATGTAACAGGAAAATCACGAGCAGCATAATGAGCACTAAATAAATTTAAATCAACTGACTGAATGTTACCTATCTTCCAATGGCATGGGACAGTATAAGAAATTATAAGAATGTCATATCACTGTTAGAAAATTCCTCTATATGAATTATTCTTGAGTCAGATGTATTACCTGTCTCAAGGTCTTGGAGTCAGTTATTCTTTTTAGTTGTTGTTATTAGTTATTCTTTTTGTTGTTGATTCAATTTTTTGATTTTTGTGTTGATTCAATTTTTCTTTCAGACATAAACTGTTATTGGTTCCAGCTCTAATTTTAAGTAGACAACTTCAGACCCATATTCTTAATCATAGATGTCCTGTTTGGCATCTGACATTTTAAAAGATGTGAGTGAGCCTTGAGTTCAATGCCTGTTGTATGGTGAGATACATAGAATAAGAATTCATCTGCTTTCTTATTATTATTCAATTTATTAAAACTGAAAAACAGGGGCACTTGGCTGACTCAATCAGAACAGCATACAACTCTTAATCTTGGGGTTGTGATTTCAAGTCCCATACTGTGTATAGAGATTGCTAAAAAAAATTTAAATAAATTTTAAAACAAACTCAGAAACAAAACAAAAACTTCACCCATTTCTCCCAGCTCCCTACCCCTATTAACCTCCAAACTGTTCCCCCTGAGTTTGATGTTGTTGTTGTTGTTGTTGTTGTTGTTGTTGTTTAGATTCCACATATAAGAGCAAACATATGGTATTTGTCTTTTTCTTATTTCTATTAGCCTAATGCCCTCAAGGTCCATCCATGTTGTCACCAATAGCCAGATTTCATTATTTCTCATGGCTGAATAATATTCCATTGTTTGTATGTATGCATTTACGTATGTATGAATAAATATACAGCACATCTTTAAGTCATGCATCCATCAACAGACACAGGCTGTTTCCATACCTTGACTATTGTAAATAATATTGCAGTGAACATGGGATGCATATGTCTTTTTGAGCTGTTTTCTTCAGATAAATACCCTGAAGTGGAATTTTAAATCATATGGTAGTTCTATTTTTAATTTTTTGAAGAACTTCCATACTGTTTTCATAGTGGTTGCACCAATCTACATTCTCATCAACAGTGCACAAGAGTTCCCTTTTCTCTACATCCACATTATTTCTAGATTATTTGGTAATAGCCATTCTAACAGGTGTGAGGTGATACCTCATTGTGATTTTGATTTGCACTTCCTGGGGATTCACAATGTAGAGCATTTTTTATGTACCTGTTGGCTATCTGTATGTCTTCTTTAGACTATCCAAATCTTTTACCCATTTTTTAATAAGATTGGTTGAGTTTTTGCTACTGAGTTGCATGAATTCTTTATATATTTTGGTATCAGCCCTTTATCAGATACACGATTTACAAATATTTTCTCCCATTCCGTAGGTTGCCTTTTTGTTTTGTTTATGGTTTCCTTTGCTGTGCAGAAGCTTTTTAGTTTGATATAGTCTCACTTGTTTATTTTTGCTTCGGTGGCTTTTTATTTTGGTATCCGATTCAGAAGTCATCACCAAAATCTACATCAAGGAACTTACTGCCTACATTTTCTTCTAGGGGTTTTGGTTTCACATCTTACGTTCAAGTCTTTATACATTTTGAGTTAATTTTTGTGTCTGGTATAACATAGTGGTCTAGTTTTACTCTTTTGCTTGTGGCTGTCCAATTTTTCCAACGCCATTTACTGAACAGATTGTCCTTTCTTCATTATATATTCTTGGCTCCTTTGCTATAAATTAACTGACCATATATGTGTGGGTTTTAGATAATGTAATGTACAAGTCTCTCTTAGTCCTACAAAATCCTACTCCCATCCCCTGACATACTTTCATTCTCAGACTGGTGTGTAACTTTTTTCTTTGCATTTACATACAAATATTTCTACATATAATTTTGTTTTCAAGTTGATTTTAAAACAAATAATATTATAACTACCTAATTATTAGCAATTTGGTTTATTCTCCCATTTGTTGAATTATCGTTAGAGATCTGCCACATAATATTTTGCAGTGTTCTAGATGATCTGCTATCCATTCCACATTACAGCTTTCTCCTCTATGTTTTTACTATTACAAGAGAGATGCCCAGAAGTAAATTTCTCAGAATCCCTTTTAACTATGGTTCTGGGTTAAATTCTGCCAGTAAGAGGTACTCCTGAAAGACTGAAAAGGCAATAGAGGAGAGTCATAACACCCAGTGCTCATCACAACATGTGCCCCCCTTGTACTAATGAATTGTTGAACACTACATCAAAAACTAGTGATGTACTATACAGTGGCTAACTGAACACAATTTTAAAAAAAGAGAAGGAGAGCTAATATTTTCTAGCAGTTATTGCAGGCAGATATGTGGGCAAATGAAAAAATATGAGAGTTTACAGCAGTTTCTAGGAAAGTTCCTGAAAATCACCTGCTGCCAAAGTATGAAAAAAAAAAAAAAAAACCTCCTGTAGAGCAAGGATATTAAATAAGGTTATTTAAAGGACATAGATTACAACCATTTCTCTAGACACGGGTTTAACTCCAGGATCAAGTAGGGCCATCATCTCCCATATTCTATTGTCAAGCTGCACCTCCAACTCTCTTTCTTGATTTTCTTTGCCTAAGGTTTGTTTGATTCAGTGTTCTTTTGTTATTCTCGAGGCATCACTGTGAAGCCTACTCTGGTATTTTCTTAGAGATGTTGCTGAGGACATTGTTTCCTACATGAAAATCCATTGATAAATTTCTTTCAGAACTAACTGCCAAAGGAAACATTTGCATATATAAGAAATTGGTTTGTTTAATCATTTAACAAATCACTTGGTTGACAGTAAAATCAGAGTTATCTACACTCAATTTTCAGAAACTGTGTGGGACATAGTTGGCTTATGTACATTGTATCTTCACTAGGTCTTTACTTTCTATACCTTCTATACTTCACCTTCTATACTATACTATATTTCCATGCTTTCTTTGGTCCTTATTTTTTAATTATATTTTCCAATTTTTCATGTATATGTTTGTATTTTTCACTACCTCTCCCAATTAGGAAATATAATATGCTAAAGTACAAAATTTTTTAAATACATGTAGCCCAAGCTTCCTCAGACCTCAACACGTGGATACAAATGATGTAACATAAATAATAACCAGAATTTTAATTTTATAAATTTTAGTTTATATTTCTACTTATTTATGAAAGTCTTTGGGTTCCTATAAAATACATCATATCTGCTCCCAACCAAACGTTTCTGGCAATCCCCAGTGGGTGTTTCACCATGATAGCTGAATACCACAGACATGTATTTTCTTCCCTTAAGTAACAGTTCTAGATGAGTACTCAGGTGAGCAGGGCAACTTACCTCTTCATAGTCACTCATGAACCTAAGTTGATGACTACTCTGCCTTTTTCATCATGTGACTTCCAAGGTTGCCCTGAATATTGACATGCCAGTCAACTGAAGGCAGTTTAAAAAAAGGGGGGGGGGGGGGGGGGGGGGGAAGACTGGGAAATGTATGGAAGATTTTTATGAGTCAAGCCTGAAAACTGAATACATCATTTATGTTCACATTCCACTGAACTTAGTTACATGATCACACACAACTACAATGGAGGGGAAATGTAGTGTGGCTGTATATCAAAAGAAGAGAGAAAGGGATTTTGGCAAATAGTTAGTAAGCTCCTCCTCAATATATTTTCTTCTACACTCCTACACTTCTTCAAACACTTTTGCATTGCTGGTGGGAATGCAAACTGGTGCAATCACTGTGGAAGACAGTATGAAGGTTCTAAAAAAACTGAAAATAGAACTATGCTATGATCCAGTTATCACACTACTATTTATCCAAAGAATATGAATACACTAATTTAAAGGGATATATGCCCCCAATGTTTATTGCAGCATTATTTACAGTGGTCAAATTATGGAAGCAGCCCAAGTGTCCATCAATAGATGAATGGATAAGATTTGGTACATACACATAGTGGAATATTATTCAGCTATAAAAAATGCAATTCTGCCATTTACAATACATGGATGGAACTAGAGAGATAATGCTAAGCAAAATAAGTCAGAAAAAGTAAATACCATGAGATTTCACTCATTTGTGGCATTTAAGAAATAAAACAAGCAAGTAAAGGAAAAAAAGAA
Source organism: Enhydra lutris kenyoni (assembly GCF_002288905.1). Lineage (NCBI taxonomy): Eukaryota > Metazoa > Chordata > Mammalia > Carnivora > Mustelidae > Enhydra > Enhydra lutris. The sequence continues at coordinate 39,857,969 of NW_019154089.1, read as the reverse complement.
GAAAGAGAGAAAGATAAACCAACAAACAGACTCAACTAAAGAGAACAAACTGATGGTTACCAGAGGGGAGGTGGGTGAGAAAGTGGGTGAAATAGGTGATGGGAATTAAGGAATGCACTTGTATGAGCACTGGGTGATGTATGGAACTGTTGAATCACTATATTGTACACCTGAAACTTATATAACACTGTATGCTAATTGTACTGGAATTAAAATTTTTTAAATGAGGATCATGTTGTATTCTTCGATATTCACTTAAAATCATACTAAGAATTTGTGTGTCATAAGATTGTCTTTAAAAAAACAATTTTAAATTTAAATTTAAATTTAAAAAAAATTTTTTTAAAGACAACATATTAGGGACACCTGGGTGGCTCAGTCAGTTGAGCATTCGACTCTTGGTTTCAGCTCAGGTCATAATCTCATGGGTCATGCAATCAAGCTCCTCGCTCAGCAGAGAGTCTGCTTGAAAGATTCTCTCTCCTTCTGCCTTTCCCCCCAATCACACTCTCTCTTTCTCTCTCTCAAAATGAATAAATAAGTCCTTTTTTAAAAAGAACATATTATTTTGTCTCATAGCATATGATCATATGCACATAACATATGTGGCATAACATATTTACCTGTTCTCCTGCTACTAGATATTTAACTTCTTTACCTTTTTGGTTTAATAAATGAAACTGAAATTGAAATATTATATATAAATCTTCAGCAGCCTCTCTAAAATTTTTCTTAGAATTACAGGGTCAAAGAACATATATAGAGGGTGTGTTTTATTCCTGTTCCACTTGGTGAGGGGTGGGAGAGTTGAGTTAGCCCTGTTTTAGTCACATCCCAGTATAAATGCAGATTTTTTTCTCCACCATCACCCCTCCAGGTGTCAAGGCTCCCATCTTTTATCTCAGGAACTCTAAGAGTATTATAAACCATCGAAAGGAGGTGTTCTTGTTTGTTTGTATGCATAAAGTAAAATATCCCTCCTGATCACTGGGAGATATACTGGCTACCAGACCTGGAAGGCTCCCACCAGCACCAATATAAAGGGCATCTATGTAGGTCCTCAGCACAAGACATGTATAATATTCACTAAAATGAAAACAGAATGGTCCACAGACACTGGTTTTGCTCCCAAGTGATTCTCTGGTGCTCACAGTGGATGTCCTCAATGTAGTGCCAACTGGAGTCAACTCCATTCCTACCCACAAAATCTCTGTGTGTCCCCAGTGTCCCTTAACTTTGCCACATACATTTTTAAGCATTTAGTGTCAGTTAGATTCCCACAAGTTGCTGCAAACATTATGCAATGTGTTGTTCCACAAACAAGTAAGTAAGAAAAATTATATACTATAGAATAGGAATTGGTAAACTACAGCCCTCCGGAGAAAACTGGTCTGCAGCTTGTTTTTGTAAATAAAGTTTTATTGAATATAAAATTTCAATTTTATATTTCAATTTTAGTTGAAAGCTGCTATGGATAATATATAACTGAATGGATATTCATTTATATATTATCCATAGCAGCTTTCAACTACAACTGCAGAGTTGAGCAGTTATGACGGAGACCTTATGGACCCCAGTCTTAAAATATTTACAGAACAAGGTCTCTAACCCCTGCTTGAGTTCCTAGGCTACTACTGAAGTATGCACTGTATTCACATGCTACCCTATTCATCTGTCGAGCTGTCCAGCTCCAAATAATATTCTTACTCATAAATGTCCCATTTTATATTACTGCATTGTTAATGCATCTGGCCTCCTTAACCATTTCTCCTGCTTGTTATAATTTTTAAATTCCATTACTTTCCTCCCAATCAACTTAGGTTCATAATTTTATACACATACTATGTTTCAGTATGTACCCAAATTTATAGTACCCAAATTAATAATAAACATGTTAAGTGGCATTTTTCTCTCTAAAAATGGAGGACAAGTATTTTCAAATGCTTGGTGAACAGTACTACTGATATTTCTCCTTCTCTCCTTCCTACTAAATATTATGCTGTGTGTGTGTAGTCATAGTCATTTCTAACACAAAAGACACTACAAATCCAGAATTACCTCATTCCAACGGAAACAAAGGGGAAAAGGAGTTAGACTTAAGAGAAAGCTAAAGTAAAACCATATCAAGGGGGCTTAAAAATAACAGGGTATTTCTTTCAAATAAACATGTCCTTCTATTTAAAGTCCTAAAAATTGCCATTAAATGTAGAGTAAGATAGAAAGGATCACTAACATTAAAAATCAATTAAAGAAATTCTAAAATTTATAGTACCTAAATCAAATTAAATAGCACAAGAGAAAACACATAGCTATTTAAGAAGTACTTATAAAACTGCAAGATACTCTTGTCTCCTAGTTAAACAGCTAGTTAGTTAATCACTGTTTTCCAACTGACGTAACAACGATGTCCTTGCGTGTATTATTTACAAGACCAAATACATGATTAATAAAAAGAAGCAGTTTAAAATACCCTCTTTTAATGTTTTTGTTATACAAGTGGACCCAGATTTGTGATTAAAACTCGTCAGAGAAGAACGTGAAAAAGTAGTATGAATCATTACTGATTTCCTGCCTTGCCCCTTTCCAAAGAAACTCATCCTTTTCCCCAACTAAAAACATATAAAACGTTGACAGTTACAAAACCATGCAGAAAGAAAGCAATTTGTTAAAAAAAAAAAAAAAATTTAATTTCTCTATTCCAAAGAGTTCTTACCTAAATGCTCATGTCACTTAAGTCCTTTCTAGAGACAAAAAAGTCTCTAGACACAAAAGTGATTCATAGTTTCATATAGTTGGAGATAATTTTAGAAAGAGCCTCTTGTTTAAATGAATATGAAACCTTTTGCCAAGTCTTGGCAACTGCTGCTTTCATTACCATGTTGACTTTTAAAAGGTTAGATGGTCTTTGGTACTTTAACGAGAGTCTCAGGGCAGGGGCTGGAGCCGGGGCATGGGTTGGGGGGGGTGCGTGGGGAGGGAGAGAGTGCAGGGTGTGGGGCAGGGGAGGCCTAAAGAATCTCTGGAGACTTCTTTTACCTATATTACTATGACCCTACTGTTTGATGACATCCAGAAGATACTCAAGCAAAAATCGATTTTCAAAACTTCCGTAGTGTTGAAACACAGATCCATTTCTAAGTTTTTCATTCAGGAGTCCTTCCTAAACTAACATCCATTCTTTTGCCTTTTTTCTTTCTTCCATATACTCTGGGAATTGCATATTAAATTTTCTCCCTCTCCCCTACCACCACTCCCAGCCACATCTCTATATCCTCTTTATAAAGTGTAAGAAAAGTATCTGTCTCTGACATCTCTAATCTTCCCTTTGAATATCTGCTTCCTTAACTTTGCTCTTTTCTCCAGGAATCTAGCACCATATGCTTGGCCCTTTATTAGTCATCTCCTGCTATTGAACATATTACCCCAAAAGTTAGTGTCTTAAAATAGTATATATTTATTATCTCACACAATTTCTGTAACCCAAGAATTTGGACGTGATTTGGCTGAATAGTTCTACCTTCAGGTCTCTCATGATGCTGAAGTCAAGATGTCAGCTGGGGTTTCAGTCTTTTGAAGGCTCCAGTAGGGCTGGTAAATCCACTTCCAATGTGGCTCATTCAGATACCTGGCAAATTAGTGCTGATTGTTGGCAGAAGGCCTCAGTGTCTCACCAGAAGAAACTCTCTATAGCGCTGCTTGAGTGACCTCACAACATGGCAGCTGATTTTCCCCAGAATGATTGATTTAGTGAGTAATCCAGAAGCCTCAATGTCTTGTGACCTAACTTTGGGAGTCATTTCCACTATGTCCTATTGGTTACAAAGCCAAGCCTCATTCAAAGTTGTAGAAACAACATAAGAGGGAAACTCACAGGAAGCGAGAATCACTGACAGCCATCTTGTAAGTTACCACAGACCCTAACTGCCAAGGCCTTCCACCCAGACTTGCCTGAACTCGTCCTGACAGTCTATTCCAGATGGCCTCCAAAGCGAATTTTTAGTACATTTATCCTCTTAGTTCTCTATTCTTTACTAAACATAGCTTTGCTGATCAGATAAGATGATTTTGTTAATGTGTTCAGAGAATGCTGCAGGGGAAAAGTATTACTTCTAGCTCCAGTCTCCTTCATTAGCAAATAAAAGACCCAAGGCCTTGACTAAGCACTAACTCTAGTGGAGGAAACATCAGGTATACTACAACAGATGGGGAAAATGTCCCTTTATTAAGTCCTGGAAAATCTCACCATGTAGGCCCATACCTACCTGCTTCCACAACTCCTAAATCTGAATTTGTAGGGATAGTATGGACGACAGGATAATTCTAGTTACAAGTCTGTACTTCAGCTCTCTGACTATTGGCTGAAATTAAGCAGACCATGCTCTGATCCCTGTGCACACTTATGTATCCTCAGAGTCTGGCAGAGTAAGCATCTAATAAATACTAGTTCAACGAAAGATCCAGACAGACTTGATTTCTCAATAAATGATAGTACTGATGTAGTTACCCACCTGCCTTCCAGAAACTTAAGAGGTACAGCTTCAAAAAAGAAGAGCAGAGAGAAAACAAAAGAAAAATTGTTCAACACACTTTAAATCAATGCAACACAGTTATCATTAAAAGAGAAGAATTAGAAACAGAGCTTTCTGAAATTAAAAAAAAACTGGACAAAGGATGACTTCATTCAAGTTATGTCTTTGAGATTAAACATAAAAGAATTACAAACAGTAATTATCAGAGACTAACATTTACTGAACATCTAACTTGGACCATGCACTTTGCATACATTAGCCACCCTCTTTCAACAATCCTGCAGGATAGATAGTAGAAACCTCATTTCAAAAGAAAAAACAAGTAAGAAGCATGGATAGTTAGAGATAAAGAGCTGGACTTCAAACCCAGGTTTGTCTGACTCCAAAGCACAAACTATTTCTCCATTGCTATGCTGACTAACTTGTTGCCCCTAATCAAAAACCAGGCTCACGGGGTGTTACCAATGGAATTTAAGGTAGACCCAAGGCTCCTCTGTCACCTTTCTGGGATCATATGTCCAGGTATTGTCAGTTGGCCCAAGGGCAACTACAAGCTTGCCCAATAGGCAGACCTGCCAGACACAAGGACTTTATAGGGTTCATCACTGACTATGCAGCTCTCCTGGGGAGTAAAGAAAAGATATGACAGGATTAAAGCTGACCTCAGCACTCAAGCTTGTAAATTGTGGTGCTATATACAATTTGATTGGAGGAGGGTAGAGAAGAATGCAATATTTATATTTCTTAAAGTTTTCCTTAAAAAACCAGTAAGTTAAATTCACTTTTCCCCTATTGGTATACAGATATATGAAAAGGGTTGATTTCTCCATATGATCATTATTTTTTTATTCTGTAGCAAAACTCTGCTGCACAGTAGTTCTAAGCTATCATAAAGGATTTTAATAAGAAATAGAAGGAAATTATTCTCCATGCTCACATATGGCCACCAAGCACACAACCTCCAAAGGAAAAATTATCTACAAACTACAAATTTAGAGTTTTAAGAATGTTAGAAACATAATGTGCTGAATTCTATCATCTGATTACTCAGTCTGAACACCACTAAAGTCCTTAAGAAAGGGAAAAAATGGGGTGCCTGGGTGGCTCAGTGGGTTAAAGCCTCTGTCTTCGGCTCGAGTCATGATCCCAGGGTCCTGGGATCAAGCCTCGCATTGGGCTCTCTGCTCAGCAGGGAGCCTGCTTCCTCCTCTCTCTCTCTCTCTGCCTCCCTCTCTGCCTACTTGTGATCTCTATCTGTCAAATAAAATGAATAACATCTTTAAAAAAAGAAAAGAAAGGGAAAAAATGAATTACTTAAGAGAATTATTAATAAACTTGCAATCTATCTAATCCTCCATGGCAATCAGTAAGAAATGGTAGTTTATTTTTATTTTAAGTAAGCTCCACACCCAGCATAGAGCCCAACCTGGAGCTTGAACTCATGACCCTGAGATCAAGACCTGAGCTGATACCAAGAGTGAGACACTCAACCAACTGAGCCACCCAGGTGCCCCCATGCCTTGTTATTTTTTTTTAACACTATGCTCGGCGGGGAGCCTGCTTCCTCCTCTCTCTCTGCCTGCCTCTCTGCCTACCTGTGATCTCTATCTGTCAAATAAAATCTTTTTAAAAAAAAGGGAAAAAATGAATTACTTAAGAGAATTATTAATAAACTTGCAATCTATCTAATCCTTCATGGCAATCAGTAAGAAATGGTAGTTTATTTCTTAAAATTTCATAACAAACTTTTGAAAGTGTTTTTCATTCTCTTCTTTGCATATCATTGAGAACTTGTCTTAAAATCCAAATTACATAGAATTTCAGCGGGCGTTGGTGGTATAGTGGTGAGCATAGCTGCCTTCCAAATTACATAGAATTTTAATAACTTCTACATTTCAGCTTTGCCCTGGCATTGTGGGAGATACAAAGAAATTAAGATTTGCCTTTTTCTTTACAACAGTGATACTCAAATGTGAGCATGCATCCAAATCATCTGGAAGGCTTGTTCACATACAGAGTGCTGGGCCCCACACCTGGAATTTCTGATTCAGCAACTCTGGGGTGAAACCTAAAAAATAACAGTTCTGACAAATTCTCAGAAGATGCTGATGCTATGGTCCAGGGACTACACCTGGAGAACCAATGTTATAGAACTAAGTCTCCAGTCCAGATAAGGAGGCAAGACACAGACATCGATGAAGCGAGGGGATTCTCTACAGCATCATAAGATCAGGCACAAACTCAGAGAGACAAGGGGTGTAGGAGAGAATAATGTAAGAACTCTAAGGAGAGAGTGATAGCATCGACACTAGTCATCATAAAGGAGGCATGACCACAGTTAGCGCTCACTGAATGAGTAGGAAGAAGGGAATCTCAGACCAAGGTGCACGTGTCATCTTTGAGAAAGCAAACAAACTACTCTGAGAAGAGATTTTCCACTGGTCAGCAAAGGCTGATACCTGTGGAAAGGTATGCAAGAGCCAGCAAATGCAAATTAATGGATTCGTGGGCTTTAGGGAAGACTGAAGATTCTTTAGTGGGAGACTGATGATTTTAGTAAGGACTGTGAAGATTTTGGTGAGGATTAAAAAGTAACAACTTACACATTTGTGGGGCTGGGAGAGACTAGAAAGGGAGAGACATGAGCCAGATGGTAAATGCTGTGATCTAGGCCTGATGTGATAAAAGCCCGTAGGGGTGAAGGCAATGAAAATCAAGAGAAAGAGACAGATTGAAAGAGCTAGAGAACTTAGTGACTTACCTGATATGAAGACCAATGCAAAGGAGGGAGAGGGGAATCAAAGTTTACTGAGGTTACGAACCCTATGACTGGGAGAAAACTGTAACAAAATATTTTACTTTGTTGGACAATGCCCAAATATTTCTGCTGACAATATAATATCAGAAGGTACTGATTTTTAGGGAGGAATGGGAGAGTCTATTTTGGCAAGTTTCAAACTTTCCCTAATCTTACAGGGTCAGGATTTCAAGTCTGAATCTCATTTGTGTCCAAACCCATCTAAATTCTTTAAAAAGTGATTTCCTGTTTTAAAGAGAAAATATATATATATATATATATATTTTAAAAAATTATTCGAAGGGCTTAAATACTTCTTAGACATCAAACAGTCCTTAAGAAATAATATTTTGATGATTTAAGTAAAATTAATCAAAAACATATGGAAAGAATTTCCTTTCAAATACACATCATATTTAGAAAGTAAGGTTAAGACTGCTTCATAAAATGAGCTTGCTCTTTTATCAAACCCAAAATGGCTGGAAAAACTCTTCAAACATTCTGTGTTATTGAATATCAGAATCTTTCAGGACATTTAACCTTTTTAGGCAATGAATCATGACACTGGTTTCCATAAGACATAATATTTATGGACTGTTTTGACATGTACATCTGCAAAATAAGGTAATGCATTTGAATCCACCAAACGCTCCAGTTGAAAGCTTCCATACACATACAAAGTGCCCATTGCTTTCAGTAACCAAGGTTGGTGGTTTTCATATTTGGCAAGAGAGACTGTTCTCCTGAGTAAACCCTCTTCCCTAAGGAGCCTTAAGGGAAGCTAACTAGCTTGCTAGTTGTGGTTGACTCAGCACCCTCACCATGAACCTACATGCACACATGCGCACACAAGCACTCACACAAAGAACAGCAAAACTGTATTGCTTTCGTGTTTTCCTTCTATATTCTGATTTCCTTTTAGCACAAATTCCATTACCCTTAGAATTTGTCATTCTCAAACCCTGTTACTAATCTTCCCATTCTTTTAATCTCTACCTCCTGTGTTCCTGCATTACACTCCTTCAAAGCCCTGCTCCTCCTCTATAGGTAAAAACAGGCTATTTAGGCTAAAATTAACAAGTCAGGAAATGACAGGTGCTGGCAAGGATGCGGAGAAAGGGGAACCCTCCTACACTGTTGGTGGGAATGCAAGCTGGTGCAACCACTCTGGAAAACAGCATGGAGGTTCCTCAAAATGTTGAAAATAGAACTACCCTATGACCCAGCAATTGCACTGCTGGGTATTTACCCTAAAGATACAAACGTAGTGATCCGAAGGGGCACGTGCACCTGAATGTTTATAGCAGCAATGTCTACAATAGCCAAACTATGGAAAGAACCTAGATGTCCATCAACAGACGAATGGATAAAGAAGATGTGGTATATATACACAATGGAATACTATGCAGCCATCAAAAGAAATGAAATCTTGCCATTTGCAACGACGTGGATGGAACTAGAGGGTATCATGCTTAGCGAAATAAGTCAATTGGAGAAAGACAACTATCATATGATCTCCCTGATATGAGGGAGAGGAGATGCAACATGGGGGGTTAAGGGGGTAGGAGAAGAGTAAATGAAACAAGATGGAATTGGGAGGGAGACAAACCATAAGTGACTCTTAATCTCACAAAACAAACTGAGGGTTGATGGGGGGAGGGGGGTTGGGAGGGGGGGTGGAATTATGGACATTGGGGAGGGTATGTGCTATGGTGAGTGCTGTGAAGTGTGTAAACCTGGCGATTCACAGACCTGTACCCCTGGGGATAAAAATATATTATATGTTTATAAAAAATAAAATTAAAAAAAAATATATATATATATATAAATAATTTTAAAAAAAAACAGGCTATTTATTAGATAAGCAAATCCATAATTTCTTCATACATGAGGGTTAAGAAGACCCTTATGGGTCACTTAGTTCAGCCCCCTTGTTATCGGACAAGTGAAGTGAGGTTCCCTACAAGCCACAGCTGGTCAGTAGCTGAGCCAGGATTAAAATTCAAGTCTCCTGATTTCCTTTCCTTTTTTGTTCCACCTTATACCACATTACCTCTTACACACCAGCTTTCTACAGGTGACTGCATGACTCTTGAGTGATTGTCCTTTCCTTTAAATCAACAATGAACCATTTTCCTAGCTATTTGCTCAGTCATTTGCTCTTAACTTTCTGGAACTATCCCAGCTACAATCTTTATGACCACCTAGCTTTCCTAGAGGATGCTGTGGGCAGGGGAGGTATTATTGGTCAAAAGAGCATTTCCAGGGTACTCATATCATATTTCATTATTTACAACTGCTGACTCAACTCATGCCTAGAGCTAGATCTGTTCCGCACAATCACGCTTACTAGTTTAGGGCAGTGATTCACAACTGGAAGTGATTTTTGCCCCCCGAGGGACATCTGTCAATGTCTGGAAACATTTCTGGTTTTTGAAACTGAGGAATGCTACTGGCATCTAGTGGGTAGAGGCCAGGGATGTTGCTGAACCTCCAGCAATGCACAAGATAGCCCCCCACAACAAAAAATTATCTAGTCCTAAACGGCAATAGAGCAGATTTTAGGGCCATATCTTAGGAGAGGGGGCTGTTGTAACATCTATACAAGAACTTCAGCACATTTCTAGGTTTGCATTTCTAGGTCTTGTAGAAGAGCAAGACTCTTCTGTCTTGGGGCATTCGTTCAGCACCTATTATTGGTAGGCTGCCAAATTTACATGAGAAACAGAGAAGGCTGTTGTCTTACAAGGTTCTGGATACAGTGAAAGACAGAATCTTCAGCCAGATAGGTTCATGAGCATGCTACATTAAAGACAAAGAGAATGCTGAACCTTTGGAAGGCATGATGTGCCTCACCCATTCCTGGGATCAACAACAGCCACTTGGACCTGGTGAAGAACTTTCAAAAGATGAATGCGGTGTCAGTGCCCTGAAGCCATCCAAGAACAACTAGACAGGCATCTCTAAAGAATGCTTTGCAAAGTGAAAAATGGCCACGTGGTTTCTTTTGTTGTTGTTATTGTTGTTCTGCCAAGTGAAAAGCAAACTATGCTTTAAATATTTCAAGAAAGAAAAATCTCCCTTTGATACCATGTCTTATTCACTTTCACCAAAATGTCATCCTATCAGGCTGGGTGCTATCCGGGACATATCAAAAGCCTCTTTTATCAATGTTATTCCTACTTTGAACACATTCCTTTAATTTAAGTCAGTATGACTGGTTTGTATTAAAATATTGGAAAGGTTGTTGGGTTTCAGACTGATAGTAAATCCATAAAAAAGCAAAAGGCTTTTCCATTTCCGGGAAATCTAATTAAATGTTGTGAAAACAAATGTGCTCTGGTGTGGCATATAATAGAATAATAATGAAGAATAAATATTGAGTGTCTGTTGTTCAGTAAGCTCTTTGAACTCTGAAGAATGTGAGAAAAATACCTTCCCAAGCTAGGGGATCTAGCTAGGGAGATAAGAAATGAGAAATGCTCCCTCAAAGCTACTCCAGATCCTCCCTGCTATAGAAACCTTACATCAATTTAAGGGAAGACCTCCTCTACAGGCTCCAGTAATATAGCTCTTCTGCCAGGTAGCAAACTTTGTATCTGAGGGGTTTTATCTCACCTGTAGTCCCTACCAGAATGCACAAGTGAGAAAAAACATACACCTGGGGCTTTTATCTCCCTATGAGCCCCTCCCCCCACCACCACACTCAATCTGACTTGGTAATGGTAGATTCCTCCACAAAAATGGAGGTCAGTGTTTATCACTGTTTTCAGTGTCTTATCATTTTTTTTTTTTTTAAGTCTGCTCCACACCCAGCATGGAGCCCAACATGGGGCTTGAACTCACCACCCTGAAACCAAGACCTGAGCTGAGATTAAGAGTCGGAGGTTTATCCCACTGAGCCACTCAGGCGCCCTTCAGTGCCTATCTTGACAAAATATTTGTGAGGTTCAGCAGTGGTGCCAAGGAATCTCTTTGGGGATACACGTGGTATTGTAGTAACCCATAATCTACATTGTTACATTTCCTACCAACTCACACAAGATCTAAACAAAAACAAGGTGTTTGCTGTGCAAACACAACTTTGAACCATATTCTTTTCCAACCACATTGCTGCTTATAAACCCATTCTAGAACTGAAATTCTATGTCCATGGTTGGGATTTATATTTTTACCAAAAATTATATCTATGACTCACATCTCACAATTTATAAGCTATTGCATATACGATCACATTTCACAGTTTTATAATACTTCTGACATCCCTCCCCACCCATGGCCACATTGAAGTTTCTTAACACAGTTATAGAGCCTAGAGGAGGGCATCATGCTCTTCTTCGAACTGACCTAATAATCCTGCCCACTCCATACCTGCTTTCTGGTCTGTTAAACTAGGATTATGCTTAAAAAGAAATAGGATGACCTATTTTTCTGCCAGCCTAAAACCCCAGGGAGCTCTCTCTCAGCAAATCTGAACTACCTCTTCTCCTTCCTGCTTTAAGAAAACAATCAATTGCCACTGACTTTTGCACAAATAAGGAGTTTTGTTGTTGTTGTTGTTGTTGTTTTATTTCCACTGTAGTTAACATGTAGTATTATACTAGTTTTGTTTCAGGTGTACAATACAGTGATTTAACAGCTCCATATATTACTCAGTGTTCATCCAGATAAGTGTATTCTTAATCTCCTTCATCTATTTCACCCATACCCACCCCCAGCACCCCTCTGGTAATCATATTTGTTCTCTACAGTTAAGAGTCTGTTTCTTGATTTGTCTCTCTCTCTTTTTTCCTTTGCTTGTTTAGTTTTTTTTTCTTAAATTTGACATAGGAAATCATATGGTATTTGTCCTTCTCTGACTGATTTATTTTGCTTAGCATTATCACTCTAGCTCTATCCGTGTCATTGCAAGTGGCAAGATTTCTTTTTTTTTTTTCTTTAGAGAGAGAGTGAGTGCGAATGTGAGTTAGGGGGAGAGGCAAAGGGAGAAGGAGAGAGACTCTTAAGCAGGCTCCATTGCTTAGTACATAGCCCAACATGGGGTTCAATCTCACAAACCTGAGATGGCAACCTAAGCCAAAATCAAGAGTCAGAGGTTTAACCAACTGAGCCACCCAGGCACCCCTGGATTTCATTCTTTTTTATGGCTGAATAATATTCCATTATGTATATACATACCATACCTTCTTTATCCATTCATCTAACAATGGACACTTGGGCAGCTTCCATAATTTGGCTATTGTAAATAACACTGCAATAAACATAGGGATGCATGCATCCTTTCAAATTAGTGTCTTCAAATTCTTTGAGCAAATACCCAGTAGTGTGATTACTGGATCATAGCTAGTTCTATTTTTAATTTTTTTGCAGAACCTCCATATTATCTTCCACAGTGGCTGTACCAGTTTGCATTCCTACCAACAATGCAAGATGGTTCCTTTTTGTCCACATCTTTGCCAACACTTGCTTCTTGAGCTTCTGATTTTAGCCATTCTGACAGGTGTGAGGTGACATCTCATTGTGGTTTTGATGTGCATTTCCCTGATGAAGAGTGAGTTGTGCATCTTTTCATGTTGGTTTGTTGGCCAGCTGTATGTCTTCTTTGAAGAAATGTCTGTTCATAACTTCTGCCAATTTAACCAGATTATTTATTTATTTATATCTCTTTCTGCTGCTTCATTATTAGTATATAGACAAACAAAATGAGTTCTATAATTTTCTATTTTATAATCAACCCTCTTCCTAGACATAAGTAAGGCACCCACTCTCATACTAATTCACTCATATTTCTATAGTGTTCAATAAACTATAGCACTGATATATTAAATCAGCTCTGCAAAATTAACTGGCAAATACAGATCTCGTGAATGTTGGTCCCCCAGCTGGAGGGTCCTTTTCACCTAAATAATATCCCAATCACCAGCATCCTGTCTAGTCCTTTTCTCATAATGCCAGTTGGCTCAGCTCTGTCTGTGTAATTCTATCTGTGTGTGTCTGAATATGCCCACTTATATGTGTGCAGTGCAAGGTCATGGAACCTGCCAAAGGCCTATGATCTAGCTGAGTGAGAACATCACTGTAATTAAAGATAATTAAAAACTTATTCTATATTGAACCGCTAAATTACCTCAAAGAGTCTTTATTCTTAGTTCTATGGCCTTCAAAACTAGTAGCATAAGCAATAATTACTGACTTAAATATGTAAAAAATTACATTTAAGGATGGAGCAATACGCTACAGAGAGATGAAATGTTACACCATTTTCAATTTTTCTCCCTCTGAGATGACTGATAAGCAAATGCCACACAACCCAATATTCTTAAGTAGGCAATTCATCTAACATGACAGTTAGAGCATCTTATGGCCTTTATTTTCTCCACAAGTCTTCATTCCCACTAACCATACCACCCTTAAGAGGGTAGGCATTGTATATTATATATTGTATTATATTCTCTGAAATCCCAATACCTAGCTGAATTATGCCTATACAATGTCAGCGTTGTTTTTTTTTTTTTAAGATTTTATTTATTTATTTAACAGACAGAGATCACAAGTAGGCAGAGAGGCAGGCAGAGAGAGAGGAGGAAGCAGGCTCCCCGCAGAGCAGAGAGCCCCATATGGGGCTCGATCCCAGGACCCTGGGATCATGACCTGAGCCGAAGGCAGAGGCTTTAACCCACTGAGCCACCCAAGTGCCCCACAATGTCAGTGGTTTTTAACGGTTATTGACTAAACAAATGACTAAACAAATGAAGAGCTTTTCTAAATTTAAAAAAAAAAGTTTTTAAAAATCGGCAAAAGATAGGAGAGAGATAGATCTCCACTAAACACATAAATAGATTCTCCTCCATATTTTATTCAGGGAAATACAAACCAAAACAATAATGAAATTTTTTTCATCTATCAGATCATATTTAACTTAAATAATTATTTAAATACTAGGTCCTGGGGTGTCTGGGTGGCTCTATTGTTAAGCATCTGTCTTTAGCTCAGGTCATGATCCCAGGGTCCTGGGATCAAGCCCTGCATCAGGGTCCCTGCTCAGCAGGAAGCCTGCTTCTCCATCTCCCACTCCCCCTGCTTGTGATCCCTCTCTCAGGAGCTCTCTGTCAAGTAAATAAATAAAATCTTAATTAATTAATCAATTAATATAAGATCTTGACAAGTGAAAACAAGCATTGTCAAATAGTATATATTGACTCAATTTGACAACACCTACTAAAATTGCAAAATGTGAAAATTCTTTGATCTAGCAATTCCACTTTCAGGACTCCATACAGGAGAAAAACTCAATATGTGCACAAAAATAGGAGGTCTAATAAAGCAGGGTTTTCAATTTAAAAAAAAAATTGTAGAAATCATTGTATGACCATAATATCCACTAATAGAGGAATGGTAAATAAATGACAGTCCATCCACATCATGAAGGCCATGGGCCTTGCTATCTCCCTCAGTACACTGGACTTTCAAATACTTAAAAACAGTATTTCATAGTGGATAGAAATTTACAGGTGTGCAGACAGAAAATGAGAGTGATTGCAAGGTTAGAGTTGGTAGCAGGAGAAGCAGAGGTAAAAGAGAAAATTGGAAGAAGGGAGAGAGGCATGCACAGAGCTAGGAGACTAGTTAGGTGGCTAGAAGCCAAGTAAAAGATGGTAGTAGCTAGGAGATATAGAAAAGTAGACAAGACTATGAGAAATATTTGGAAAGTAAGACGGAAAGGATTCAGTAAGGAATTATATAGGAAAAGGGAGTATCAAGGATGAAGCAAGCCTAAGTTCCAAGGCTTGCATAAGCAAATAGATAGTCGTGGTTTTCCCTGAGCCAAGGAGCACAAGAAGAAGAGAACTGGGCATGGCGAACAGGTAGTGGAGTTCTTGAGGTCAATCTTCAACATGTCCAGACTGAATGCATGAGCTTTAAAACAACCAACTAGAGATATTAAGTAAGAACTCAGAAAAGTAGTGTAGGCTGGAAATGGAAGCATGGAAATCAATGACATACAGATGTGTGGGTGATGTCAGGTGGGACAGAGAAGTGCTGAACAGAAACAGAAATGAGTCGTGGTCAATGGCAAAACTTACCCAATCAGGTGGCGACCAGATCTGGTAACAGTAAAGTCCACTGAGATAAAGACCAACTGCCCTCTAGTGGAATCCAAGCCGTTTTAACAGCCCACACCAGGAAATACATTGAACTTATTTTCAAATAACTGTGAGCAGAAATACTATAGACCTTCAATGAAGGAAAAAAGACCTCAAGGAAAGCCACCTATTTCCCTCCACAAAACTCTGGATAAAACAAAGTTTCTCTCTTAATGGAATTTCAAAAAATTAAGCTAATTGTGTATTTGAAACACCAGTCTACAGTACTTTTTCCATCACCCAAATATCTAAAAAGTTTCTAAAAACCGAAAGGCTTTTTTTCGTAAACTCAGGTGCAAAACCTGACTTAATGTGAACTCATTCATTGTAAAATCTGACTTGAATTTCCACGAGTCTATTTCTAGTCTTCATTTGTCCCCTTCATTATACAAACTTGATTGGCTATGGATGACAGTCCAGACTCTGATGAGGGTGTCACATAACATAGACATACCTTACTGCCTTTCTAAAAATCTACAGTATAAAAATCTAAAATTTCTAAAAAACTAGGGGCACCTAGGTAGCTCAGTTGGTTAAGTGTCTCCCTTCAACTCAGGTCACAATCCCAGGGTCCTGAGATTGAGCCCCATGTCAGGATCCCTGCTTCTCCCTTTCCCTTTGCCACTAACCCCTGCTTGTGCCTTCTCTCTCTGTCAAATAAATAAATAAAATATTTTTAAAAAAATAAAATTTCTAAAAAACCAAATCTAAAAATTTCAAGATTCAAGTGATCCTGAAGTTTTTAGTTAAAGGATCAGGCAGATTACTGATGGCAGAAGATATCCTAATATTTCAATTTTTAATCACAAGGATGTTCAAAACAGAAAAATTACCACTGAATTTTTAATAAAAACATATGCAAGTTCTAGTTATCTAAAATTCAGTAGTGCAACAAAGAATCTTAACTAAAGGCACAAGGAAGTACTTAAGTTGCACTTTTCAGCATCAAAGTTAGCCATAAAATGAGCAGCCACTGTCCCGATTATGTGTGTGTGTGTGTGTGTGTGTGCACACATGTGCAAGCCCAGAGGTGTGTACATCATGCTTATGAATCAAGAGACAGGCATAGAATATAGATGGCTTCACTTCACTTGAACTGCAAGTCAAGGCTAGGGTTCTCCCTGCTTCAAAGTCTCCAGGAAATATACAATGTAGTGGACTTAGTTAGGCCCTATATCCTATATCTAATTCTCTTCTTCATATAAATCTTAAAACCTGAGGTGCAAAAAAACTAAATGAAGATTCTATACAATGATCTTCCTTTAAAAAGTACATAATAAATAGTAATACGCATTTTCCACTATAATCACAGTAAGGCTCTGAAAGGCCCCTCACTACTGATATCAAAAGATCTATGATAATCTCATTTCTTGCGCTCTTCCGATATTTGCATGGCCCAGGGCCAGGAGCAAGTCAGGGCAGAAATAATGTCAAAATTTTTTATTTTATCTTCTGTGTACTAAAAACAGATTAAAGTACAACATCCTCTCCCAAGAAGCAGTCCCTTTAATTCATTTAGAATTGGAGACTTTTACATGATGTTTATCTACTCATTCAGCACATTTTTATTATGTGGCTACCAGGCACTAGGCATTGTCTTCGATTTAGTAAACAAGGCAAAGTCCTCTTAATTCATGTGTAGGATGAAGAAGCAAGAGACCATTATGCCCATTTTACAGATGACAGAAATTCAATTGAAAGAGTCTACACATTAACAACAAAAGTAATAGGAACAAAACTTTCTGTAGATTCTTTGCCAAAAAGTCTCTGTCTACCGACTTGTACCCCTCCACCTGCCCCACTGCCCGGCAAACCAGATAGCAAGGCAGACATCAGAGATAAAGGCCTAGAGCAATAGCAGAGGTGAGCACAGGAGGAAATCACAGAGTCAGCCAGAACACACACATTTGAGCCCCCAAATGACAGGAACAACACAAAGGCCTCAAAGAAGCCAAAGAGGAGGGTTTAGGGAATGACTATGATCCCAAAGCCAAACACACCGAAATCCAAATCTAGATTATTTTTAGGTCTCTTCCTAGAATGGAGTGGTAAAATTCATTTATGACTGGTATATTTATTATGATTTTCCTCCAGTGCTATCTTAAGATGAACATTTGAGAAGGGTCTTCTACTAAAAAATAGGAAGTAATCCCAAGAACAATATACCTTGATTTTAAAAAGTGCCTTTTTTCCAGGGTGCTCAGAGTATTTTATGAGGGTACCAGATTTCCAATAAGCAGTATCTAGATAGGAAGTGCTTCCACAGCCTCCTGGAATTTCCTGAAAAAAAGATAAAGGCAAAGAAGGGGTCACCAGAGGCTACAGACCCATTGTATAAAGTCTGTATTCATGCATATTTTATAGACAGGTAGGGTAAGAGTTAGGAATGTTACAGTTCTGTAAGCTTTTGGCTCCCAAAGGATTGAGACTGGCCAAAAATGCAGGTAAACAAAATACCAGCTGAAAACTCCTCTACAAGAATGCTTTGGAATATCACACCTGGATTTTGGCTCCAAGCCACCACAAACAGAGTATGCGGGCTTACTGGCACTGAAATAAAAATATCCGTGAGAGAAATCAGGGCAGTCAATGGCTTAGGGGCCCGATAATGGGATATGTTTTGCCTCTTATCTTCTGGCTCATATTTAGCCCAGGTGGAAAGTAACTAAAAATGGCTGCCTTATTGGGGCCTCTAGGCTTAGCTGTTTCCACTTGGGTCCTGGTAAACAAGGATCCGCCTCCCTCAAACAAAAGGCCCAAAATGAGAAACTTGGAGCAAATGTCTAACAGATCTGTCAAGAACTCAATGGGCTATAAAACAGAAAAATAATAATAGTAATAATAAATCAAGAGAAAAAGAAAGAAAAATAGGGGGTCAAAAGCCTCCTCATCTTAACAGGTGCTTAGGAACTGGCACAGAGGCTATTCTTGTGGTAAGTCCATCTGGGGTCTTGCAGGAGGTTTGTGTAAAGAAGCACACACAGTTTAGCTATGAGAAGGTCATTTGCCACATTTACAATGTAGACAGCAACATGTCAGCCTCCAATAACTCCCAGGTGGAAGGAGATAAACGTAGCTAGGTTTAACTGTACACCTAACAAATACATGAATGTTTGGAGCCATTTCATCATCTCACCCATTAAGTTGTCCTTCATTTATAACTTCCTGAGCTACAACCATGCTTCTAGGTCAAGGTTTGTTGACCTCAACACTAGCGCCATTCTGAGCTAGATATTTCTTTGCAGCTGTTCTGTGCATTGTTGACCAGTGTATCTGACCGGTGTATCTGACCCACTAGATACCAGTAGCAGTCCCAACCTACCCTGAAATTATGACAACCCAAAACATCTCCAGACATTGCCAAATGTTCCCGCAGGGGAAAACGTGCTCAGTAAAGAACCACTGCTCTCAGATAAAAGACCAAATGAGGTAATAAAAAGAGCATGAGCTCTGGAACCAGCAGACATAGGTCTAGGTCCACATCTCACTTCCTTTCTATGTGACACTGGGCACATTACTGACCACTCTGAGCCTCAGTTCCCTTATATGTGCCACTACTACTCTGTTGGGATATTGGTAAGATTAAATGAGATCCAGTCTGGCACATGGCAGGTGTTCAGTTTTCAGTTTTCTTCCCTCCTGCTCTCTAAGGTCCTCTCAACATACAGACACCTTCCCATATTATTCTAACTTCTCTCCCATTCCAGCTGTCCAACAAATTCCTTAATTCTTTCCCTGGTCTGCCCCTGTGCACAAACAGTGAAGTGAAATCAAAAGACTAAGGAATTATTCCTTAGCTTTACAATTACTGGCTAGATGAACTAAGACAATTATTTAACCTCTTTTGGATTCTCTAATATTCAATCAGTATTACCATCTTGGTATCTACAAAACTGCATGAGGTTATTACTCCCCTGCTCAGGAGCCCGACCTGGCCCCACTATTGCTTCATGAGTCATGGAAAGCATGGATTGCAAGCTACCTTTACTCAACCAAGTTTACATCTTATTAAACTTATTCACAAACATGTCTATGTATTAAAATGTCTGAGAAGATTTTCAAAACAAAACACAGAGGCTTAAGGCATCACCCCCAGAGAGCCTTACATAGGACTAAAGCAGCTATGTTTTTTTTAAACTTCTCAGGTGAGGCTGCCACATGACAAGGATTGAGACCTACAGTCCTAGACTCCGATTCTTCAATCTAGTTAATTGCACCTGCTTACCATCCCTAATTCATAAGAAGCTCCCTCCCACCTCCAAGCTTTGCATAAATTATTGCCCCCAACCTGCAGTGCTTTCCCAATTTTTCTCAGCCAGTCCTTGGCTTTTCCCTTTTCAAAACGAACTCCCTCAGAGGATGCCTGGCTGGCTCTATCAGAAGAACAGAAGACCATCCAGCTCTTGATCTCAGGGTTACGAGTTCGAGCTCCCCATGGGGGCAGAGAATACTTTAAAAATAAATAAATTAATTAAAAAAAAAACTAACTTCCTTAGGAAGGCTTCCCATTTTTCTCTGGTAGCAGGACTTGCTCAACCAGGAAAATTCTTAGTACGTGAATGATACGTGGTTCTTAGAAAATGAAGTTTATGTTCAAACAAAAATAAACATTATAAAGTATTGTCATATAGTATTGTACTTCAGAGGAGAAATTCTGGAAGGGCATCTGTAAAGAACATCACTAATCAGAACATTAGTTTGAACTCTTCTTGTTCAATGACCGTCAAAGACAATTTATGAGTCAAGCAAGAAAGATCATGTTGTTGGAGTTACAAAAACTACAGTTCATCTTCATCAACACACCTTGCTCACCAGACTTGGCTCTAAATATCTTGTTGGAATAAGTAAGACTTTCAAGTTGATTACTTGGATAGAAAACATTCATTTGAATAAATAAACTATGATATGTTCGTTTTTAAAAAAAAAGTGTCACTATCAATCAAAACATCTTACTACTTTAATTACTATCACTGGCTTGAAAGCTGTTTGATTAGAGTGGAGATTCTCAATGAGGGACATCTGGCAATGTCTAGAAACATTTCTGATTGTCACACCAGAAAGGAGTTGATACTGGTCAAAAGTGCCATGACTGAGAACACTGGATTCGATGATTCCCTGGTTCTGTGGCACATTTTTTAATATATTTTGATTTGTCTGTCCTTTCTTTAGAAGAAACTTCTTCATCATACCACTCAGTGCAGAGCTGCATAGATGAAGGCAACAGGGGAAACACTATGTGACTGACTAGCAATTTTTTTCTGGTAATTGGAAAACCCCATTAATCAAGAGTCACTGTTCCAAGAAGGTGTAACAGACAATAGCCTAATGTTGCAGTTGGGAATGTGGGCTCTGAAGTTAGCCTGCCTGAGTATGAATCTCAGCTCTGTCATTTACTAGCTATGTGACTTAATATGATTTACTTAACCTCCCTATGCCTAAATTTCTTCTTCTATAAAATGGGATGATTAGCATTTCTTACCCGTTAATACTTCTGTTAAAGTATAGTAAATTATAAAGTGTTTAGTACCTGACATATAAGAAGTGCTCAGTAACTTATAGTTGTTATGGTCATTGTCATGGTCATAATCATCATCGCAAGTAAACATCACTGCACAATTAAATTGCTACGCATCTGCAGAGGGCAAAGCCAAATA
Source organism: Enhydra lutris kenyoni (assembly GCF_002288905.1). Taxonomy (NCBI): domain Eukaryota; kingdom Metazoa; phylum Chordata; class Mammalia; order Carnivora; family Mustelidae; genus Enhydra; species Enhydra lutris. The sequence goes on along the minus strand of NW_019154089.1, from coordinate 39,836,845 downwards.
AACTCGTGTCTGAAATTGATATGGAGTGGTCCTTAACCTTGACTGCATATTAGAAACATGTAGGAAGCTTTTAAAAACCTTAAAGCCGAGGCCGCACTACAGACCAACAGAATAAGAATTCCTGGGGAGGGAACCCACGTATCAGTACATTTTTAAGCTCTCCATGTAATCCTAAGATTAAGGACCACTGCATTAAAGTTACTAACAAAGTATATCTCTCAGTGGGATGACAAAAGAAGAGTGTATTTAAAAAAAAAAAAAAAAAAAAAAGGAGGGGCGCCTGGGTGGCTTAACCATTACGTATCTGCCTTCAGTTCAGGTCATAGTTCCAGGGTCCTGGGATCAAGCCCCACATCGGACTCCCTGCTCGAGGGGAAGCCTGCTTCTCCCTCTTCCACCCACCCCCCCGCTTGTATTCCTTCTCTCGCTGTCTGTCAAATAAATAAATAAAATCTTTTAAAAGATAAAAAAAAAAAAAAGGTTTGTGAAAGGTAAGAGGTGGGGAATAATCTTTAAGTCAATAACTGCATTCAGATTAACAAAGATAGATAAGTATGCCACAGTCCCTAACCTTTGAATAATTTACAATCCCTTTACCAATAAAATATATATGGTGTTACGGGTACAGAAAGGAAAAAGCACTTAAATATAGCTATGTGAGAAAGTGACAATAAGGCAATTTATATAGAGTTGAGTGACAAAATAAAAGTCTTGTAGAATATTGGGGAGGTAGGAATGCCCAAAGTAGTTTAAGAATAGAGATCTGACACCTAGGATAAGGTGACAAAATTTTCAAAATGAAAAAACAATCACACCGGTAATTCAAAAAGGAGTTCTGAATAACTAAGGAAAATTTATTTGTTGATATTTTTAAGGATTCATTTCACAGAGGTGAAGTCCTTTATTTCCTCATCCCAGAAAGTATAGCAAACCAAACATATAATCTTAAACACTGGCCACTATACCAGGCACCTGGCTAGCACAATTGGTTAAGCATCCAACTCTTGATTTTGGCTCAAGTCCTGATCCCAGGGTCATCAAATTGAGCCCCGAGTTGGGCTCTGTCCTGCGTGCAGAGTCTGCTAATGTTTCTCTCTTCCCTCTCCCTTTGTCCCTCCCCACCTCACTTTCTTTCTCTCTCTCTCTCTCAAATAGGTAAATAAGTTTTTAAAAACAAAACAAAACAGGGGCGACTTGGTGGCTCAACCAGTTGAGCATACCTTAGGCTCAGGTAGTGATCTCAGGGTGCTGGGATCGAGCCCCACATAGGGCTCCCTGCCCAGCGGGGACTCAGCTTCTCCCTCTCCCTCTGCCCCCTCCCCCCAACATTCATTCTCTCTTTCAAATAAATAAATAAATAAATAGATAAATAAAATCTTAAAAAAAAAACTGGTCTACTCTACTAAGCCCCATGTTTCATAATATTGTGCCAACACTGCACAGGATGACAACCCCTAAGGACATCCACAACCACAAGTTTTTCTTTCTTTTAAGATTTTATTTATTTATTTGAGAGAGAGTTTGTGCATGAGTTGGGGGAGGGACAGAGGGACAAGCAGACTCCCCACTAAGCACAGAGCCCAGTGTAGGGCTTGATGTGGGGCTTTACATGGGGCTCAACATGGGGCCTGATCGCAGAACCATGAGATCATGACCTGGGCTGAAGTCAGATGCTTAACTGACTGAGCCACCCAGATGCCCCCACAGCCACAAGTTTAAACGCAGACCACTAAATGACCCATGTTCAATCAAGTGAATCCATTAATGAAAATAAATGGACACTTTCTCTTCTTACCCCCAGAATCAATCATAGTATATAACATTTTGTATACAAAAGAATTACTACCAGGACCTAACCACCTTTTAAGGGTGATAATACCAAAAAAACACTATTAACAGAAACATATCCTGTTGGCCTAGGTGTCAGTCTCTGGAATACCAGAGGTCTTATTCCTCCATTTGGCCTTCCACTTGACCTTAAAATAAAAGCATGTGCAATCTTTACTTGATAACCACTAAAACAAGTGGTTCTGTATACTGGAAGAAATTTTCAATGTGTACATTTGCCTCTCCAAAGCCCTATTAAACAAAACCTAACTGTGGGAGCGAAGCCACCCCCACTCACTGGAACCAGGCACAAGCCTTAATATCTTGTTTTAGGTTTCTATGTGCATCCTGTTATGGACCTATGTAACAATGCAAGACCACCGCACAGGGTGGGGAGGGGCTTAAATTATAGCAGCTGTGGTCACAATGCAGGAACTGCAGCACACTGTGAAATTCTCCATAGCTCTGGATCACAATTGGAGTAGCACCTGTGCAAAACAGGTTTTTTCTGATCCCCTAGAAAGCCCTCTATTTTATGCAGGCCTGAACTGTGTTTGTTGCTCTTAAGCCAGTTCCCTGCCTTGGAATTTAGACAGTGGTTCAAATGTTCAATTTCATCCCTCTAAAGCAATCCAGAGAGTTCATGGGAGATATATCAATGAGTCAGTTCATTCCTGCTTCCCCCAACCCTTCTCTATGTAACTCTCTGGGAAAGATAACTTTCACAGGGATGAAAAAGAATATCCTTTGTCTATGATACAGAAAGGCTTTCCATGAAGTCAGATCTTCTGCAGTATTGATGGCATAGAGGAAGACTGAGGGAAGGGTGTGATTCCTCCCTTTCTGTAGGACCTACTCCACAAGTGAAAGAGGCCCAATTGCATGCTCCAAAGGAAATGATTACCAAAACTGAGTCTGTCACTTAATGTTAAAAAAATGTATGTGGTTTCAGCTTAAAAAAGTCATCAGAAGAATGTCATTCTTGGACACCACTGAAAACGTGATTAAGACAACTCTTCAGAGGTCCACAATAGGGACAGGAAATGTCAGAATCAAATTTTCAGGCTCAATTATTCATCTCATAAATAAATTTTGAAGATGGGTTTGTCTTATGAAAGTTGAGAAGTACAGTGTTTAGCAATTATGCAAACCCTGAACACTTGGCTCCCTGAAACCATTTCTGTTGGGCTTGGAATGTTCTCTGGATCCAAGTAGCTGACAAAGTTTTTTATTATTATTAGTAATAACACAAGGCTTTAAGGAAGGTATGAGTCTTTGAGTAAAGAAACTGTGGCCTAATTCCACTTTCCAGTCTTACTATGGACGAATGATTGCTAATTTTCTACTTAAACTTTGCTCTTATCTCTCCTCTAGTAATAATAATTCATTATTTAATACAGATTAATTCAAAGTCAAAATATTGGGTCCTTTAAGAAACCTTACAGAAATATTTGCACAAAGGAAAATCAGTTAAAATCTCTGTAGGTAATAGCTATAATAACTATTCTCCTGGCCACTAAAGAACAGCTCATTGCTATTTCATACCCATCATAAGTGATCAGAGCAAGCATGGATCCCACTGAGAATTTTAAAGATTTCTAGTGCTCTCATGGTCCTCATTGTTCAATATAGTTAAATAAACGAAAATATGTGAAGCTCTGTGAAAAAGAAAAACAAAAACAAACAAACAAACAAATGACACCTGCAATCCCCAGGCCCTGCCCTCTAAGGGCTTACATTTTTAATCAGTAGATGATACTTGCACATAGCTAGCAATACATGTTTAAATGAAATGCTTACTATGCACTCATAATTGTGCTAGGCACTATGGAGGTTTCAGAAGTATAAAACATGCCTCATCCTCAAAGAGGAGAGCAATGGAGTTAGAGAGACAAGATTAATGCTAGAAAGGAGATCAACAAGGATTGGAAGGGTTAGAGAAAAGTTCAGGAGGTATTCAGGAGCCTTCAAGGATAACTAAGATTTGAATAGAGGAAAGGCATTTAGGGAGATGCCTGGGTGGCTCAGTCAGTTAAGCATCTGCCTTCGGCTCAGGTCATGATCCCAGGGTCCTAGGATCCAGCACCATCCCCCTTGCTCCCCATGTAGGGCTCTCTGCTCAGTGGGGAGTCTGCTTCTCCCTCTCCTCCCCACTCATATTCTCTCTCACTATCTTTCTCTCTCTCCCTCAAATAAGTAAATAAAAATCTTTAAAATAAAATAAAGAAAGGCATTTAGGCAGGTTAAGATAAAAATGTGACGGCAGAAATGAGTATGGCAATCACATGGGATTTACAAGGGGATTCCCTTTTTTTTCCCCCTGGTCTTATTAGATCCATCTGATGGGAACAAGGTTAAAATTATTTGAGAGAATTTTGCCTCATCTACATGCACTTTCTATTGAAAAAGAGAGACAAGGGAGCCTTTGAATGGGAGAACATTGATAGCTTGGTGGATTAGAAGTGTCTGTGCCTGGAGGAAAAAAAAAGTCAGAAGGATTTTAATTACAATACAGTGCATAAAGTGCTGTCATGGAAACATACAGTCCTCGAGCAGGAAAATTCTAGGAAGACATGACTCCTTTTACTCAACTAGGTGAAAATACACACACACACACACATCACAGATCTGGTTAAACTTGGCTGCCAATTATACAGCCTATGAGAGTGCAGAACTCTCTGGGTGATGTCCCAGTTTTGCATCCTTCTCTCTGGCCCCATGCTCTCCCATCCGTACACTTCCTTGATTCCACATGGAGCCTTTTTATTGCCTTCCACCAAAAATCCACTCACACTCAAGCATTTCTTGAATTTATTACCTTGATTACAAATTTAAAGTCAGGAAGAGAGATTGCGTTAAAGAGCATGAGACCTTCCATTATTCTAGTGGGTCCACCAATACCAGTCTCTTCTTTCCTCCCCTCCAAGAAGTGAGAGCTTGTCTAGCTCAAAAGAGTTCCATCCATATCCTTGGAATCTCATTCTATACCCCAAGCACTTTCCTAAACAGGATGTTTACCCAACCAAGTGAACACCAGCGAATGTAATTTTTTCTATCTTATTAAAATTTCCCCTAAGTGAAGGAAAGAAGGGGACTATTAGCAGTCTTTACAGCTTTTACCAACTTCTCCCCGACCCAAAAAGGAGAAGATACAGCATGTGGATTAACTAGCTCACAGTTCCTCTCCATACCACAGCCTTAGTATCCCCCATTCTTCAGCTATGGCCTTAGAGAAATCCAATCTCTAAAGATCCTGTTGGAATCCTCTTCTGGCTTTGCTTCTTCATTTACTTGAAGGGTCTCTCCCACTCAGCCCAACACACAAGGCCCATTCTAGCAGCAAAGGTCTCCAAAACACCAGAGTGAAGTCTGTGCAGCACTATCGTTAATACAGTCAACAACACAGGCTTAAGGGAACCTCATGAAGGGGGTGAAACTCCCAATCTAAATCCTGTGCCACATTTTCTTCACCCTCAGAGTCAGAGACCTTGTTAAGTGGGCATCCTGCCTTCTGCAGCTCTTTCTTTTAGGGCCTCATCCACATGCAACAAATGTTAAGTGTTCATATGGGCACCTTTGTTGGACTAGTCCACCTCTCTGGCTTCTTTCATATTTCCTGAACTTGATTTCTGGAAGAGCAATGGTTTTTCCCGGTGGTTGGAGTTTGCCACAAAATGTCTCTTCTCTCCATTCACAAAACCACACTGCATACCAGGAAGTCCTAAGTATGTTCTTATGTATCTTATACTGACAACATTACCACCCAACTTGTTTGTACTTCACCATACATCTGGCTTCTTTCTGAAACAGCCAATATTAAATAGTGAAGCTTCCCCCAAAGGCTATATTGCTTATCTCAGAATGGTTTCCACAACTTTGCTCTAAATTTAAAGGAACTTAAAAATCATTAAGATTTATAGCCAACCCAACAAACCCTTACCCTATACAATGCACCCTAAAGTTGAGAAGTAATTTTAAGGCTGTACTCTTGGTTCAGGTCTGCCCCTTAATTCAAATGATATTGGACAGGACTCCAAAATGAAACAGATATAAAGCAGGAAACTTGGAGATCTATTAAAACTTGGAAAAAACAAATTCTACAGGATTGTGAAAGGCACAGTCCTCCTCGTCATTCTTTTGAGTGCTCCAGACTGGTTTCCGTGGGCTCTGCCTCTATAATCCCACACAGCAGTTTAGGCAGGAAGCCCAGTCTGTTTACTGATTTCTACAAAAATCTACTCACAACCAAAAATTTTTTGAGTTTAGAACCTTGAGGAGGATTTGGGAACAGTTTCATGGAGAAAGACCACACCCTATCTTCCTCTATTCCTTCTCTTTCTCTCAGCCTCTGTCCCTCTGTCTGTCCATCTCTCTCTCCCCCCAGAAACTGTAGAAGAAAAGGAAAAGAATATGAAGGCAGAGAAAATGGGCCCCTTGAAGAGAAAACAAGGGCTCATGGTAAATTAGTGGGGAAAAGCCAAATCCCTCCAGTGGAAGTGCATGGGAGAAAGACTTCTGGTACAAATATTTTTAGCTAGAACCAGCAAAGGGAAATACATGATTGGTGATTGAACCTAATCCATTAGGCTAAACCATATGATACTACTAATATTCAATTGTTTTTCTCCTGTGGAAATAACAATGCCATATGATTCAACCAAAACTAAATAATCAGGCAATTCAGTAGATGATTACTCAACTTGAGGAGGATGGTGGTAAATAATTGTTTGATACATGATTCATTTATTTATTTCTTGTCTAGTAGTTTTATGTTAATAAAAATACAACCACAGATTGAAGTTACCACTAAAACATAATAAGATCAACTGTTTGTATTTATTTCTTTATATCTTTAGTATTTATATTCATATATTCAAATATACATTTTATATTAAATGTGTATATATATTTATAAATTTTGATTATGAAGTCAACTATACTATATTACAATTTTATTAATAATGAAGCAAGTGGCTATTAGGATGGCCAGGTAACTTTTTCATTTTAATTTGTTTATATGTATTCTATAGCGTATCCAAGTTCTATGGAATAGAACAGAAAAAACATCACAGTTGTCATTCAGCAAAGGCCAGGGAATAAAATGACAAATGAGTCCAATGTTAGATTTTTTTTCCCTCACCCTAAAATGAAATAATATGGGGGAGGAGAATTGCTAGAATTGGGTGTAGGAAAACTAGTATATGAAACCTATAATCAAGTAGAAACACAACTCTTATCAGAGGAAAATATCGCCCATGAAAGCATAGACATTGTTATTCTTCAACATAGCTCACTAATGGAATGGGATTCTGTGCCAGTGAGTATAAAGTATAATAATACCATAACTATGTATATGGCTAGCTTGAGAATTTCTGTTTTACAACTTTACTTGCTCTAAGAAATGATAAATTGAAGTTTAACAAATACAATAATTTTTGCTCTTTGTTTATTTCCTTTTAAAAGAAAAAGAAAGAACAGAAACTTCACAGTTGGGAATAGAAAATACCTTGTGGATATGGATTTTACTGCAAGCTATGCATCTGAGTTAAAGATGTTAATGCCGAATTCGCCCACCACGATCAAAACTCCTACAAAACTCTTCCAGCTGCAGCATTTATGGCTCCAGGTTTTGTTTCAGAAAGTGAGGAATATGTTCCAGCATTATGATCTTATTTCTCTTTCTTGCCTGTTGTAAGCATAACCACAGTCTGCTCTGTTAATGCTATGGAAATGTTCAGTTGGCATTGTTTTTCCCACAACCATGGAAACACCTGCTTCCAAATTAATTTATAATCTATTTTACACCTATGGCTGCAAGCCACATTCTTAGTTGTTGTTGTTTTGTTTTGTTTTTTTAAGAATTTTGGTATAAAGCATATAAGAAAGTTTGTAATGTCTGCTTCTTCTCTTTTCTGCTCCTCATGACATAATGTTGGCTTTTACACATTTCATTTTATGTCCAGCTTTTTAAGATGTTAATAATATGTAAAGATATGTGATATGTTAAAATATATGTAAAGGTTTTTTTTCAGTCTTTCAAATCATATCCCAACACAGATATTGCACACTACACATACTTTTCTTGAATCTTGGTCCCAATTTCTCTTTTTATTTGGCCAGAGTAACCATGCAGTAAAGTATATTTGGAGTTACTTTAACAAAGAAAGAAATCTGAATGTGCCCTCAATTTCACTAACTTCAAATAAGACTGATTCACTCCTGTAAAAATATTTATTTCCCCTTAGATTTTTATGGTAAGGTAAAGAGAAGATGTATTTAATATATTCCAGATGATCCTATGGAAGGATTATTAAAATCAATTTAACTACTGTTTCCTTGACTTTACAGAACTCTAGATCTAAGACAATATTTAAGCTTTTTTAAATATTATACCGAGAATGGTATTGAGTTGATACATGTCAATATTTTTAATATACATTTAATATTTACTTAATATTTTTAATATTTTATAAACCATTCCCTTTTCACAACAAAGGAAACAACAAAGAAAAACAAAAGTGAATTAACTTTAGTAACAGCAATACATAGTCTGACAAAAAACACGTAACTAAAATCAATGACATTACATTGTCTTCAAACTTCTGTCATTATCAGATCATAAGCAGTGATGTTATGCTTACTATCTACAGAAAAAGCAAAAATAAAAAATGTTCAGGTTAAAAATGTTTACTCTTTTTAGTCCTGAACTTTACAGAGAAAAGAGCAGAGAGGAAGGTGGGAATGGAAGCATTTGCTTTCAATAGCAAAACCTGAGCTTGCAAGTCAAGGATAATACTATTCAACTATTCCAGGTTTCCAAAGTGGGGGTGAGTCATAATTCATGAGCATCAAAACTAAAGATGATCGCTTGCTTCTTTCCATTACTGAAAGACGGTCTGTGTAACTTAAGGATGGAAACAAATATGCTTAGCTCTAAGGATTTCATGGGGCATTATTATAAGAGAAGAAATTTTTGTTGTAATCACGGCTATCATTTCCCTACAAGTTAACAAACCAACAAAGTAGTATATTAACTTCTTAAATTAGTGTCTCAGGGACCTTTTGCCAACATTAAACGGTATTCGTTTCTTTCTTATTAAATTTCCAGGCAGTCAAATGCATACTAATTTATAAGAGATCACTGATATTTAAGTTTTGGTAATGTGAAATGTAGGTCACAGTCATTTAAAGTCTCCTGAATTATTTTGTTGTTGCTTCACCACTGTTTATCATACCAGCCTGCAAGTTCACACAAGAGTGTCAGCAGAGGATGCCTTTACAATTCATAGACTAAGACTCATAATTCAATCCCTCAGAGTCTCAGAGCATTCTTTGCTTCATTTGTCTACCTTAGTAACCTTTTAAATTAAAAATAAAAGATTCTGATGTGAAAGAAACAAATATTAGTTACATTAACAGCCTTGACTTTATAGGACAGGATTAGTAACTTTACCTTGTAAAATGATGAGGAGCCATTGCCTAATTGGTAAGCCATTCCCTTCAGACCACAGTATTAGTCACTTATTTGTTTACTTTTTGTTTCATGTATTATATTTGCTTCCTGGGTTTTCCCTGTCTGAAGGGCCTTCATGCCCTGCCACATTGGTGTTGTTCGTGCTAGACTATAAAACGTCAAGATCAGGGGCTGCGGCATAGAAGGATACAACACCTTTATACAGGGTGAGTAGATATAATAGTAGTGAAATAAACACTTCTTTTTTTTTTTTTTTTTTTTTTTTTTTTGACAGAGAGAGGAGACATAGCAAGAGAGAGAACACAAGCAGGGGGAGTGGGAGAGGGAGAAGCAAGCTCCCCACTGAGCAAAGTGCCTGATGCAGGACTTGATCCCAGGACCCTGGGATTATGACCCAAGCTGAAGGCAGACGCTTAACAACTGAACCACCCAGGCACCCCAAAATAAACACTTCTACAAAGTCTTTAATACTCATAAGGCATTCATTATTTGGGGAACTGTCATTTTCATGGTTCATTTGGTGTTAAGGGAAAAGTAAATTGAAAGAAGAACCACTCTTTTTGCCCAGAAATGAGAAACCAAAGTAAAATTTCAGAAGTAAAATTTTACTTTGGTTTCTCATTTCTGGGCAAAAAGAGTGGTTCTTCTTTCAAAAACCAAGCTTCTAGATACTTGTAGAAATGGTCATAAGACATTACCAGAGAATGATTAAGGTTGTGAGTACAGAGCGCCTTGGTGGCTCAGTTGTTAGCCATCTGCCTTCGGCTCAGGTCATGATCTTGGGGTCCTGGGATCAAGCCCCGCATCGGGCTCCCTGCTCAGCAGGAAGCCTGCTTCTCCCTCTCCCACTCCCTGTGCTTGTCTTCCCTCTCTCACCGTCTCTCTCTCGGTCAAAAAAAAACAAATAAAATCTTAAAAAAAAAAAAAAAAAAGATTGTGAGTATAGGATGACTTTATTGACAAGCTTATACCCTTTAGTTATCACCTATATAAGAACAATAAAAACATCCCCCCAATATACATCCTCAATCCTAACACCCCACAAGAATTATTTGCCTACATTTCCCAGAAAATAATGGCACTGATATGTCCAAAACCCATATTTCCCTGACAACTAGTTCTTTTTCCAATATCCCCACTTCAATTATCTATCATTGTAACCTTTTTACTACCCAAAACTAAGTCCCCCTTCCCTGTTTCATTCTACTTTAAAGAACTTACCACCAGCTCATATGCTATATATTTTACTTTTTACAATTTTTTAAAGCTTTTATTTATTTATTTGACAGAGAGAGAGATCACAAATAGGCAGAGAGGCAGGATGAAGCAGGCTCCCTGCTGAGCAGAGAGCCCAATGCGGGGCTCAATCCCAGGACCCTGGGACCATGACCTGAGCCAAAGGCAGAGGCTTTAACCCACTGAGCCACCCAGGCGTCCCTACATTTTTACTCTGTATCTTCCTCCCTTGAATGTAAGCTCCATAAAGTCAATAAGTTTTCAATGTTTTTTTCAGTGTTTTTTCACTGTATCCCAGTATGAAGAATATATTACCTATCAATAAATAACCACGGAATAAGTGGAAAAAAATAAGTTGATAAATGAAAGAATGAAGTCATAATTATCCAAAACCTCTAGACCAGCAAAATTAGAATATTTGAATCTGATCTCACATCTGTCCTGAACATCTAATTCGTTGAAAGTCCTATGATTTGTCCTTTCAACATTCCCTCTCCACCAAGTCCAAACCCTAAATGCCTCACACACATGGATTTTTTTTTCAAAGATTTTTTATTTATTTATTTGACAGACAGAGATGACAAGCAGGCAGAGAGGCAGGCAGAGAGAGAGAGGGGAGAAGCAGGCTCCCCGCTGAGCAGAGAGCCTGGTGTGGGGCTTGATCCCCGGACCCTGGGATCATGACCTGAGCCGAAGGCAGAGGCTTTAACCCACTGAGCCACCCGGGCGCCCCACACACATGGATTTAAAACAAAAAGCTTCCAGGCTCATTCCATTTCAATTACTTCCTCCAGATGAATCTTTTTAAAACTCTAGTTTTCATCACTCTACAGAATATATGCTATCCTTTGTAAATTTCATACAGCCTCTCTGGTGTAGCCTCTAAAACCCTCCATAACCTGACCCCACTTTACGGATACATTCTAATTCCCAGTCACTACTCATCACTCTTGTTTCTCTTCCTCTTAAGCTGAACTTCTGACTAGCCGCTCTTTGATACAATGATCATTCATACCTCATGCCTTTACTTAGGCAAATTTCCACTGGCCAAAATGTCCTTCCTTCTCCTTATCTATGTAAATCCTATATATTTTTTGAGATCTGACTCCCAGCTACATTCCATTAAACTATTTGAAACCTTCACCAACAACCACAGTTCATATTAATTCCTGTTTTGTCTGGTCTCCGGAAACATTGTCTGCACCTCACATTCCATCACTCTATTTGCCAGTGGTTTCATGGCTTCATCATGGCTCCCCACTAGATGGTGAAACAAAGTTGAACCATTCTCATGGCCAGTCTTAGATCAGTGCTGTATCCAACAGAAACAGAAATCCAAAACTCAAACATACACTTAAAAACACCTTAAATTTTTACTGAGATTTTTCAAAGAGACAGTAAATATTCTTAAGATCCTCTTTTCCATTGTTATCTCTTAAGTCTTCGCAACAGTTGCTCATTAATCACTCTTCTCTCTCCCTCTCACTTATCTTCTCTACCCTTAAAACTCTCGTCCATACTCCTGCTTTACTTCTCTCGACATCCCTTACATCTAAATCTATTTTTCTTCCTGAATAGTTCTCTGGACTGTGTCTTGAATATCAATTTAGATGTTGGGGGCTCCTTTAAATAGTATACCCCAGACCCTGATCAGAACAAAAATCCCAGTTCCTGGGACTGTTGAAGAAAAAAAAAAATAATAAAAATAAAAAACTTCTTGTTCCTTCATAGACAGAGAAAGAGAGGAAAAGGCTAACAGTATCTGCCAAGTTAATTTTTTTCTTTTTGTCATACGTTCCACCTAGTTAAACTTTTGTGGTTATCTACAAATAAGGACATACTACTTGATCCCCTAAGGACATTTTCCATCAGATTCCAAATCTCTCTTACCTCTCCTACTCCCAAGAGGCTAGAACACTTATCTTAATAAGTAACCTTATTTTCAGGTGGACTGAGTCAGACAGTGGACTCTGTCCTGAAGCTCCAGCTACATTCCCTCCACAAGCAGCACAGCAGCAACTTCTATGCCCCTGACTCCCACATCACATGTGAGAGCACATCAGATGAGTGCCTTGCTCCACATCAGCCCTTCCCTCCAGATGCTTTACCCTCTGCTGAAGAGATATAATCTGGACACACAGCTGTTTTTCTCAGAGATCAATGACACTATTGCATCTGTGGACAAAATACGTCATGATGTGACAGTGAATAGCCTCAGTGCCATACAGCATTGCACAATCCAACCCCTGGAGACAACCGCAGGTGGAAATACCCAAATAGATTGGAGAAGGGAAGAAAATGGTAGGCACGACGCGGCAAATGGAAGAGCAGTGTCAAATGCAAGATGATTTTCATGATTACATAAGAGATGCCCCCAATTTCCATTATAACTGGGGACAGGGGACTTTGGAAGAACTAAGATCAGTCAATAGCGGCAGTTTAAGTACAGAACTAAGAATACAATACTGTTTATATGATTCATATTTTACTCCTTAGCTCTGCAACTGGGAAAACAGACCCTTTTATTCTCTGGAGAGACAAAGATGATAACTAAGAAAAAATATCATGTGATATGGTGTCTACAGATTAATGTGCAGAAAAATAAAGAAATACAAATGGGGGCACCTGGGTGGCTCAGTTGGCTAAGCGTCTGCCTTCAGTTTAGGTCATGATCCCAGGGTCCTGGTATCCGAGACCTACATCCAGCTCTCTGCTCAGCAGGAAGCCTGCATCTCCCTCCCTCTGCCTGCCACTCTCCCTGCTTGTGCTGACGCTCTCTCTCTCTCTGTCTCTCTCTCTCTCTCTGTCAAGTAAGTAAGTAAAATATTAGGAAGGAAGGAAGGAAGGGAAGGAAGGGAAGGAAGGAAGGAAGGAAGGGTGGGTAACCAGTACTCTGATAGAGTATGGACAATGAAAGAACAGTAAATCCTCCCCGGGGGACAAGAGGAGATCAGACAAAGTATCCTAAGAAAATGGTTCTTAAATTTAGCCCTGAAAAATATACAGGAGTTTGTCAGGTAGATGTGAGTAGAGGTGAGGAACAGAAGGGGCACTCTAGTCATGACAAGGAAATATGAGGATGTCTTAGGTTTGGGGAACCACAAATATTACCTATGTATGACTGTTCCAAGGAGTGAACCTACCATTAGACAGTATTATCAATAAGGGCAAGTACAACCTTATTCACCATATTTCCAAGAGATCCCCTGACATATAGTGTTCCATAACTATTTATTAAATTAATAAGATCTCAAAGCATAGTACAGGAGTCCCAAATTATGAAGGATTTTTTGTATGTTGTGCTACAACTTGATCCTCTGTAGGGTGGGTACCCTGAGGAATTTAAGACAAGAGAATGACCTGACTAAATTAGGTTTTAGAAAATTGCCCTGGCAGCTCTGCAGAAGATGGACTAAAGGGGAATAAGAAAGATTGCAGGGAGATCAGATTGGAAGTAGCTGCAAAAAACAATGACACCTGAACCAGGGCATAGCCAAGGGCTGTAGGGGAAAACTGGGAGAATCTTTGGGAAATAGAACTATAGTGCCACATGACTGTTTAGTTGGGGATGGGGCAGAAGAGGCTGCACAGACTAGCTCCCAGATGTCTGACACCCACCACTAGGAAAATACTGCTGCAGTTCAACAATATAAGAAATACGAACAAGAATCCTCTATGAAACTATTTATTAAAAACACATTCGCAAGTATATACAATAAAAATCCTGAGAAATATCTGAGAAAAGATAAAGGACTAGCTATAAAGATACATGTTGGAAAAGTTGGATTATTTCATGATTTATTTATTCATTCAAAGAATATTTAATGAGCTCCTGCTTTGTGTCAGGCACTATACTACGTAGTCACTGGGGGAACACTTGTGGAGAAAAAACAAATATGGTCCCTACTCTCATGGAGCTTACAGATTTGTGTGGACAACAGGCTATCTATTATAGGCAGAGTGGAGACAAATTACGTGAGGCTTTAAAGACCAGGATAAGGAGGCTGTCTTTATCTTAAGAGCTGTGGAGGGCCAAGGAAGGGTTTTAGGAAGTGAGAGGAGGCAGATGACTGGGTAAGATTTGCACTTGAAAAAGATCATTCTGGTTATTTTGCAGTGGATTAGAGTGCACTGCAGCGTTCCACTTAGGAGGCCCTTCCAGGGTCCAGGCCAGAGGCAAATGGACCTTAGATTCCAAATTTAAAAAATGACCAGTATGATTATTTTGGTTGTTTATAACCAACTTCCATCCTGATAGGTCAGTGCCTTGTGCTACACTATATTAAATATTTTGAATGTAAATCCACTGCTAGGGAGGTTGTGGTGGAGGTGGAAAGAGGTAGATGGACTGAAGAAGTTTCTAGGAGGTAGAACTGATACCCGTTTAACATGCCAACAGGCTTTCCACTGGACACAAGCTTCCTCTGGCTGTTGACCCTCATGGAGTAGAAGGTAGTGAGAACACAAGAGGAAGGAGAAAGCACCCACCCGTTTGACAGCAGTAAAAGACCACCCCCCCTTTCTTATTTCTATTCCCACACTGGCATTTGACCATCTCCATTGCCAGGGACAGTACCACTTAGCCTGTGGTTTATACATGAGGAAAATAATGTGTCAGAAAGTAACATTCCCAGACTAGTTCTAGTCTATCATGAAACAAACTGTCCAATGCTTATTTCTCCACACAGAAAGGTCAAACACATTTTCAATGATACACTTAACATGTGTTGCTCTATGGCCAACATGACTAAACAAAAGGTACCTGTCATGCATATTCTTCGCTTCTTCACTCTGACTTGTGTTCCTTATGCTATTCACAGTAGCCAAAGTAAGCAAATGAAACTCACCAATTTGTTGCTTACTGCAACTCAGCTCAGATAAAAGGCTCAGCTGATAGGGGGATAATTAAACCTTTGTTCTAAATGAGCTTATGGGATTATCTCTAGGTTTTAGTTCTCCAAGCCATTTTTGTCTTCAGGTGCCGCACATAATCCCATGTTGGCTTGAAGCAGGACTGGACAAGCAGGAAAATTGTAAAGTATAACTAAGGCAAAAATCAGTAACCAGTCAATAAATTTTAATGAGCAGTTGCTTTTTTGGAAGTCAGTATCCCAGCTTCTCTAGAGAGTACAAACTGCAGTACCTTCAAGAAGCAAATAATCTTACAAATTAAACACACACAATACACACACACACACACACACACACACACCCCTCCTAACCAGTAGCATCAATGAAGCACATAAAATAATTGCTTAAGGGTCCTCAGGAGAGTGAAGTTGAGTTGGGGGGGGTGGCAGAAACAGGGACAGAGACCAGTTTTGGAAGAGTTACAGAGATTTGCAGGGAGAGGCTGGGTTTTATTGTTGTTGGGAGGGGGGCGGTGGGGGGGTGAGGGGGGTGGTGATGGTGGTGGTTGGTTGGTTGGCTTTCAGATATATTTTTATCTGTTTAACCATAACGTTGGGGGAGGAGTAAGAAGCAGAAATAAAAGGCCTATATTGTCTACTCTGACAGATAACTTAGAGTTTAAGAAGTATTTTTCTTATTTATTTTTGCTCTTTTGCCTGTATTTTTAGTGTCACATCCAAAATATCACTGCCAAGACCAATGTCAAGGAGCATTTTCCCTATATTTTTTTCTAGGACTTTTATGGCTTCAGATCTTATGCTTTAAGTCTTTACCCCATTCAAGTTAATTTCTGTGCTGCTTCCCAACATTCTTAAAGGCTATTCTCATCAGTAACCTTTAATAGAGAAAGTGTAAAATAGTAGGACATAGCAGAATTCCATGGAAAAATCTCTTCTGTGTGGTAACACTTTGAGAACCCCTGGTTTAGAACATATGTGAGAGGCTGTGGCTTGTAGGGTGACACCAATCATAGATAGAGTCTTAGCTGTAAGTATTTACATTCGTGTTGTAGTTTAGAAGTTGAAAAGGGAAGGAAGGGTAGACTACACCAGAAGCTCATTCCCGGGGATCTCAGATTAATAAGCCAGGGGCATCCTTATCTGTAGGCTCCTCAATCTACAAAATTCTTGTACAGAATAGCAGAAATTGGCAGCAAAGAATAGCATATCAGAAAGCTGGAGAATTGTGTTGGCACCAGAGCCAGGACACAGCAAAAATCCATGATATATGTGGTAGAGGGTCTGTGGCGCTACCAGGTAGGACTTACTGAGACATTCTGAGCTGGTCCAGTTAGGACTTCAAAGCTTTAACTCAACAAAGTGGAACTGAAGGAACCACGTGTCTTCCTGCAAGTAAATTCCTCTGGGGATGGCTTGTGCTTAAAGAGGGAACCCCCTCAACAAGAAGGTAAATGTTACCAGGTGCCTGATCCTGAGAGAAACCCTTGCCTGAGTAGGCAGTGGATAACACATTTATAGATCACAGCTCTTCTTCCTGCTCACAGTCCCCTTATTCTTGGGTCACATGAGTAAGGGCTGTATATCCTAGTCTCCCACCTCTCTTAGAACTCCAAACTCAAGAAAATCCACACAAGTAAAAAGGAAGAAAAGCATTGTGGGCTATAGTAATATGGAACATTTTCATACAAAAATAATATGAATAAATATAGATGTATTGAATAGTGTATTGTGAATTCAATAATAGTGTATTGAACATCTATGGTTATGGGGGGCTGTGCCTGGCATGTTTCTATATTACCTAATCCAATTTTTACAACCCCATGATAGAATCAATATTTTCAGAGCTACCAATAAGTAGCAAAGAAAAAATTCCAAACCTAACCTGAGTTTGAAACCCACTCTCTTTCCATGATACTCTTAAGTTTCAGTTCAGAAAAGCTGTTACAGCACTTAGTATGACTTGATACAGAAAATTATAGGAAGAAGAAAAAGAGAACAGCCAAGGTGACCCCATGGAAAAGCACAAGACAAGTCTAAATGAAGTGAAAACACAGAGGAGGTGAGGTTACAAGGGTAACTGGTAGTTTTCAAGCACCCACAATAAGGAGAATGGGACATGTAAGTGAATATACGAGTGGACTGGTAGGTTTTAGGAAGATAAGGATGAGTGGAAACATAGTCAAGGGAGATACTAACACAAAGAGAAGTTGGTGAGTGTCCCAGGGCTGGGTTCCAACATGACAGGAATACTTGGCTTGACAAACCGGAAAGTGCCTGAAAGAAGAAAGCCTGGATGGAGATGAAAGGAAAGAAACAGACACACCCACCTGCTGGAAAACAGAAACGGACCTACAGCAACAGCAGCTGATACCCCGCATTTTCAAACGGGTTGAGCCTTAACAAAGGAGTGACAGATTGTCAGCAACTGTTTTCAAAAGAAAGACTATAATCACAAGACACGGGACATATCTGGATCTATACCACATGTCACTAGAGCTAGCACAAATGAAAAGCCTCTACCCATCGGAGCTCACTTAAGTTCCAGAAGTTTATCTCTGAGAACTCTTTGTTTTTCAATGCATCTAATGGGCTACCACTGCCATTTCCAAAATTTTTTCATGTCTCTCATTTTCCTGATGAGGGAAATTAGTCATAGAGTCACTAACCAGAATAACACTAACTCTTCTAGGGACTGACCCTGGGCAGAATCATGAAAGGGCTGAAGTTCACCTTTGGTATCTCCCATTCACCCAATCTCTGCTCTCACCTACCTTCATCTTAGCATAGTCTTTCCTCCTCCTCAGGTGCCTATCCTGTATTCTAAAGAAATTTGCTCTCAGGAGGCTCTCAATATATCATTTCAGGGATACCAGAACTTCACTGGGTATAAGAATCGTTACGACTTATTCATCTCCCCACCCTGAGATTCTGCCCAAATTAGTCTAGGGCCAGGCCCCTAAGTCAGTGTTTTTAACAGATCTTCCAGGTGATTCTGATGCAGATGGTCCATCAATGAAAAAACACTGCATTAGGGTGTTTGTCGATATTAAAGTATTCGTTGATAATGGCCTAGGTTTTGACAAAGAATTCTCAACTGGAAGTATGTAGAATCGAAGTTATACAACTCTAATGATGGAATGTTGGCTAGAGAATGAATATTTGAAAGGCAGAAGATCATCTCTTGTGCTCTTTCATCCAACATCCTTCATCTTATAAGCAAACAAGGCTCAAATCAAACCCTATAAGAGACAACTACTCCCCTGCCCATAAGGTTGACCCTCAGAGCTTCTCTTTCATGGTGCCAATACATATTTCTGCCTTGGTTGTCAGGACAGATCCACAGAATAGTCTGAATATTTCCAAGGTATCCACGTAGTAACATAATTGTACAGAAAACAGAATTTAAGTTTAAACTTTAAGGTGTTGTCATTTTTCTCAAAGTCACAGTCAAAAGTCAAACATCAAAAACAGTCACCACATAGTAAATGACCATGCCTCTGTTCTTCATAAAATTAGTCTACATACATCTTTTTATATTTTATTAATTTTATTTTGAGCTATAACATCCTTTTTACCCATTTATAACCCCTTGGAAAATACATGTCTTACTGAGTCAATAACCAAAAAGAATAAAAAAATGTTTCAATACATATCCTATGGGTCACATTTGGCCTTTACTCTTTCTACTTTAAACTGCCATTTCCATCACTGCTTTAGAAAAATCTGAGAAAAGATACAGAATTTTATCCAACCCTTGACCCAATGACAAATCGCTATTGGAACCCTCTAGGACCAGATTTCAGTAAGTTCCACTAGAGGGCAGTTTTCCAAGGTTCATGCAGGGATAGATTTCATCTGCCAGGACTACCTCTAATTGATTAGTTTTTCTTTTTTAAACATATCCCATTAGTTGGGGGAGAGATGGCAGAGGGGAGGAAATCATAATTCCAAAGGACTTATTTTAAATCCTGTCATTGATACCAAATTTGGAAATTTTGTTTATTTTCCCCAAACCTCTAAAGCTCAAATGTATGACATACATATCACATTCTCCTCTGAAGCAGAATGCAATTTTTTAAAAAGTTTACTTTAGGGGTACCTAGGTGGTTCAGTCACTTGAGCATCTGCCTTCAGCTCAAGTCATGATCCTGGAGTCTGGGGATCGAGCCCCATGTCAGTCTCCTTGCTCAGCGGGGAGCCTGCTTCTCCCTCTATCCCTTGTCCGGCCCCTGCTCTCTCTCTCCCTCTCTCTCTCTCCAATAAATAAATATTCTTTTAAGGGGCACCTGGGTGGCTCAGTGGGTTAAGCCCCTGCCTTCGGCTCAGGTCATGATCTCAGGGTCCTAGGATCGAGCCCCGCATCGGGCTCTCTGCTCGGCAGGGAGCCTGCTTCCCTCTCTCTCTCTGCCTGCCTCTGCCTACTTGTGATCTCTGTCAAATGAATAAATAAAATCTTTAAAAAAAAAAAAAGTTTATTTTCTAAAACCAATCACAAATCACTTAATTGTTACCCCATGTGAACACAGTTAATTAATACAAAATAAGGTTACTAGTTGTCATTTAAAAATAATTGCTCAGTAGAGTACATTTCAAATACATAACCTTCATAGTCTAAGGCTTACCTCTTACCTTTTAGAAAAGTTATAAACATTAATAGAACATATTCCTAGAACATTCAAGAATGAATTTTTACAAATTCAGAGAGTTAGGGTTCTGGCTGGGAAGTTTAGTAAGAAGAGCAAAAGAGCAAAGACTCTTTAGAACTTCTCTGTTTCCCCTTCATAGAGATTCCAGAGAATGTGAACATGTGTAAGTCCTGAGAGATGTTGGGAATTCTCTAACAGTGTTTTCATCTGAGAAGGGAAACCCTGACTAGCCTCCACCTGCCAACTGTATTATCAAGAAATCTTTAACATTTCTCTGAATTGAATCAGGGTTCATTCACTCATTCAACAAATATTTATTCAATACTTTCTAGGTGCCAGAATGGTGTAAAAGAATCAACAATTCATTAATCAAACAAAATTGACCTCATCCTCATCTTTAATTGGTTGGGATTTTGGGAATGTGATCAAACCAATTCTGAAACTAAGTGTTCATAGGTTAAAAAACATATCTTTAAAATGTTTTATCCTTTTGCAAGTAAAATGAAATTCTATGACTTTGTTTAGATATTGAAAGTTTATCAAACCATGACCTAAAACAACTTATCCTCAAGCCATTTACTCCAGGACAAAACCATTCACCTATCCTTGGAGATGTTATAAAAATGAATTGGGACAGGCATTCTAACATATTTAAAAGAACTATAAAGTATTACACAATTATTCCTCCAATTCTCAGGGCCTAGCTCAAACTTCATCTCATTGTTAAAATCTTTCTCGAATTTCACTAAGCTCTTACAAACCAGAAATATCCTTTACCTTTGGGGGCTCTAAAGCATTTATCACATACTGCATTATATCTTAGTCCAGGGTGTGTCCTTGTATATTTATTTATCTTATATCCAGTAACCAACATTAGAAGTAGTAGTACAGTGGTTGAGAGTGGAGGCCCTGGCCCAGATCTCCAGAGTTGACTCCCTCTTCCTTATGACCCTAACCTCAGTTTTCTCATCTGTAAAAAAAATAAATAAATAACAGTCCTACCACATGGAATTATTGTGATGATTAAGAACACTACCATAGGGACGCCTGGGTGGCTCAGTGGGTTAAAGCCTCTGTCTTCGGCTCAGGTCATGATCTCAGGGTCCTGGGATCAAGCCCTGCATCGGGCTCTCTGTTCGGCGGGGAGCCTGCTTCCCTTCCTCTCTCACTCCCTGCCTCTCTGCCTGCTTGTGATCTCTCTCTGTCAAATAAATAAATAAAAATCTTAAAAAAAAAAAAAAAAAAAAGAACACTACCATAAATCGTCAACGCCAAGAGCAGTCTAAGGAAATGTGATGACTGAAGGTAATGTGGTATCCTGGATGGGTTTTATAAAATAAACACAGAAAAAAAAATTAGATGAAAACTAAGGAAATGCAAATGAAGTATGGACTTTTGTTAATAATAATGTATCAATATTGACTCATTAATTGTGACAAATTAATCATACTAATATAAAATGTTAATAATAGGGGAAACTAAGTGTCAGATATATGGAACTTTCTGTATTATCTTCACTTTTCTATTTAAATCTTAACTACTCTAAAATAAACAGTTTATTTAAAAAGCAAAAATTAGGGGCGCCTGGGTGGCTTAGTGGGTTAAGCCTCTGCCTTCGGCTCAGGTAGTGATCTCGGAGTCCTGGGATCGAGCCCCACATCAGGCTCTCTGTGCAGCAGGGAACCTGCTTCCCCTTCTCTCTCTGCCTGCCTTTCTGCCTGCTTGTGATCTCTCTCTCTCTTTGTCGAATAGATGAATAAAATCTTTTTTAAAAAAATAAATAAATAAAAATAAAAAATAAAAAGCAAAAACTAGTGGGGCGCCTGGATGGCTCAGTTGGTTAAGTGTCCAACTTTAGATTTCAGCTCAGATCTTGGTCTCAGGGCTATGAGTTCAAGCTCCATGTTGGGCTCCACACTAGGTGTGGAATCTACTTTAAAAAAAAAAAAAAAAAAAAAGGAAAGCAAAAATTAGATTTAGAAAAAATTTTGATTACTCCCATAGGTAAAGGCTTTAGAATAACATATGGACTTACTTTACTTGCTTTAATATTGTTAAAATGTCCAAACTATCCCAAGTGATCTACAGATTCAATGCAATGCCTATCAAAAATCCCAATGTCAGTTTTTACAGAAATAGAAAATATAGGTCTACAATTCATATGGAACCACAAAAGACCACAAATAGCCATATCAATCTTGAGAAAAAGGAACAAAGGTGGAGGTATTACACTTCCTGATTTCAAAACATATTATAAAGTACAGCAATGGTACAGTCATAAAGACAGACATATATACCAATAGAACAGAAAAGGGAACCCAGGAGTAAATCCATGCACATACTGTCAACTGATATTCAAGACTGCCAAGAATATAGAATGGGGAAAGAGAGTCTTTCAACAAATGGTATAGGGAAAATTAGATATCCACATGTAAAATAATGAAATTGGATCCTTATACCACACACAAAAATTAACTCAAAATGAACTAAAGACTTAACTGTAAGACCTGAAACTGTAGAACTCCTAGAAAAAAACATAAGGGAACAGCTTTATGACATTGGGTTTGGCAATGATTTGACACTAAAAGCAGAGGCAACAAAACTGAATAAATACATAAACAAGGGGTACTATATCAAACTAAAAAATTTCTACAAAGCAAAGAAAACAATCAATAGAGTAAAAAGGCAATGTATAAGATGGGAGAAAATATTTGCAATATTTTCTGCAATATTTGCAAAATTCTGAGAAGGGGTTAATATCCAAAATATATAAGGAACTTCTACAACTCAATTTAAAAAAGTAATAACACAATTTAAAAATGGTCTCAGGGTTGCATCATTATTTCTCCAAACAATATATACAAATTAGGACACCTGGCTGACTCAATTGGTGGAGCATGGGATGTTTGATCTCCAGGTTGTGAGTTTGAGCCCCCACTGAGTGCTGAGATTATTTGAAAATAAAATCTTAAAAAAAAAAAAAAAAGGAGGAGAAAAAGATATACAAATAGCCAATAGGTATATGACAAAACACTCAATGTCACTAAACAGGAAAATGAAATTCAAAACCATATGAAATGTCACATCACTCCGGTCAGGATAGTTATTATTAAAAAAATAATAATAAGTATTAGTGAGAATGTGGAGAAATTGGTAGAAATGCAAAAAAGAGCAGCCACTATGGAAAACAGTATAGAAGTTCTTCAAAAAAATTTAAAATAGAACTACCATATGATCCAGTAATCCCACTTCCAGGTATTTATCCCCAAAAAATTAAAATCAAATCTCAAAGAGATATCAGCCCTCTTATGTTCATTGCAGCACTATTCACAATAGCCAAGATGTAGAAACAACCTAAACCTAAACGTCCATCAGACAGATGAATGGATAAAGAAACTACAGTATATACATACAGTGGAATACTATTCAGCCTTTTAAAAAAGGAAATTTTGCAATATGCGACAATTGAACTTTGACATTATACTAAGTGTAATAAGATACGTACTACATAAATCCATTTATATAAGGTATCTGAAGTATTCAAATTCATAGAATCAAAGAGCAGAATGGTGTTTATTAAGAGCTGTTGAGGGGGTGGTATATAGGGAGTTACTAGTCAACAGTCATAATAAAGTTTCATCAAGCAAAATAAACTCTAGAGGTCTGTTCTACAACAATGTACCTTTAGACAGCTATAATATATTGTACACTTAAACATCTGTTAAGAAGGTAGATCTTAACATGCTGAGTGTTCTCTGTAGAATAAAATACTTTGAAAAGATATATATATATAGCCTATAGCAAGAACTCAATAAAAGATAAGCAGCAATTGGTAGTAATAGGAATAGTAGTTAGAAGCCAACAAGAGCTTCGACATAACATGGTGAACTTCTTGTGCCTCATGACTTTTTTTGATGCCTTGTTTTTGATATTGCTTTGGAGGTTTTCTTTTTTGTACAACCTTTAGCCAAAAGTTGTGACTATAAATAAAACTATTTTTTAAACTATTATTTTTCAGATTTATTGTTTCAGCATTATATAGGAAAGGGTTTAGGGTGCCAAAAACTATATACATTTTAATGTCTTGCGGTCAGAATCATCTTTGGTGTGATTAAATAGGCATGCCTCAAATGTCAACAGCACCTGTTTGAGAAGCTATGAGCTTATTTCACAGGCTTTCTTTCTGAAGTGGGGTTTTTTCCTTTTTTTTTTTTTTTTTAAGATTTTATTTGTTTATTTGACAGAGAGAGAGATCACAAGTAGGCAGAGAGGCAGGCAGAGAGAGAGAGTTCTCGGAGAAGCAGGCTCCCCACTGAGCACAGAGCTCCATCCCAAGACGTTGAGATCATGACCTGAGCCAAAGGTAGAGGCTTAACCCACTGAGCCATCCAGGCGACCCCCCCTTTTTTTTCTGCTTTTTGTTTTACTTTGCTTTTTTTAATTGTATGATTCCATTTATATCAAATGTCCAGAATAGGCAAATCCATAGAAACAGAAATTAGATTAGTGGTTGCCAGGGACTGGAGAAAAGGAAGACTAGGACGTGACTGCTAAAAGTTACAGGGTTTCCTTGTAGGGTAGTGAAAATGTTCTGGAATTAGACAGTGGTGATGGTTACACAATATTATGAATATACTAAAACCCACTGGATTGTACACTTTAAAATGAATTTTATGAATTTTGTGTGAATTTTATGTCATACAAATTGTATCTTCATTACCCCTATGGTTGGATAGATTTGCTGTCAGGGTCTAAGTCTGTCCAGAAGTAGGTCGGCAGCGGGGATATGGCTTCCATTCCCACTCTCGAAAGAGAATTCCCCTCTCCTTCCTCTAGCTGGGAGACAGCTGGACCCACTCAGCCCAAGCACCTGCCCACCTGCAAACGGAGTGTACCCTCATAGACAATGCCTTAGTCACCTGGTCTGGAGGGATCCCAGCTTCCAGTGCGGACCATGCTTCTCCGTTAGCACCACCCCGGTGGGCTCAAGCCAAGTGGTCGCCAGGCTCCTCTTCTGTGTCTATGTCTGAAGGCTTCGCCTGCTCATCCGCGGGCTGTTTTGGGGTTAAGAGTCTGCTCCCAGAGACCTCTGGGTGTCTCACAGGGACTCAAGGTATCTTCAGACTCGGAACTGTCTGTCTAAGATGATGGAAGAAGAGCAGTGACAAAGTGGCCCATTTCACTTACTTGGAAGATAATTCAGAAATGGCATTAAGCTGTCTCTTTGAGTTGTGTGACAAAGGCCTGGGACCCCCTCACGATCCTCTGAAGGCAGATGTTTCCCGCAGTGAGGGCGGAATTTGAATGCTGCTTCGACATTTTTGTCATTCTAGACAGATGGTGATCGCGCAGGACCGGGTCACAGTCCGGCCCTAAGATTTAGGGTCGGAACTCGCTCTCAAGTAGCCGACGTCTTTCTGAGTAGCCAGCCCTCTGGGAACTTCCGCCGGGGCAGAAAAACTGCGCACGCATCCTGTACCCCGGTGCGGGTCTGCGCCTGCGCAGGCCAGAACTGTAGTTTTAATTGCTTGAATTACAGTTTTTTGTGTGTATTTCATAGTAACAGTTACAGATCTAGTCGTGTTTTATAGCCTTCAATGGCTTGACATTATGGAGTCTAAACGTCTTAACATATAATTCTAGAACATGCACCATTTAATCTTCCCAAACGCCAATCAACAACCCGCCCCAGAATCCTATACTCGTCATACTACGTTTATGCTACTTATTGTGCTTTTGCCTGGCATATTCATCTAGCCAATTTTCTTGTTATAAAATAATTCCCATCTTTTGAGGTCTTTTCCATGTTATAACATGTCGATGTCTTCAGAAAAATTAATTACTGATTCCTCCATCCCATAGCATTTTATCTCTAAAGATTATAAAAATTACAATCTTCTGGGGAACACTAAGTATGACTTGTGCATCTTAATATTCATTTTTTGAATTAAATTTGTTGATTTCAAATGATTCTTTCTTGGAAACAATAGCCAAGAGTAACTAAGCTGAGTGTTTTCCCATCTCCTTTAAATTATGTATATACCATGTTCGCCACATTGTTATGCACTTGGCTTTAGGTTGCTTTGGGATTAGTGGATTGCTGTTCAGGTCTGTACTCTCTACCTTAATTAGATAATCCTTAAGAAATGAGATCACATCTATCTCTTCTTTTGTCTCCTTGTGGGTCAAAGGCATCAGTCACACTAGCTATATATAATAAAATGAATAGCTACCTGTTTATGACCATGGGCAACCTGCATTTTTTATTTAAATACTTAAACTCTGGGTGCCTGAGTGGCTCAGTCCGTGGTTAAGGGTCTGTCTTCAGCTCAGGTCAGGATCCCAGGGCCCTGGGATCAAGCCCCATGTCAGGCTCTCTGCTCAGCGGGGAGCCTGCTTCTCCCTCTCCTTCTGCCAGCCACTCCCCTGCTTTTGAGCTCTCTCTCTCTCTCTGTCAAATAAATAAAATCTTGTATAAATTAATTAATTAATTAATTAACTCTTAGTGTTTATTCTCTTCAATTGTATCTCTGAGGACTGGTAAACCCCAATACTCAGGATTCTCTGGTCTGACCAAGAGCCTGACTGAAAATATCTTTTATCCTTTTTTTAAAAAAAAAAGATTTTATTTATTTATTTGACAGAGAGAGAGACAGCAAGAGTAGGAACACAAGCAGGGAGAGTGGGAGGAGAAACAGGCTTCCCGTTGAGCGCGGAGCCCAGTGCAGGGCTTGATCCCAGGACCCTAGACCATGACCTGAACCAAAGGCAGACGCCTAATAACTAAGCCACCCAGGTGCTCCAAATATCTTTCATCCTTAGGCACCTGAGCATCCATAAATAATGTCACTTCACTTTATAGAGGGCTAGGGGTCTCCTGAAAGATAGCTAAAGATAATTGGTAAACATATGTATTTTTTTCTTCACAAATTAACATATTGATTACAAAAATTCAAATAATTCCTAAAAGTAGGAAGGCAAATCCTTCTTTAATCCCCTAATATTGCAATTTATTGCATAATGTATAAAACATCTCATTTAAATATACACTAAATGTTTAATATTTATTCAATACATACTTTTCTAGTTTTATACCCATATCATACCACTCTACTTGATAAATAATAGAATTCTTCCTATATCTATACTTCACCTCTTTTATTTTTATTTTGACCAACCCATATAAACCTCTGTGGAAGAGAACAGTCTCAGTAAAAGCAGAATATGGAAAGTGGTAAAGAAAACAATTGTCCAAGGGTGCTAGGTAGCTCAGTTGATTAAGCATCTGCCTTTGGCTCTGGTCATGATCTCAGGGTCCTAGGATCAAGCCCCATGTCAGGCTCCCTGCTCAGCAGTGAATCTGCTTCTTCCTCTCCCTCTGCCCCTCCACCCCTCCTCCCAGTTGTACACACACACTCTCTCTCTCTCTCTCAAATAAATAAATAAAATCTTAAAAGAAAAGAAAACAAGTGTCCAAATGTCACTCCTGTCTTACAGACATGCTCTTTTCCTCAGTGAAGCAAGAGGACCAAGTATTGTAGTATCAGACATTACCATCAAAAAGCACAGAACTTAATTCTTAAACTTAATCCTGATCTCCTTTATTTCCACATCTTTGATACTATTGGTTCAATGTATTTTGTTAGCCTAACTCAGATTCTTCCACCAGATTCTTAACAAGTAGGTATCTTGACAAGAAAATTTCCCTAAACTCCTAAAATAATAATGAAGCCAGCATGTTAGATTCGGTGGCAGACTTTACACCAGCTATGAAATCTGCTCTCCACCACCAGTTGAATTTGGGTACATCTATTTGTGCAGTGTGCTAGACAAAACCATGCTTCTAAAAGCCAGAATCAGACTGTGCCCAGCATCCTCTTAAATATCAAGCCAGCACAGAAGGCAGTATCATACAACATTGGTGCATTCAGGAACTTCTATATATTAGTGACTGTACTTCTAAACCCAACATGCAAGAAAATACATTCAATTCCATGGAATTTTGTCTTAGATGATGCAAAATCATAATCCAAAGCCTGAGGTGGTGTTGCCATCCTCACAGAGGAAACTTCCAGAAATCCACAGGGAGAACTAATGCAAATATCACCTCCTAGGCAACTTGTTCAGAGATGCATGGGTAGTCTTTAAAAAAAAAAGGGTACCCTTCAAAATAACTGCTGCTTTCTGTGGACATCACCTCAAAAGGACCAAGGCATGGCACCAAGCACTCAACCAAAGTAAACCTGTGCACCGTAAGCATCTCTCAAAAGGAGTAAGACAGTAACTTGGACTCTCACTTGTTTCCCCCAGCAACCCTCGCAGCCCTCACCCACAGACCATAATTAACATCAGTGGAAACACATGAGTGTCAAAAACAAAGATCCAGAATGTAGTCACTCCATCAGGCTCTAAGCTGCGCTCATTGAATCACTGCCTCTGGACATATGTATTAAACCACAGCAGCTGTGCCTACCCTGAGCCAAAGAAGCTCAATTCGAAGCAGGGTCAACAGAAGAGAAGTGGGAAGAAGGTGTAGAAGCTCAAGAGTGAGTGATGCAGAATATCCTCTGACTCCTGGAACCAAAGCAGGCAACAGCTCGATGATGCCGCATACCTGAAACGCAGAGGAGCTTTTGTTAACTGAGATTTCACACAGCCCCAGAGGTGAAGAGGGAAAGTCACCAACGGTGATAGACAGACCATCTACATGTATACTTAGGCAAGACGGGACTGTGTGTCATCAATGGAGCAGTTTTGAGCCCCATTCACACACGTAAATAGTAATGCCATCAGCAGCAGCATCTTCTAATATTGAGGACAAAGATAAATATTTCAACATGAAGTATAGACACAAGCCAAGACAGGTCTCTCTTGAGTTTTGAATTTTCATCACAGACTGAAGATGACTGATGGTGATGGTGCTGTGGTTAATGGACATTTAACTGTATTTCCCATCACTTTTCCAGGATACGGTTCTGATCCCCTTGATTATTTTTCAGCCTTCACAAATGTTATTTTTCCTGAATCCCCCACTCCACTCTCTCAGTTGCCTCAGCTAACCAGTGGTTTCACTGAACCATCTGTGTGCTCCCTTTAATCTCTGTCCATGTAGCATGTAAGATTTCATTGTTCAGCTACCTGAGCATTTCTCCTTTCCCCAGCACCCTCCCCCAACCATTTTGCCCAGACTGTGCTAGTCTATCAAGATGAAAGCAACACTATGACACTCGGAACAAACTTCTCCTGTCAGATGCACACAGGAGCCCTCTGTTGCACAATCTGCACTTGTCCCACATGCAATAGAGATTCAACTTGCAGATATGAGATCCAGACTGCAGATCAGAGGAGAGACTGACTTCTGCCCTTCATCTGGGCCAAAGAATACTTTATCTCCTTATTTCCAGCTTCTTCTCAAGTTGCAGCTAGACCTGGGGAGATGTAAATATGTAAGTAAAACCCAAGACCATATTCACAGGTTATCCCTTTCAAAATGCCAGCCCTTCTCAGTTGCCTTATCACAGGCTGATTCAACTCCTTATTCATAAAAGGCCAAAGCAAGAAAAGGCAGCTCAGTGTGCCCGGAGGACTGCAGTAAGAGGTTACTGCCATATACTGATCTTTTGTTCTGACACATTGGTGTGTGGGATTGAGCTGTGGGCAAAGTTTCTATGTGTCTCTTTCTTGCGGCCCCAGGCTATCCTTAATCCATAGCTCTGCTAAAGAAGTCCTTTCTGAAGCAGACATAACATAGGAAACTTCAACAATTGTTGTTGGTGTTTAATATTTATTGAACACCCACGACTGGACCAGGCTCTCCGCTGATGTATAGTTTGCATTTTGTTAGAACTTTCTGGGAGGAGAAACACTTTGGCTGAAACCTAAAAGCGTTTAGCTGTTGTAAGGGCAACAAGAACACACATTCCTCAAATATCTCTAATTGCTTCCCATAACACAGTGCAATTTTCTGCTTCTATCATTAAAAATAGTCATTAGGGGCACCTGGGTGGCTCAGTCGTTGTGTGCCTGCCTTCGGCTCAGGTCATGATCCCAGTGTCCTGGGATTGAGCCCAGCATTGGGCTACCTGCTTGGCAGGAATCCTGCTTCTCTCTCTCCCACTCCCCCTGCTTGTGTTCCCTCTCTCATTTTGTGTCTGTCAAATAAATGAATAAAATCTTTTTTAAAAATAAAAATAAAAATAGTCATTAACATACTCTGAGCACGTCTCTATGGTACTCCTTTAAACATTCAACTAAGTCCACTAGCAGCTTGAGAGGGAAAAAAAGTCACCATGTTAAAATACATTTTTTAAGTTTTTTTTCCAGAAAATATATAATATAATTAGAAATAAGACTCATTTTCAACCTGCACAATGTTAGTCCTTGTTTTGGTTGTCTTTCTCTTTCTCAGAACCCAGGTTTGGAACCCCTGAGGAACTCCATCTGTAGAGGTCAAGTCTATCTGCTTTCCTGAGATAGCCCTATCAGGAAAAAGATTCACATAGAAGCCATAACCCTACTATTCCTATAGAGCTTGACAATAGACCACTTTACTTGGACCCAGGAGCCCTCCATCCTGTCCTCTACATCTTAGTTGCTAAACAGATCTGGAAGCCTGCTCGAAACTCAATCTGCAAGCTGAAAACCTTCTCTGATCTCCATCTACTTTCTATCAGGCTTCCTTCCCAGAGCTAGACCCTCCTTCCATGCTGGCAGGAATCTTGAGAAGTCAGAAGTATTTCCAGGATACCTAGGTCTTTGTTGGAGAGTTTCTGCTTGCCTAATTGGACTGGTATTGGTGATCCTCTGAATTATTGCTCTTATACTTGGAAAAACTCTGGATGAACATATACCAAAGCATTAATAATCACTATCTCTGGGTGGTAAGGAAACACATGATTTCAATTTTCTCCTTTATTATATTTCCACATGTTCTGCAGTAAAACATATTTCTTTGTACTCAAGGAAAAAAAGGTTTTGTGTTTTGCTTAATACTACCAAGATATACCATTACCCTTCTCCTATGTTTCTGCTTCAGTAAATTCTGCCTTCTCTTTCTAAATCTACCCTGGTAAAAAGAACTTTCTCTCCACAAAGAAGGCCAAAATCTAAGAACAAATTCTAAAAGAAAACATTTTTTTAAAAAGGCTTTAACATCTTTTGTAACATAAAAAAGATTTGAAGGGCTCCTGGGCGGCTCAGTGTTTTAAGCCTCTGCCTTCGACTCAGGTCACCATCTCAGGGTCCTGGGATGGAGCAACTCCCCGCACCCCCCCCATCGGACTCTCTCTCAATAGGGAGACTGCTTCCCCCTCCCTCTCTGCCTGCCTTTCTGCCTACTTGTGATCTCTCTCTCTGCCAAATAAATAAATAAAAATCTTTAAAAAAAAAAGATTTGAAACATAGGAAAAGGAAGTGATTTACTAATCATATAAGGAATCAAGATTATCATGGCACCATGAAAATTATAAAATATTTAAGTTAAAATTATAAAATAATAAACCAAACTAATGTAATGTAATGTTAAAACTGAGTTAGAAAATGTAAATCAAAGCCACAAAGAGGCTTTCCAGCAGGACACAAGAAATTATGCACAAGACATAAAACCAAATGACCTTCAACTTCGGAAGTCTCCCCCTCCTACTCCACCCACTCATTCCCCCAGTATTTTAGTTGCAAGACTTGGACCTTTCTGTATTGATAGGGAACTGCCTTCTTGTAATCTCAAAGATTTTCCCTCTACCTAAAAAAATGTATTTCTTCCTGAAATGGATTATTTATGCTGTTCTGCAAGTTCTATAAGCTACTTTCCTCAACTATACCCACCAGTACCAAAGTTCACTGTTGTTCATTTAAACTGTTTTACTCTGAAATTTTAAGTTACTGTCATTTGTTTCCTCATTACAAAGTCTCATTATATGACTTAAGCTTCAATAGAATTTAATATTTGGGGGGAAAACTTAGATATCACTTCATACCTATTAAGATGGCTATAATCGGGCGCCTGGGTGGCTCAGTGGGTTGGGCCACTGCCTTCGGCTCAAGTCATGATCTCAGGGTCCTGGGATCGAGTCCCGCATCGGGCTCTCTGCTCAGCAGGGAGCCTGCTTTCCCCTCTCTCTCTGCCTGCCTCTCTGCCTGCTTGTGATCTCTGTCTGTCAAATAAATAAATAAAATCTTTAAAAAAAAAAAAAAAGATGGCTATAATCAAAAAGACAATTAATAACAAGTATTGGGGAAAATGTGGAGAAATTGGAACATTCACACATTGCTGGTAGAATAGAAAATGGTATGAACATTTTCCAAAATATTGCTTGGAAAACAATTTGGTAGCATCTGAAAAAGTTAAGCATAATGTTATCATATGATCTGGTAATTCCACTCCAAGATATATAAACTCAAGATAAATGAAAACATATGTCACACAAAAAGTTGTATGAGTATGTTCATAGCAGTATTACTCATAACAGCTAAAAAGGAGAAACAACCCAAATATCTATCAACTGATGAATAGATAAGCAAAATATAGCTTATCCATACAATGATGTATTATTTAGCTGTAAAAAAGGAGTGGAGTACTGGTACAGGCTACAATACAGATGAACATTGAAAACATTATAATAAGTAAAAGAATCCAGATACAAAAGGCTATATATTACATGATTCCATTTACATGAAATGTTTAGAATAGGCAAATCCATAGAGACAGTAAGCAGAATACTTATTGCCAAGGAATAGGGGAAAAGAGGAACAAGAGTGACTGAAAATGGGTACAGGGTTTCTTTTTAGAGTAAAAAAACATTTGGGAATTAGATGATGGTGATGTTTGCACAATTTTGTGAATATACTACAAGCCACTAAATTGTATATATTATCAAGCTGATATTGTCACCTTTACAGTGACTAATTGCTTAACCCCACAGAATAACCTGAAATTCCCTCAACCCCCATCTGGGGGGAAAAGGGGAAGTATTTATCCATAGGCTTCCATTATTGATGAGATCAGGTCAGCTGTTCTGTAGAATGACCCACTTTCTGAATTTGATCATTTCCCTGAGGTACAGTTCTTCTAACTCCTGAATTTCCCACAAATAAGAAATTAGAACCAACATCTTGATTATGTCCAATTTACACATCATATTTTTAGCTATAATTCATCATAGGTGATGTTATTTCTTTAAATTCCATTACATCAGGACGCACCTATAGCTGGTTGCCCTACTCTAGTGATATAAAGATTGACCAGTGAATTTGGGTGAAGATGGCCTGATATCTCCATTTTGTTGTGGTTTCCCCTCTCAAATTAGGAAGTCATCTGGTTTCTTTGGCATCATATAAATGTCAGTTCCCCATCAATCATCCATCTAGTGGTTTTGCTAACAATTGGTACCCAGTTATATCCAATTAATTCTGTACATAAGACAAATATTGTTTAATATATGAATAAATGTCAGAGATAGCTGGAGTTAGATTTTTCATCTTCCACTCTCCATCTCCATTCCAGGCACTGGAATGGCATTTAGGAATGGCAATGCCTCCTGGAGATCAAGATCACTTTACACAGGACAATGATTCCCACACTGTTGTATACCTTGAGAGAGGGCTTGGTCCCCTTTCATCCTATCCTTGTATAAGTTTTATATCTTGAACTGTTGCTACCCTTTAAAGTTAGTGCTTAAGAAGTGAAAAGGGGAACATGTATCTTCTTGGGTATTTGTTAATGAAACAACTACTCATTCTCATTCATTTTTTTTTTTTTGGTTAGATTATCCCAAAGTCTTTGCATTCTTGGTTGTAATTATTCATAACTAGGTGGATCTGGCTGTTTTCAGGGTGAGAAAGGAAAACTAACCTGTGTTACCCATAACATATTTATTCATAAAGATAATACTGGCAATTTGGAGCATTCAAAGAAGACCATAGGCTCCTTAAACACAGTCACAAACAGGAATCTGCCCTTCCTTCATTATTGTCTATCCCAAGAAATGATACCACCACCCACTCATTTGTTCATACTGGAAACCCAAGAGTAATCCTTATCTCCTTTTCTTTTGTTGCCCACATTTAGTCAGTCAATAGAACCTATTAATTCTACCTTTAAACATCTCATGAATCCATCCTTGTTTCACCCCCCCGATAGAGTTCTGCTACTGGAATGGCATTCTAAAAGATGGCCTTTTGCCGGGGCTAGTACCTTCCAAATCCATCTCTACAGTTCAGGCAGAGAGAACATTGCTAAGTAAAAAAGTGGCTCATGTCACTCCCTACTTAATATATCCCCATGGGGGCACCTGGGTGGCTCAGTGGGTTAAGCCTCTGCCTTTGGCTCAGGTCATGATCTCGGGGTCCTGGGATGGAGGCCCGCATTGGGCTCTCTGCTCAACAGGGAGCCTGCTTCCCCACATCTCTCTGCCTGCCTCTCTGCCTACTTGTGACCTCTCTCTCTCTGTCAAATAAATAAATAAACTCTTAAAAAATATATATTCCCGTGGATTTCCTCTGGAAACCCAATAAACCCAGGGTTTTCATAAGAACTTATATAATCTGCACCATCGACTTCTTCCATCTCCTTATTTTCCACTCTTCCTCTCAAAGTATGTGCTTTGGTAATTACCAAACTTCTTTTGGTTCCTCAAATGATTCCTCTCTTGCCTTCTGAACTTCACGAATACTATTCCACCATCTCCCTCAAGCACCACCTTCTCCTGACCAACCCTTCCTCAAATGTAAGGTCTCAGCTAAATGTCCTTTCATCAGGAAGACTATCCCTGGCCATGTTCATCACAATTTATTGAACATACTGATTTAGTACCTGCCTTCTCTGTTATCCCAAAAATTCCAAGAAAGCTACAACTAGATTGTCTTGTTTGCTGCTCTATTCCCATCACAGGGTCTGGAGAATATAATAGATATTTAATAAATATGTGTTGAGGGGTACCTTGGGTGGCTCAGTCTGTTAGGCACATGCCTTTGGCTTAAGTCATGAGCTCGGGGGTCCTGGGATCAGGCCCCACAGTAGGCTCCCTGCTCAGCCTGGAGTCTGCCTCTCCCTCTCCCTTTGCCACTCATACTGCTCATACTCCTACTCCCACTCCTGCACTCTCTCTCTCAAATAAATAAATAAAATCTTTCTTAATAAATAAATATGTGTTGATATTATTTCTTAGAAGAAATAAATATGTGTTGATATTATTTCTTAGAAGATTTTATTTATTTATTTGAGAGAGAGAGAGAGCACAGAGGCAGAGGAGGCAGCAGACTCCCCACTAAGCAGAAAACCCGATGTGGGGTTCAATCCCAGGACCCTGAGACCATGACCTGAGCCAAAGGCAGACACTTAACCAACTGAGCCACCCAGGTATCCTATGTGTTGAAATTATATTGGAAACAAAGCCAAACAAAGACTATGGGCTATTTTTCCTAGCATATTTTGTGTGCTTCAAATACAAATTTTATGAGTAACCTAAGTAGAAAAAATTACCTGTAAAAGTATAATACATTGTTTAGAATATAATAGTGGGGGCCCCTGGGTGGCTCAGTGGGTTAGGCCACTGCCTTCGGCTCAGGTCATGATCTCAGAGTCCTGGGATCGAGCCCCGTGTCGGGCTCTCTGCTCAGCGGGGAGCCTGCTTCCTCCTCTCTCTCTGCCTGCCTCTCTGCCTGCTTGTGATCTCTCTGTCAGATGAATGAATAAAATCTTTAAAAAATATATATATATAATAGTGATTACAGTGCTGTTTCTTTTGCTCATTACTCTTTAGAAATCCTAAAGTACAATCCCTTCCTAAATGCTGGGCTATAAAGTTTTCCTGACTCAGCCATGTTTCATATTTTGTGGAGGGATCTAGGAAATGGTGTTAATAAGATATTATGGGCAAAATATAAGATATGTGGGCAAAACACTTGAGCAGACATTTCACGGAAGAACCTATATAAGTGGCTGATAAAAACATAAAAATGTATTCAATATAACTAGTCATTTAGGGAAATTCAAATTAAAACCACAATGATATATCATTTCATACTCACTCCAATTTTTAAAACTGGGGAAATTGACAAGTATTGGTGAGGATGAGCAGCTACTAAAATCTTCCTGCTTCCTGCTACCAGTTTGCTGGTAAGTATAAAATGGTATAACTACTTTGGAAAACATTTGACAGTTTCATATAAAGTTAAATACATGCTTATTAATAGTATGATCCAGCAATTCTACTCCTAGATATACCATAGACATCCAAAAGAAAAGAAAATATATATTCACAAAAAGATGAATATTCACACAGTTTTATTTGCAATAGTGCCAAACTGGGAATGACTTAAACATCTATCAACAGGGGGTGCCTGGGTGGCTCAGTGAGTTAAACCCTCTGCCTTCGGCTCAGGTCATGGTCTCAGGGTCCTGGGATCGAGCCCCGCATCAGGCTCTCTGCTCAGCAGGGAGTCTGCTTCCCCCTCTCTCTCTGCCTGCCCCTCTGCCTATTTGTGATCTCTATCAAATAAATAAATAAAATCTTTAAAAAAATCTATCAACAGTTGAAAAATAAACAAATTTCAGTATATTCATAAAAAAATGAATACTGTTCATCAATAAAAAGGAATAAACTACTGGTTGACAATAACAAGGATGGACCTCTAACTCAGCAATCCACTCCTAGGCATAGACTTAGCAGTACATTCCTCAGTGTTTATACAGTCACTAAAATATAGTACAAGAATATTTATCTCAACATTATCATAATGGTCAAAACTGGTATATATTGAATAGGTACTCAATACATTATTATTAAAGAACAAAATAATAGATGGATACATCTGGGGTATGTGTGTCTGTTTTGAACTCTCTCAAGATAGTTATTCTAATGGTGAATTGGTTAATTTTGCAAAACACTCTACTATACAGAATTATTCCAGGGAGGACACACTCACTGAAGTCTGAAGAGTTCTTGAAAAGCAAGTAGACTGATAAGGGTGTACTGGCAGAATAATCAGCCCATCTAGCAGTGGGATCTTTCAAAATCAGGGGTTGTGATCTGAAGTTCATGGAACCCTAGAGGATCTATGCTTGGATTTCTAAATGTTTATGGCCTCCTTAAAAATAAATGCAAAATTTTGTGCGGGTGTATATATGTTTGTATCTGTACACTGTTCCAGGGAAATGGTTCATATCTTTCAATAGCTTCTCAGAGGGACTGTGAATAAGAAAAAGTTAGGAATCACTGCCTAAACATTTCTTCAGGAAATCTGGTGCTCTGGCAAAAATGAAAATGTTGACAGTGTGATGGTTGTGTCATCTGGCTGGCCAAAGCAATGTTTTCTGCTAAGGCAAAAATTAGAAGTCTTGAGGCCAAAATGATCTCAACTAAATGGTTCTTCTACACTGTGTTTCCATCTGCCCAGCATGTGAGCCATTAACACATGGCTCCTGTTGATGATTTTCATATCCTTATTTGCAAGGAAAATGCACTGAGACCAGTGCAGAAGAATCATTTATCTAATGTATTGGAGAACCAAATAAATGAGTCTCCTTTATACACTAACAATTTTATACTGCTAAAGAGTGGATATTTGTGGGAGATTATACACACAAGGACCAATACTGTTTCTAAGTCATTTCTCTACTAACCTTCATAATATATATATTCCTATTCTAATCTAAAAAATAGCAAGTCTCGCCATGTGTTGAAATAATTTATTTCAACACTTAATGCATCATCTGTCCCGTATTTCCACATGTTGTGTCATCACCATTTGACCTCAACCCATTGTTAAATATTTAATAGTACGGTTGGATAAACAATACAAAGTATAGTTTACTTTTGAATGTAACATTTACATGAAAAAAAATAAGCCAAAACACGCTGCAAAAGGACAATTTTAGGTTATAGTACTACTCCTCCTGGTAAATAGAAAATAGATATAAGAGGAAAGGAAACTATGGGAAGGATGAATGAATCAGAAGAGTAATGACAAATGAAAAGATGCCATAATTCTCCAATACAGAATAAAGGCAGAAAATAACTGCCACCCAAATGTTGGCACAATGGGAGCTGCATGTTTCCACTGCTTAAAACTTAAGCATAATGATGTTTTGAGTTTTTAATAGGAATATATTCACATAAAAATGAGGAAATAATATTCAACAAAACACTAACCATTAGAAGATCATTTCTGACACTCACTGAGTGTAAATCTCATCATGACAGAAATTACTCATTTAAAGAAGTGACTATAATCTAGGAGAAACAACAGAAGAATGCATGCAACAGATTTTAATGAGTTAGCTCATCACTCCTGGAAACCATACTAAGTACATTCTTTTGACTGACTATAGACAATCAGCCTTAGGAAGTATGAAGACAAGCATAAGTCTGCACCAGAAAATCTTTACAACCCATTGAGTTATTTTGAGATAAAGAGCTGAAAACTGCATTTATTACCCTTTAGCATGTTTTTCAATGACAACCAAAATACAAAATGGATCTACAAATCATAGTTGAGAGAAAGAAGAGAAAAGAAAAGAAAAGGGGAAAAAAGGTAAATGAAAAGATATACCATGTTCATGGTGTTGAAGACTCAGTATTGTTAAAATTTCAATTCTCCCCAAATGAACATAACATGGCCATAATCCCATGAAGCTTTTTTTGTAGAATTCAACAAGTGGATTCTAAAATATATATGAAAATGGGGGCACCTGGGTGGGTCAGTGGGTTAAGCCTCTGCCTTTGGCTCAGGTCATGATCTCAGGGATTGAAACCCACATCTTCCCCCTCCCTCTCTGTCTGTCTCTCTCTCTACTTGTGATCTCTCTTTCTCTCTGTCAAATAAATAAATAAAATATTTTTTAAAAAATATATGTATATACATATGAAAATGTAACTAGAATATCCAAAGCAATCTTGAAAAAGAACGAAGTGGAGGAATTACACTACCTGATTTCATTACTTACTATGAAGTCACAATAATCAAAATAATGTGATAGTGACATGAGATCAACAAATAGATCAATGGAACAGAATAAAGAACCCGGAAATAGATCCACACATAGGATGTCATTTGATTTTTGACTAAGGTGCAAAGGCAAAATGCAAAATGGATTTGGAATTAATTCCCCTTTGAGGAAAGGTGACTAACTAAAACTTTATATAAAGATGCAGCAGGATGTCTAAAGTCATGTATAACTGCATTGTGAGCTCTGGACCTATCATAAACATAATATTTTACTTTTTGGGCTAATTAGACATCAGAAATGAGACAGAATTCATGTCAAATAAAAAACAAGTACAGATAACAACATGAATGATTAGAGAGCAATCATACCAACTACTGACTGCAATATTGAATAAGCAAGCACTTAGAAAAGAACTAATTATTAAATGTGCAAACCACTGCCTCTCTAAAATGAGGTAACAGAAACCAAAACATACAAACCAAAACATACAAACCAAAATGAGGTAACTACAGCATGCCAACTCACCTTCAGCCAATGAATAATCCAGGGAAGTGGTTCTGACTTTGATGTTTCAGTCATCAAGTAGGAAAACAAAACAGCAAATACTGATTTGCTCTCCTCACATTTTCCATTCAGTAGAAGGTGTAAATGGAATCAGACTTAAAAGTGCTAAACATCACACACTGATATTTTCAGTCATATCTAAATATATGAATCATTTGTATTGTCAAAGTGACCTAAAATACAGCTAGCTATTTAGAAGTTTCTATCAATCCAATATAAGATTACTATCCTGAGGTATAATTTTAATTCTTTACTTTTCTTTAAGGTTTATTTTAGTGACTTAATTACATTAAACTTGAATATGCTGATACAGCTAGTTTAAGTGACTATGTGGCCACATATCTTAGACGACTGCTGGAAACCCAAAATATTTCTAAAACTGGAGAGGAAAATAAGACAATGAAAATGTTATACAGAGCCACGCATGCCTGAGGCTCAGTCAGTGGAACTTGCAAATCTTGATCTCAGGTTTGTGAGTTCAAGCCCCATGTTGGGTGTAGAGATTACTTAAGAAAAAAAATAAAATTCTTTTAAAAAAATGTTATATATATAAAAACAAGTAGTACCAGAGAGAAAGGGCTGTCCATGATTGACTGGCTCTACATAACATCAAAACAACACTGAAAAGAGAAAATTTCAGGTAATCAATTGTTTTCTCAGTCTTATATAAAAAACATACATTCTAATGACTTTTTAAAAAACTCAATTGGTTTGGACATCTTGGACAAACATTGCTTTTATGTACTCACATTTCTTAACTTTTTAGTTCTGCAACAATTCGGCCAATACAGAACCATTACCCCCCCACACCACCTCAAATCCTCATTCTAGCCTATGAAGTTGCACAATCCAGAGGCCATGACGCATTAAGTAGCTGTTTTTGTACCTAGAAGAACAAAATCTGATTTTAAAACCATTTCAGCCTATTTATCAAGTGCTTAAGTTCTTTGTTTATTTGCATTTGAAATCTTAATATTCATTTTGCAAAACACCTAACTTCAAAAAACTTGAACATCTAATTTTAAGGGAAAAAGTAAAAGCTACTCAGTTCATGACTTCGAAGTTTTCCATACATAACTTCATCCCACCCCCTCCATATTCTCTTTTTAAAGACTGAAATTTAACCAGGTCTGTTCTGATCTCCAACAACAATTTTATATGATTTCAAATAGCTATCTTTGGAGCTAGATTGAATCATTTGCTAAACTCTAATATTTTAAATTTATAAACTTCAGAAGGAAGACAGCTTTTGAAGCTGACAAAAAAAATAATCAGAGAACAGCAGTCTTTTTGTGTGCTGCCCAGAAAGTCCGTTACAAAGTGGTCCTATTGTGTTTCTCATAATTTACATTTACTTTTTTGGCAGAGCAGAAAGGAAAAAAATAAGAAGTCAAACTTAGAGTCATACAACAAAAATGAAAGAAGGCATTTTTATTTTAAAATGTCCCCATGACATTTAGACGCCACAAACCCAATATTTAACATTTACAGGAGATAAAACAGTAAAAAAAAAAAAAAAATAGCAGCTGTTTTTCTGTGATGGCATTGAACAGGTGTGATACCATTTCATACCACAGAAATTAGATGGATCTCTTGCTGATGCCCACAGGAGGCCCATATGGAACCAATATTGACCTATGTCTCATTTCCTTGAATTGGCCAGAAGATAACCCAGGCCAACAAGAGTCCTAATGACTGATCTGCGCCGATTCAGAGCAGACATTCTCCCAAACAGATCAATACTATCCAAGGTGCAGCTGAAAAACAGGATGAGCTTGTATCATTAAACAAACACCAAGCTGCTTATTCACAAGGGCAAAAGCAACACAGCATTTGTGTTTTCCACAGTGTGTTTGCCAGTGACCTCAACCCTGACCTGTAGGGCCACCCTCTCTGGGGCGAGAAGTAATCCTGTATTGGGTCTGCCTCTGGTACTGGAGCACTCCTATGAGAGGTGGCACTTTTTACAAGGAGATCCACTGTGTCTGCTTTGGCCAACCTAGACAATTACATGATGCTAAAGCAATTAGTCAATGCAGTTGATCTAGTCAAATGACCAGGCTGAGTATTTGACATTATGTAGACAAAAATTAAAATAGAAACAGAATTTTTACTTTTTACCCAACATACGGAATTGTGTAGACACACCTTGGATTAAATTAATTTAGAAAATGCTTATGACACCAGTTGTCGCTCTATATATAAATTAAAATAATTACTTAGATAAATCAAACACCTTTGATAAAAGTTCCAGGTATTTTTATTAACCCCCCCAAAACTGACTCTATTCCAATTTTTCTTTAGTCACACAGATCTCCCCAAAAAAGTCACATTGTATCTATCTGTATGCTATTTTTACGTCAATATCTACTACATGCTGTATATGCACATGTAATTGAACAAGTTAAATCTAATAAGAACATGCAAGTTACATCACTATTTTCATTGGTATATGTTATAAAATATGAAGAAATTATGACCTTTAAAACCATCTTCCCAGAAGTACAGGGAAAATAAGCCATGGATTAAATCGTGACCCTGCATTCCTCTAAGCAAGATGACTTCATATATAACCAAGCATGGGTAAAATTTAAATGTTTTGTACGGTCCTAGGGTGAAAAATCTAATTACAATTATATTTTCCAAGCTTTAAGGGGCTACAGTGGATTCAGGACCAATAAATGTATTTAAACAGGGGCAAATATAAATTCATATAATCATGTTTGGATCTTAAATTTTTTTAATGGCTATTGGTAGCACTGCCATAAGATCCAGTCATCTACCACCTAAGATCTTTTATGTATTTAGAATATCTAATTTATTTTCCAGTCCTAGATACATGGTTTGGTAAACCTCGCTAAAACAAAAGCTGCGCCTCTTGCAGTTATTAAAAGGCAAATTTTTACACATATAAAAAAGTCAAATAACAGTAACTTAGCTTTCCCCTTTCCTTCGACATTTTCCTTGGGGAAAAAGACCTGGAGGGTAGGAAACAAACTTTCCCTCCAACACTTTACTATACAAGCACTATATCCACCTCCCTGAATAAAGAAGAAATAAATTCAACTTTGGAATTCTGCCATTGAGTGGCGGCTCCTGCAAAGGGGACAGTTTGCTATTAATTGTTAATGTCGTCTGCCATTAGAGGGCACTAAACAACTCTACATTAATGCTGCGTTGGAGGGAAGAGAGAAAGGAAGACGGGAAAAGAAAGAGGGGAGGGGGAAGGGGGGAGAGTTTGAGCAGATTGGGGGTAAGGGAGGGAAAGAGAAAAGAGAAGTGGTGGGCGGACGGGAGGGAAGAGAGAAGAGGGAAGAGAGAGAGAAAGAATAAATCTGGAAAAATTAAGAAGGATGTGGAGCCCCCAGAGCCGTCTGAAGTCACCAAAAAGCCAGCCCCCCACCCACGGGCCGCCCGCACCCCTCCTCTCCCGTCCTTAGGACGGTAATTATAAAGCGAAAAGCAGCGGCGAGGTCACCCGTTTTTACCAGCCTGCTGCACCGAATGCGCGCGGTGCAGGTGCGGCGGCCGCGGGGCTTTGTGATTCATGCCCACTTTCAAAGGGGGGCTTGGGCCCGTCTGAGAGGCACCCAAACAACTGTCTTCTAATATTAGCACGGCTGTATTTCGGGATCTATTATAGTCTGTCCAGACAGATCCCATTGTAATGGGATCTTTTATTAAAAGATTAGCACTATCTCCTGCAGTTGGTGGAAAAAAATCTGTTATCACTGAGTTATTTGCAGTTGTGGAGGGGGGGGTGATGGAAGATGGGGGGTGGGAGGACGAGAGGAGGAATGGGGGGGCGGTCTGGCGGGGGGGGAGCTTGAGGGAGGGCGAAGAGGAACGGATTTGAAATCCGTAGAAGAACAAATCCCAGTGACCTGCGAATGTCCAAGAATTTTGTCTGCATACTTCGCTGTCTGTTGTCCTTCGGGCTCCAGAAGCAAAAAGAATGGAAATTTAAAAGGCAGCTTTGGAATAAACAATATAGCATTTTCCGTGAAGTAATCGTTTTATATAAAAGGAAATATCGCCTCCTCAGTTTCATTCAGCGGTGCCAAAAATGTTATAAATGAGAGACCCGCCAACTTTCAGCGAAGAATGCCAGGCACTGTGCTTAATAAACTGAGGCTACAGAAGTTCATTATCGATGTTGCAATCTTTTTTATTCCGCGAACCGAGAGAGAGGGAGAGAGAGAGAGCGCGAGAGCCGAGGAGACTGGGAGAGACAGAGACACACAGGACAGAAACTGGGGAGTCTCCGAGCCGGGGAGGGGGGGCAGACCGCCTACGTCGGCGCCCCCGCTCCAGGCTCCGACTCCAGACGCTGCGAAGTGAAAGGGGAGAAAAGAAAGGGAGAGGGCGAGCCTGTGACGGGGGGTGGGGGGGAGGGCTGGGCCTGAGGTGTTAAACATTTTTTTTTCTTGTGACTCGTCGAGACCGAGGGCCGCGTCTCAGCCCCTCCCAGCCAAGGTGGAAGGCGCCGGGGCTGCGCTTCACAGCCCCAGCTCTGGGTTGGGGGCGGCCGCGAAGTCAGGCGAGCAGAGACCCAGACACAAAACCTCGCCGGTCCCGCGCCGGGGCTGCGGGGGCCTAAATCTGCCGCGCGCCCCGGCGAAGCGGCGGGGCCGGCGCGCTCCGAGCAGACCGCGAGCGGGCTATTTCAGCAGCTCCGGACTCTCGGGGCGTTTGCAAAGTCTTTCTGGAGCCGAGGAGCCGCGGAGCAGAGACAAACTACCGGGTTTCCCCCCTCCCCACCCGCTCCGCCCGCCGCCGCCTCCTCCAGCGCCCCCAGCGCGCCCCCCTCTCACACTCACACACACACACACACACACACACACACACACAACCGCCACCCCGGGCGCGCCGGCGTTGCCTGCGAGCGGCGGCGTGCAGGACTTGAAGTGGGTGTTCTTC
The DNA here is from genome assembly GCF_002288905.1 of Enhydra lutris kenyoni. Taxonomy (NCBI): domain Eukaryota; kingdom Metazoa; phylum Chordata; class Mammalia; order Carnivora; family Mustelidae; genus Enhydra; species Enhydra lutris. The sequence continues at coordinate 39,792,361 of NW_019154089.1, read as the reverse complement.
CCCACTCCCCACCCCCGAAGCGTCGCCCCCACCCCCCGCCCCTCCGCCTTCCCCCTCCCTCTCCCTCCTACGCAAATAAGAACTCGGCGATTCCCCTCCTGTCGCTTTGATTTCGGGCACCTCCAACAGATAATTGGGAAGGGTTTCCAGAAGGTGGGAAATGTCACCTGATTCACACTGAACTTTTAAAAGCTCCCCACCCCCAAGGAGCCGCGCACACCCTTGCTCGCGGCCGCCCTCCCACTGCCCCACACACTGGGAGACCGCCCACCGCAAACCGCGGAGACCCCCGTCTAGATTTAAAGCGCGGCTGCGCCCGGCTTCTGACGTCCATTGAATCGCGCGGGCGGCCGGCGGCGAGCGCGGGGCTGCGCCGGGATCGCTGCGCCCTCCGCCGCTCGCCTTTGCGACGCGCGCCGCTCGTCCGAGCCACCCGCCGCCGCGCCCGCTCCCCGCGCCGCCGCGCTCCTCGCCCCGCGTCTGCCCCCAGGATGGCCGGTCCCAGGCACCAGCCCGGCGGGCTTTGCCTCCTGCTGCTGCTGCTCTGCCAGTTCATGGAGGACCGCAGCGCCCAGGGTAAGCGAAGGGGGATGCGCTGGGAGGCTCGGCTGCAGGCAGGGGTTTGTACTTTGCTGTCGTCTGCACGGAGTCTGGTCTAAGCAACGCCGCCTCGGAAGATGTTGGACCAACTTAGCGACTCCAGGATGGAGCGGAGTGGGAAAACTGAAGGCAGTGACACTTCAGGACTGCCAGCCGAGTTAGAAGCGCGGTTATCCTTTAAAAGGAAAGGGAGTAAGCTCGAATCTCTCTCAGTAGTTAGGTTAGATGCTCCAAGTTCTGGACATAATGAGTTTAGATGTTATCTCCCCTGTTTTGGCTCTGAAGAAGGGGACAAGCATCAGTAGCCTGGAGATTTAAGTCGATCCATTTAAAATCTAACCTCTTTCCCTCCTACATCTTTTGGATACTTTAAAAAATGACTGGGGGATGGGGGGGGAGATACTGAAATTTCTTTGGTGGCTGGGGGACGTGGTTTCAGCAACTTTGCCCAAACTTGGAGATGTGGGTGCTGAAAATTTTAGAGGGAAGGGTAACTTTCTGCCTAGTGGGTGCTTCTTCCAACCCCCTCCCCCCAACCCCGCAAAAAAAAAAAAAAAAAAAAAATTTACCCCGGAGTGTTTTGAGTAGTTTACAGTTTTTTTTTTTTTTCTGTGTCTCATTCCTCCGACTAACTTTATGTAGAACAGCGAGGAGCTCACAACTTATTTAAATTCTGGGATGCATTAAGAGCAAATTTCTAAAGTTTGGGGGGTTTTTAATTAAATTTATTTCAATTAGTCTTTGGGCACAATTTTTTAAATAATTATAATAGCAGCTTGCGGTCCAATTATTGTTGAGATTATATAGATGATTCATAAGGAGTCTTCCTGACTAAAATCCTAACATGAAAAGGGAAAGGAAGGAGGGAAAATTACTTGTAAAGATTTCTCGGTAGGTATGAGATAGGTGTATGTATGTTACTGTGAAATAGTAGGAAGCCAACCCCTTTTCTTTTTTCCCTACACTTTCCTGGAGACAGACCTGTAACTTTGCTTGCTTTAGCGTTAACGTTTTGAGTGTGTTGTAAACTGTCCCCCTGGGCACTGCCCCCTCGCCGTCGGCACAGCACTACTCTGGAGTTACCCGCCTTTCGGGGCGAGGCGCTGCCTGGGTGCCGCGGACGTGGGCGCCGGGGAAAGCAGCCCTCGGAGATTTCGAAAGATCGCGGTGGCCGCGGGCGTCCTCTGGGTCTGGCGGATTGCAAAACGGGCCGGGCGGGCTGGCGGGCGGGCTGGCGGGCGGGCTGCGCCTCGAGGCCGCACGGGGCAGCTCCGGGCAGGGCCCAGTTGCTTTTTTGCTTTCATTTTTCTCCAGTGCCTTTTGCTTGATCTGTTCCTGTTGTGTGTGTGTCTGTGTCGGTCTCTCTTTCTCTTCCTTTCTCCCTCTCTCTCAAGTTCTCCTACTTTCTTAACCCCTGTCACAAATAATACCCGTACCGCCTACATGAAACCGACATGTAAAAACATCCGTCGCATCCTGTTTTTGTCAGGTTCTTTAATCTGCTCTTCGAGTCGCTGCAGGTTATGAAATGGGACGAATAAAAGTAAACAGTCTAGTAAAAGTCAATGCAAGCTGCACGTGTTGTGTCTGGGTCACTGGTAACTGACATTGATATGGCTGGGGCGCTCTGGCTTCACGTTCTCGCCTTGCTTCCCCCTCACCCACCTCCCACCTCTTCAACCGGCTTTTTCCCCCTCTTTTCCCCCACCTCTTCACTCCCTTTTATTTATTTTCTCTTTTCTCTCCCGTCTCCCTCTACTCCTCCACACTCACTCCCTCCCCATCCCCGCTGGGTCTCCTTCCCTCGCTAGCTCGCCGCCTCCCTCCCCCTTACTCTGCCTCTCTCTCACCCACCTCCCACCCCTGTCTCCTCGCAGCTGGGAATTGCTGGCTCCGCCAAGCAAAGAACGGCCGCTGCCAGGTCCTATACAAGACAGAACTGAGCAAGGAGGAGTGCTGCAGCACGGGCCGCCTCAGCACCTCGTGGACGGAGGAGGATGTAAATGACAACACACTCTTCAAGTGGATGATTTTCAATGGGGGCGCCCCCAACTGCATCCCCTGTAAAGGTAGGACTCTTCCTCCCCAGTTTGCAGGCCCTCAGTAGAGGGCGTCTTATCCTCATCTTCTCCATTGCCCAGCTGGGGTTAGGGACTAGGAGAGTTTTGTTCCTGCGTTGCCTTTATCTTCCCCCAGCCCCTGGAAGCCTTTCTGGTTGAATCTCGCCTGTTACACACTACAGGCAAAACACCGTTGCCAGACGTTCCTGGACTTACTAGCCAAGTGTGGTGGTGAAGCCAGCACACTCTTCCTATTTGAGAAAGATTTGGGAATAGGATGCAGACCACTGTCCCCCAGGCCTCCACCCCCTCCTCAACTTTTAGGAGAGAGCTGGACCCCTCCTGTTCGAACTCTTGGCCACAGGATGGTACAAGGCCTTCGCACCCCTCCTTGCTGACTTGCATACTGCCTGGCCCTGGTTTTGATCCATGCCTCTTTCCACCTCGTAGAGACCTGCGAGAACGTGGACTGCGGCCCGGGGAAAAAGTGCCGAATGAACAAAAAGAACAAACCCCGTTGCGTCTGTGCCCCAGATTGTTCCAACATCACCTGGAAGGGCCCAGTGTGTGGGCTGGACGGGAAAACCTACCGCAACGAGTGTGCGCTCCTCAAGGCCAGATGTAAAGAGCAGCCGGAACTGGAAGTCCAGTACCAGGGCAAATGTAAAAGTAGGTCCTCTCTGGCTCCCCTCCTCCAGCTTTCCGCCTGAGGCCGACCCACTGGAAGACTCCTGGGGGACGGTATAGTCCCCACTAAGAGCTGAACAGTAATGATGATGCAAAATAAAGTAACCCTTTTTTATATTCCAAAGACTTCTTAAGAACATTGAGAGGATCGACCTGGAGTCATTGATTTTTCTCTTGAAAACCACAAGGTTCCCAAAGTGCTTTTTTGAAAAGCGGGGTGCTTCCCTCTTATGATTTCCTTGATGATACCAAATGCTCACTGCCTAAGGGCCAGGAAGTACCTGTCATTGATGTATGTTTCCCTCTTTATTTCAGAGACATGTCGGGATGTTTTCTGTCCAGGCAGCTCCACGTGCGTGGTAGACCAGACTAATAATGCCTACTGTGTGACATGTAACCGGATTTGCCCAGAGCCCACCTCCTCTGAACAGTATCTCTGTGGGAACGATGGAGTGACCTACTCCAGTGCCTGTCACCTGAGAAAGGCTACCTGCCTCCTGGGCAGATCGATTGGATTAGCCTATGAGGGAAAGTGTATCAGTAGGTATCCTGGATTAAGGAAGAAAAAAATGGAAATAGGATCAGAAAGGCTAGTTGTAGTGTTAAAACTGTGGAGTTAATCAATAAATAAGCCCAAAGCCTCTCCATAATGCATAGTTTCACCAGAGAGAGAAATACGGTCCAGTTTGGGTAAACTGTTGTAATCACAGCATTCCTCAGGGAAACCGTTATCTTCCAGAAGCACTGGCATATATGTTGAAAGGCCAGCAAGAAACAGGAAACAATTTTCTGTCCTAGAAAACTTAGAACTCACTTAATTTTACACATATTTTAGGTGCTAGACTTGCTGGAAGCAAGAAATAATTGCTTAACAGTTCCTAAAATCTGTTACCAGATTCTAATAACTGATGGAATTCTTTATTTTTCAAAAGATTCCACTTGTGGGAAATAATAAAATATATATTTAATTTCAGAATACTGTGATAACCTGTTCCCCAAAAATACCATTTTCATGTACTAATGTGGTACGTAGGAAACGTGTGCATTCGAGTTTCAATTTTATAGTCAAGCATTTTTGCATAATATCTCCATTATCCTATTAGTGAGTTTATATTTATTGACAGAGGACTAAAGAAAGGAAGAAATGGGGAAAAGGGGAAATCAATTTACTCATCACAGGCGTATTATATATATCCTAGAAGCAAAGTCCTGTGAAGATATCCAGTGCACCGGTGGAAAAAAGTGTTTATGGGATTTCAAGGTTGGCAGAGGCCGGTGTTCCCTCTGCGATGAGCTGTGCCCTGAGAGTAAGTCTGAGGAGCCTGTGTGTGCCAGCGACAATGCAACTTACGCCAGCGAGTGTGCCATGAAGGAAGCTGCCTGCTCCTCAGGTGTGCTGCTGGAAGTAAAACACTCCGGATCTTGCAACTGTAAGTGCAATTTTAACCTTGCTGCAATTTGAGGCTTTCCCAGGCAAGCCCTAGGGAACGGAGACCTAAAAAGCACGAAAACCTTCCAATAGAAGCCCATTTCTGTTTAAATTAGGTAACTGCTAAATTTCACCAGGAATTCAGTGGTCCACAGAAAAATTCCCTGGAATGTTCCCTGGCTTTAGAACTTGTCCAATGATCATCAACGGGCTTGCCTCTAAAAATTTACTTCTAGTCATTTGCCCCTAATTCTTTTGCTTTAGTAATGTGCTTTGCCGTTTGCTTTATTAACACTTGAATCTAAACTAACTGCTTCAAAAGTTTTTTTTTTTCTTTTTCAAAGACAGCTTTATATGGTCACACATGGGCTGCTGCTTTTGCAGTTGCCTCTACTAACTCTGAATTAAGGACCCAAAGCAGTTATACCTAGAACACAAGAGCGCTTTTTATCTAATTTCAGGAATCTGCCCGTAAAACCTGAGCCATTGATTCTTCAGAACTTTCTGCAGTTTTTGACTTCATAGATTATGTTTAAAACAAAAATTATTTTAAACTTATTGCATAACAGCAGATGCCAAAACCAAAGCATCTCACTGCAAGTCACATAAAAATGCAACGCTGTAATATGGCTGTATCAGAGGGCTTTGAAAACATACACTGAGCTGCTTCTGCGCTGTTGTTGTCCGTATTTAAACAACAGCTCCCCTGTATTCCCCCATCTAGCCATTTCGGAAGATACCGAGGAAGAAGAGGAAGATGAAGACCAGGACTACAGCTTTCCTATATCTTCCATTCTAGAGTGGTAAACCCTCCACCAATGTTCAGTGTTGACATAGTCTTTGGCAAAAAAAAAAAAAAAAGAAAAGAAAAAAGAAAAGAAAGAAAGAAAAAAGAAAAAAAATTGGGGGGGGAAGAAAAAAGAAAAAAAATATATTGTCCATACTGTAAATAAGTGTATGCTTATTTATTTGGGGGGAAAACTATACATAAAGGACTTTGTCCTAGAGCTCTCTCCCAGGCCACCTTGTTACTCATTGGACATGGAGAGGCAGTCATTGTGAGGTCTACTGGATGAGGCCCATAGTTGAGACTTGTAGACATTTATTTATACTGTGTCATGTTTTATAATTTATACATAAAATGTCTGGTTGACTGTACACCTTGTTTTTGAAGAAATTTATTCGTGAAAGGAAGAGCAGTTGTTATTTATTGTGAGGTCTCTTGCTTGTAAAGTAAAAGCTTTTTTTTTTTTCCTTGTAAACCATTTAAGTCCATTCCTTACTATTCACTCACTCATCTGTCTCCCCTCATCTCACCATTGTTAGAATCTTTTCCACTTTAACAAACTTGCATGTCAGTTTCTGTCATGTTTATTTATTGGATTTTCTGCTGCCTGTTCTGTACATACATGATCCCTCGGGTTTTGTTTACAAGGAATCTTGACTGACCAAAAGGCATTATAACTGACTCAAGTAGAAGGTACAGAGGATACATCTTTGAGGAAACTCCTAGTTCAGTTCTCTTGTCATGATTTGTGAGAGAAAGGGTGATAGTAATGTTAGAATTTTCATAATATACTTTTAAGATGTTACAAATCCAAAGAAATTGAGTGATATGGGTATCTGGAGATTGAAGGAAGGGAATGCTATACATTCAACCTTTTGTTAGGTGTTTCCTTTAGCTAGTCTGCTGTACCTCTTCAATAAGTTCTTTTTCAAACAATGTGTCACTAAAAGTTATATCAAAGCTTTATCAGTTCAAGTTTCTTGCTTTTCATAATACTTTTTTCTGATGCAATTTTATATTTTCAAACATGGCAAGTTAAATATAAATTCATTTAAATATATAGTTTTGTACTTTTCTACCATGTAAATGTGCAATGTATATAAAAGTTATAATGTGTATTTGTAAATAAATGATGAGTGAAAAAATAAAAAAATTTTAAAAAGCCAATGGTCTCACTTGTTGATGATGTGGAAGTTGTTTGGGCTTTTGAGTTAAGTGTTTATGATACATTTGCTGAAAAATTCAGTGAGCCAGGACAATAGAAGCTCCAAAGTCAGGTAAATTATAAATCACTTCAGTGGAGTCTGAAAATAAAAGGATCTGAGGTCCAGCCACCCCTTTGCAGGACCTTTGCATACCTTAAAACACCATCATCTTAGTTCTTTTGTAAGCTCCTCTCCATAACCAGGGGAACCCTTATCTTCCTCCATGAAAATAAAATGGATCTTTGATCTTTAAAAAACAAAGCACACCAAAGGAAAAGTGAATATAGACCAATACTTGACAAGCAAACACATTCTAGAAATCAGAATATCAACTACAGAAATAAGCATTACAGGGTTGGAATTCTAGAGGCAGACTGGATTTCCACAATGACTTCCATCGTTCATAGGGATTATGTAATAACACTAGAGAATGTGTGTCAATATTTTGCAGGTTACATTAGAGCCAAGTCACACTATTGAACCTAGTCTCTGTAATACATAGTAATGCAGAACTAGAGAATACAAATGTTCAATTCATTGAGTGCTAATTCATAGCCTAAGTATATTAAAAATATCAAGGGAATGTCAATATGCAAAGAAGTGAGGACTGGGTATGTGGGAGAAAAGAGCAAAGAACAGTCAATATTGCCAACGTTGCTCAACCATTAGATAAAATCTTTCAAAAACCATGACCCAAGATCTTTTTAAAATTTTGTCCCTTTTCTGAAAACCCTCTCTAATACAACTATTAAAAATGACTGTAGGGGACTCTTGGCTCTCAACTGTGGTCACCAAATTTGGTGGAGGCAAAGGGGTCTCTTGGGAAGGGAGTTTAATTAATGATTGGGTACCCATAGAGTTTGTTAGCCTTCAGCCCCAGCTTCCCCGAGAAAGGTGAATGGAGTTGCAGAAGACAGACTGCCACGAACCCTGGGGAAGACAAGGGTCATAACTTCTCCAGTGCCCAGAAGCTACTGGTGTGCCACTAGGGACGGGCTCTTGGGAAAGGAAAGAACTGGCAGATAGAGTTTCACAGCCCTTCCTGGAGGTGATTTGTGACTTTGTCCTGGAATGCTACAGACATTTTAAAGCTGCCATTGACAACCAGAGTAAAAACGTCAGATTTAACAGGGACCCATGGGTGTCTTAGCAAGAGGGAGTGATAAAATCAACAGCTTGCCTTTTAAACAACATCCTGATTATTTATTTAAAAATTTTTATTTAATATTTGTCAACATCAATCATTCCTCTTACATACTAGACAGTACCTCATTTTCCTTCTCGGAGTTCCCTACTTTTCCAATAATTCTGTATTCAATTAATTAGAACCAAAAAATAGAAGTCTCTCCTAAAATTAAAATTAGATCAACATCATTAGGCTATTGTTAGAAGTTCAACTATGATTCAAAAAGTCTTTAAAAAAAAGTCTAATTCACTTAGGCATACAATATAATAGAAACAATATAATAGAAACAATTGCTAGGAGCTAGAATACTACATCCTAATCATCAGAAATTATAAGATATCAAGTAGTAATGAAAAAAATCTATCAGAAGTCTAATTTTCATGAGATGTCCACCTAAATTAAGATTTTTACATACTGTATGGGTATGGCTTCTAGACTATAGCAGAAATAAAATCTGGCATAATTGGAATTATTCTCAAATGTGACAGCTAAAGGCAGTAAGTGGCCTTAGACTGCATCCTGTACCCAAGAAGGAAAATGTTATAAATAACATTAATGAGCCAATTGACAAATTAGAATACTGTCCATAGATTAAAGTATTGAATCAATGTTGAATTTACTGAAATTTATTACTGTAACGTGGTCACAAAAGAGACTACCCTTGTACTTAGGAAATACACACTAAGGTATTACAGGGAGAAGCCCAAAAAATATGTAACTTACCCTTAAAGGATTTAGGAAAAATATATAACATTACCACTTTTTTCCCCATACATATTCTGAGAAAGCACACAAATGATAAAAGAATTAGAGTAAAATGTTAACAATAAGTGAATTTGAGTAAAAGGATATATGGGTTTTTTTTTTTAAGATTTTATTTATTTATTTGATAGAGATTACAAGTAGTTAGAGAAGCAGGCAGGGAGAGAGGAGGAAGCAGGCTCCCCGCTGAGCAGAAAGCTCAATGCGGGGGCTCAATCCCAAGACCCTGAGACCATGACCTGAGCTGAAGGCAGAGGCTTTAACCCACTGAGCCACCCAGGCGCCCCTGCATGGGTATTTTTAATGCTGCCTTTATTTTTGAAACTTGTCTGTAAGTTTGAAATTATACCCAAATAAGTTTAAAAATCTGAAACGTCCTTATCAAGGAGAGGTACACAGTAGACTGCTTCTCCCATTCTCTAGGAAAGCAACTGAAATATCAGAGTCATTTAAAAAATCATTTGTATAGGGGCGCCTGGGCGCCTGGGTGGCTCAATGGGTTAAAGCCTCTGCCTTCGGCTCAGGTCATGATCCCAGGGTCCTGGGATCGAGCCCTGCATCGGGCTCTCTGCTCAGCAGGGAGCCTGCTTCTCCCCTCTCTCTCTCTGCCTGCCTCTCTGCCTGCTTGTCATCTCTGTCTGTCAAATAAATAAATAAAATCTTTTTAAAAAAAAAGAATTTAAAAAAAAATCATTTGTACAACCGTAAGTCTCCGGAAAATAATTCCAATGACTTTACCAAGGCTACTTAAAGAATCAAAGTTGGCACTGAATGAGTTCATGACACCTAAACCACATCCAAACTGAGACACAGCCTTTTCTTTTCTATAATCATCTTAAAATATGGAGTGGTTAGTAACATTACTAAAATTGTAAATGCCCCTAAAGCCCTGATTTTCTCCACTGCTTGTTAGATACTATTTGGACAAGTAATTTAATTTCTCTGTGCCTCAGTTTCCCCATGTATATGGTCAGGATCATGAAATTGTCTCCCTCATAACAATTCTGTGAGGCTTAAAAGAGATAAGATGTGTAAAATGCTTAGATGGGTGTCTGGAACATAAAATAAAAAGTCTGTAAATGAGTGTCCTCTAAGATTATAATAATTGTTATTAATTAAGGAAAAACAAGGGTGGAATTTTGGCTCATCAACAAAACAAAATGCCAATGAATAAGGAATGGCATCAATCAAGACCAGAAGCACAATTGTGAACAGTTTCTAAATGAAGGTAAATATAATTTTAAAGTATTTCAGCCACGTTAATATTTAACAAAATTCACAACATTGTAGGTGCTATACCAAGAGTACACAATTCAAAATAACAGGTTTAAATATATTATTTCCTGTGAAAAAAAATTTAGATTATTTATTTATGTATTTATTTGACAAAGAGAGTCAGCGAGAAAGGGAACACAAGCAGGGGGAGCTGGAGAGGGAGTAGCAGATTCCCCTTCCAGCAGGGAACCCAACTCGGGGCTCAATCCCAGGACCCAGGGATCACTACCATAGCCAAAGGCAGATGCTTAACTACTGAGCCACCCAGGTGCTCCTCCCATGAAGATTTTTAAAAATTCACTAATCCACCAATATTTCCAAAGCCACAAAATATGTCTTTTGTCCTTTTCTCACACACCCAATATAATCCCACATGGTCAACTTAATTAAATCAATCTTCTTCCATTTTGATATGATTTCCCACACAAGGACTACAGATTCCTTAAGATAGCAGTGAACTATTTTCAAACTGTCAAGAATCTTAATGTAAATTGTGTAATTCTGAGAAACAAAAGGGTGATATATTATTTAATTAATAACTTCATTTATTAAAGAAGATTTATCAAAACCTGGGTCCCAAGACAGACACATTTCTGTTCTTCCCCCTCTACTTTCCATTCAGATCAGCATAGAGTCATTCTTCAGCCAAAAGTTGCCATGTAAATAGACTCCAGGCATGCCTGTCCTGCATATTCAGCAGACCTGCCCAGACATGTCCAAATCCCAGCTTCTATTTAGCTGGAATCCCCCCATGAGTACTGAATGGTCCCTGGGTCTTGCCATCCTTGGACCTCAGATATCTTGGCTGGTACCATCAAGATTCCTGTGGCTGAGTCCTTCAGACACTTAAAAACATATTCTCTGGATTACACCAAATGTAGTCCTGGCAGAGCTGTAATTGGTCATTTTTCTATTTTAAGAATACGGCCCAGGAACCAACTGGTACTGTTGGAAGCCAAATACACTCCCACCAAAAGCCTCTTGTATTAATTTCCTAAGGACTCAGGTCTCTGGCTAGAGAATGAGTATAAACTTTTCTCAAGAATTTGAGGCAAGCAAGAAGTTAGAGGAAAAGTTACAGTCCTGGTGAGGAAAAGGGGGGCTTATATTGTTCTAGTTGAAAGAAGAAATCTTGATAGATCGCTATCTTTTTCAGCACCAAAAAGAATTGATGGGACAATTTCATGGTCATGATACATCCCATAAAGGCCAGGCTCTATCGTTTATTTAGACTGCTGTGGGTTTACGGCCTAATGACAACAGGTAACAGAAGGATTGTATTATTACTCGAAAGGCCCACAATACCTAGAATTCCTAAGGTAGAGTCTTCTGCAGGATCAGAAACCCAAGAGAAGTCATCGAAATGGACTTAAGGCAATTTTTTCATTGGATATGTGGAACCAGAACCCAGTCAATAAAATTCCCAAACATAGCTTGTTCTACATAAATGGTATAGTGCCTGGACCAACAGCAGCAACAGTACTTGGGAACTTGTTACAAATACAAACTCTCAAGCACCATCCCAGAATCACTGAACCAAATTCATGGGGGATAGAGTCCAAGAATCTGCATTTTAGGGCGCCTGGGTGGGTCAGTCTGTTGAGCGTCTGCCTTCAGCTCAGTTCATGATCCCAGGGTCCTAAGATCGAGCCCCGCATCTGGCTTCCTGCTCTGCGGGGAGCCTGCTTCTCCTTCTGCCTCTGCTTCTATCTCTCTCTCTCTCTCTCTTTCTCTGTCCCTCATGAACAAATAAATAAAATCTTAAAAAGAAAAAAAAAGAATCTACATTTTAACAAGCTCTTCAGGTGATCTGTAATCATGCTAGGGTTTGAGAACTACTGCCCTAGAATTATTTCAAGTTCCAAGTAAGCCCTGGCTAGTTGATGTTCTAAAGGCTGTCAGAAAATCCTTGTCTAGAGGGTCTCTGGTAGAGCTCCAAGGAAGCCATGTTCAGCCTTGTTCCCCATCCTCTTCTGGCCAGGATTCTCACACAAAATGTCGCCTCATGTTGTGAGTATGCCTACCGGTGATAAAGGCACTGAGCTGGAAACAGCACAAGGCACATTTTCCCTAATAGTCTCATCTTCCACTATATTAAGGGAGCTCTTCCTAGGGAAGCTTAAGCTGGGCTGGCTAGGAGTTGTAGGCTTGCCTCCGCCATCCCTTTCAGCCAGATGCACTGAGAGGTAAGTTTATCAAGAAGAGACTTGATTTTTTTTTCTTTTTTTTTTTTTTAAGTAATCTCCTTGCCCAACATGGAGCTTGAACTCACAACCCCGAGACCAAAAATTGCATGCTCTACCTACTGAGCCAGCCAGGCATCCCTAGAGACTTGAATTTTTTATTAAAAGATTTTATTTATTTATTTGACAGAGATCACAAGTAGGCAGAGAGGCAGGCAGAGAGGTGGAAGGGAAGCAGGTTCCCCGCTGAGCAGAGAGCCTGGTGTGGAACTGGATCCCAGGACTCCGGGATCGTGACCTGAGCCGAAGGCAGAGGCTTAACCCACTGAGCCACCCAGGCGCCCAAGACTTGAATTTTGAATGAAAAGTAGTGGCTTTCCAATCCTGGTTCTTCCTTAAATCGACGTTGGGTCAATTCCCCTTCCAGGACACTTGCTGGCAACTTCTAGGACTTCTGCATCATCTTCAAGTAGTGCTTCAGTTTTATCCATGGGTCAGAAAGCAAAAATGGCTACTCATCTGGCCTACCTCTTCTAAGAACAGGGAGATCTAAACAACCACATTCAATAGACACACAGGCTTGAAACAGTTGTAAGTGACACGCTCCCAGGGATGCATCCAATGGAACAACAATGCCCCAATGTTCTGAACCAAGACTAAAAGGGCCTTCTTTCAACTTCCTGCTATTTGACTCCCTCCTAGTCTCATATTGTTTCCTAGCTCAAACACCTCAATGATTCTCTCACCAAAACCACGGTTCTGTGAATTCCTGTCCGTTTACCTACACCCTCTGGCCAAAATCCTAACTACAGCTCAGTGAAATCTACCCTCTCCACACCTATACCTATACTGCTGAGCAAGGAATGAAATCCTGAAAAAGTATGAATTGATGCCCCTATACAAGTGTGGGATCTAACCAGAAACTGGGTTCTTTAGACTCCCTAGCAATATTTAAAATATGACTTTCTTTCCCATTCCCTTCCATGGCATTTCCAAACCCTCACAACTGTGCTCCAACAACATGTCCAATCCCGCTCTCCTCACTTTCAGTGAATTTTATCTCATCTGCATAACTAGAAAATGGCTGCCATAAGGAAAGAATTACCTCAACTTCTCCTGCCAGCATAAGCCATGAGTTTCCCTGATTCCATAAACTTTCTAATTGTCTTTCCTCCAATCTCAGAGAATCTCATTTTCATATCTGTCTTTCCACCACATCCCCTCCCAATCACCTCTGAAAATTCCCTGTTAACAGCTTTCTCTCCATTGTTGTTGTTTTTGTTTTTAAAGAATTTATTTATTTGACACAGAGAGAGAGCGTGAGCACATGAATATGAAGGAGGGGAAGAAGTGGACTCCCCAGGAACCCGAGGACTCAACTGGGGACTTGATCCCAGGATCCTGAGATCATGACCTGAGCCTAAGGCAGCGTCTTAACTGACAGAGAAACCCAGTTTTCCCTCCTTCCATTGTTTTTTATTTCTCCCTCTACAGAGGTTTTATTAACCTGAGCCTATAAATATGCTTCATAAACTTTTTAAAAATAAGGTTATAGAGGGGCACCTGGCTGGATCAATCGGTAGAGCATGTGACTTTGGATCTCAGGGTTGTGAGTTCAAGCCCCACACTGGGTATAGAGCTTCCTTAAACTTAATTAATTAAGGTTATAGAAAATTGAAATAATATAATTAGAAAAGCTTGCCTAATTCAAATATACATATATATGTACAAACATATATCTAAAAAAACTTCAGCCTTGGCTCGGCTTTCAAAAAAAAAAAAGCCTTCTTCTGTCTCCCTCTAGAAACAACGTGTGGAGTAATCTTCGCTGGGTCTCCACTGCCCCACCTCTCCCTCATTCCTCAACCCTCCACAATTTGGTCTCTTCTTCTGTTAGCAGAAGAGGTTTGACAAATGTTATCAATGACTTCCAAGCTCCCAATACAATGGATACAATGGACCTTAATCTATTCTTATCTAACAGACGTCTCTTGGATCTGAACAATGTTAACCAAACTCTACTCTGGTCAATTCCCTGGCTTTTGTATTTCCATACCCTCCTATCTTGCCATTCTTCCAGGGCTTCTTTATGAGCGTGTGTTCTCACCAATAGCAGAGATCAAAACATGGCAACCTGTGGACTGGGTCTGACTTCTATTTTATGGATCACACAAACCTGTAAAATAATTCTGAATTAATTAAGAATATTCAAAATTTAAGAAATTCCACCCAAAAACCTGGATTTCTACTTTTTCTTGAAAAATCTGACACCACACAGGCACAATTACCAGGAACAGAGCAGAGAGCAGCAACTCTCTCCTCCAGGTAGGGTCTGCTTTCCCTAGTTCACTGCATTTACCATGTCCCCATTGTCGACAACTTCACCTGGTTTGTTTCACACATCGATATGCTCTGACTGCCCTTTGCAGGCCAAGAGTTCCATTCTCCACTCCCTTGCTTTTCCATCTACAGTCTTCTGTCCCTTCCACAGTATTTCAATATCATCATGGTTTTCACTGCAATTCCTATGCTAGATGCCCCTCACCCCACTTCCTTCCCCACATAGATTCTTCCAAATCAAAATTTTTAGGAGTATATCTGACTGGCGAAACTAAGTCCCTAGCAAAAGAAGTTGGGAAATGCGGAGTTGAGTTCTAAATTGGGAAGGTAGAATTCAGCATACAGAAGTATAAGCTAGAGAGGGTGTCCGAAAGACCCAGGCAACCACAATGACAGGTAGATACTATCAGCTAATCTAAACAAGAGATAGTGGTTAAAAGTAGAACTGCAAGCCAGAAGGAGAGTATAGAACTCATCAATATCAGTTCAAGGCTATTTTCGCAGAAGCACTCAACTAGGAAGCCATTCACAATCTACTGCCAGTCAAATGCTCCATCCAATAAGACAGCAGCCCCCAAACACTATATGTTGTCCCAGCACAAGTCAGAGGAACACGGAAAGGGCAGAGAAACAAAGCGGACAACAGCAACATGAGGCAAACACAGACAGAAGCAATTTCCCAAATAACAAACAGTAGTTAACATATGGCAGAATGCTTCGCAAGTGGAAGTTTCCTCAACTTCAGCCTCAGTAGGACAGCGCAGGGGCTAGTGCTTACAAATACGTCACCGAGGAGACTGAACTCAACCTCAAGCAAAGGCTGGTGAAAAATGAAGAGTTCTCTGACATTACCAAAGACCCTTATATAGGAAAGTCTTATCTCCAGTGCTGAGGACATGGGCCAAAGATCCAGGTGATGAACCAGATCAAGGTAAATATTTCTCTTCACCAATAGCCAGAGCAGAAGGGATGAATGTAGACTAATGTAACATTATAAAAGTTTTTTTGATTTATTGATTTATCTGTTAAAAATTCTCCTGATGGGGTCTAGGTTCTATGGACCAATATTACAACTCAACAAAAACCCACTAATGTCATTTATTTATATTTTATGACAGCAGTGCAGGGATCAACTGTAAGCTTTTCAAAAATCTTATCTATGGGACTTATCTATGCAGTAGCTCATATTGGGTGGGCATCTGACCTACACTCAGGTCATGATCTCGGGGTCCTGGGACCTAGCCCTGCAGAAGGCTCCCTGCTCAGTGGGGAGTCTGTTTCTCCCTCTCTCCCACCCTTTGCCCCGACCCCCCACCATGCTCTGTCTCTCAAATAAATAAAATCTTAAAAAAATATATTTTGTATGACCTGGCTATTAAATTAATGCAAAGCTTCAATAGTTAATGAGGAGGAAAATATAAACAAATGAATATCAATATATAATGAATCAAATGTATATATATAATAAATCAATATAAAATTTAGAATTTGTCAGAGAAATAATACACCTTTAAGAATTTGCCAAAATAAAAATATTTTGCCAAGATGTCCAGAAAGGACAAATCTGTAGAGAGAAAGATTAGTGGTTGCCAGGGGCTGAGGGAGTGGGATAGAAATGATGGGGGGTGACTGCTGATGGGTATGGGATTTCTTTTTCAGAGGATGAGTATGTTCTAAAATTGATTGTGGTGCTGGTTGCATAGCTCTGCAAATATACAAACACCATTGAATTGTACACTTTAAATGGATACATTGAATGGTATGTGAATTTTATCCATAATAAAGATGTGATTTTTTAATTACCCAGATAATGTAAGTGGAATAATTTCATAGTCCAACTTACCTTGAAAATTGTTTCAGTTTTGCAACAATTTATAAGAGACATCACTACATTTCAACACATTCTAGTTGTGTACCCATATTTTCTCTACATTTCTGTACACTAAAATAGGGGTTTCAAAGGTGGTAAATATAAACCAAGCATTGCAATTAGAGCTGTAGAGAATTTAGTCCTTTTAGCTTCAGTAGGAAAAAAACTAAATCTTTTCAATGGATTAAAAATATGCCATCCTTTTATACCCAGTTTTATGACTATTGTAACCATGTTAACACAGAGAAGGTGGGGAAAGAAGTCAGAATTCTATGGGAAAAATGATTTAATTTACCAATTTATGTTTCTTTTAACATTACTAATAAAATTCTCAGACTAGGAAATGATAAAAATCTCATATGTATCATACACTACTTTGTACTAAAAGCATTTAGCAGAAATTTAAAGAACAATAACAACCAATTCACATTAAAACTTTAGCAAAGGGGGTGTCTGAGTGGCTCAGTCAGTTAAGCATCAGCCTTTGGCTCAGGTTATGATCCTGGGGTCCTGGGATGGAGTCCTGCATCAGGCTTCCCGCTCAGCAAGGAGTCTGCTTCTCCCTCTGCCTCTCCCCGCTGCTTGTCCTCTATCTCTCTCTCATATAAATTATTAAAATCTTTTTTAAAAACTACCAAAACAGAATAATTTTGGCTCCACCTGGCTACTAACACAGTTAAACAGCCTTAAAGCAATTAATTATGTTATCGCATGTTTTTATTGGTGTGCTGCCAATTTCTATCAGGACAGAAGTTAATTTTTTTCCCTTTTGGATGTAAAGTGATGCTGGAAAAAAGAATTATTAGTATAGCACAGATTAGTCTATTGTAATATTTTAGTTTTACTTGTTATACCCATTCTTTCTGATAAGAGCAAATTATTTCTTCTTTAAGAAAAATTTTCACAGCCAAAAGAAATATGCTCTAACTCTCCACTTAGAAACTAAGTAGAAAGAAAGAGAAAGAAAGAAAGAAATTAAGAAGAAAATACTAGATGCTAATGTCCCTTCATTTAAATTATTTTTCACAAATTACAGTTTTGAGTTGCAGCTTTCCCTTTCAGAATGTGGAAGAAGGGAAGAGTTAACTATGTCTTTTCTCCTTTGCATGATCTTCATAAAACCTCCAATCTTACTCAGATCCTTATTCTTTAGTTAAAGTTGGGTGTGCTTTTTTTTTTTTTCAGCGTTTAATTTGATTATTCAATTCCTCTGGGGGGAAAAAACCTTGAAAATTTATGCAAGCACTTGGTTGTTTATCTAGAATATTAATTATATATCTCTACATATGATATGCACCATCTTATGGCAATGATGCATATGTATATATAATGAACAGATATCCAGAGAGATTCTTTCCTCAAAACCCTACCTCAGTTCACATAGGGATCCCATATGAGGCGCCTGGCTGGCTCAGGTCAGTAGAGCATGTGACTTTTGACCTTGGGGTTGGAAGTTCAAGCTCCACATTGGGCACAGAGATTACTTTTTATACTATTATGGTTCCACTTCCCATCAATTCTCATCCTCCTCTCTCCTGCTCTGTTCCCTGGAAGGTTGAACCCTACTGGCTGCATCTCCCATTCATCTTGTGGGGGCTGGTTTTCCTCTGAGTTTAGCCAGGCCAATAAGAAGAGAAAAGAGGATGGGAGGAGAGAGGTGTGGGATATTTATTTCTTGGTCCTTTCCTGGTTCGGGATCACTCTCCAGCTATAATCGCTTTCCTCCATGACCATCCAGGAGAAACAGGGCAGCCTTATCTACACATTCCCTGCTGTCTTAGAGTTCCAGAAACTCTACCTCCTCCCCTTGTCCCTTCTTCTATGGGGAACGCAAGGGCTTTCTGTTGTTACTGGTCTAGTTGCCTCACATAGCTTGCTGACTCTTACCTCTCCCCAACCACAGTAAGCAGTCCTGTCCTGAACGTAGGTTCTGAAACCATCTGGGGTGAATTCTCTCTTCCTGCCAGAACCCTGACTGACACAGGAGCCAGCTAAGACTTCCTATTCAGACCTGATTTTTGGTCAATCAATCCTTAATTCATACAGGAAGAGAAGGAAGAAAAAACACTGAGGAAAAGAACAATTTCTCTACCACAGCCTGTTTCGGTTCCATCTACCTCATTTCGCACAATTAAAAAAAAAAAAAACACTGCTTATGCTGACCCTGCTTCTAAACTTTGGTTCCTTATTCAACATACCTGCATGCGTGCATTTATCTTTTCATACTTAATTTAGTGAACCCAACAGTTTCATGCTCTCCAACTGGGACCAAGCAGTAAAGACAGGCAGCTTCCACTGAAAAACAAAATAGAGGTCTCACGTGGCCTCTTCACTTGTTATATTAGCATACTCCAGTTTGGGGGCGAAAGCAATCTATTCCACCACCCCCTGTTCAGACTAGTCTCTAGGACTACAGTACCGATTTGCTTGAAAGCACGAGTTTTTCTATTGTATTTTTGAAAATGAGTCTGCTATAAGCACTGTTATTTCTTTGCACAAGTGAAAAGTCTAGACTCTGCTAGATTTTGCAATCCACAAGGATATGTATCCTATTTATGTAAAGGAGAGGATAATTATAAGACCAGTAAGATCATAGTCTATGTGTTCATTATCATAAGAAGGTAAATATATTCAAATTCCTAAGATAAACATATTTATCACTTTTAAGTGAGTGAACATGATTTTACATAACAATCTAACATATACAGTTTCTTTTTTTTTTTTTTTTTAAGATTTTATGTATTTATTTGACAGAGAAGGAAACAGCGAGAAAGGGTACAAGCAGGGGGAGTCGGAGAAGGAGAAGCAGGCCTCCTGCTGATGCGGGGCTCCATCCCAGGACCCTGGGATCATGACTAGAACCGAAGGCAGACGCCTAACAACTGAGCCACCCAGGCACCCCTAAAGTTTCTTTTCTTTTCTTTTTTTTTTAATTTTATTTATTTATTTGACAGAGAGAGACACAACGAGAGAGGGAGCACAAGCAGAAG
This sequence comes from Enhydra lutris kenyoni, assembly GCF_002288905.1. Lineage (NCBI taxonomy): Eukaryota > Metazoa > Chordata > Mammalia > Carnivora > Mustelidae > Enhydra > Enhydra lutris. Next base: position 39,772,987 of record NW_019154089.1, on the reverse strand, counting down.
GAGTGGGAGAGGGAGAAGCAGGCTTTCCTCAGAGGAGGAAGCCCAATGCGGGGCTGGAATTCCGAATTCCGGGACTCTGGGATCATGACCTGAGCCAAAGGCAGACGCTTAAAAACTGAGGCACTCAGGCGCCCCCCTACAGTTTCTTTTAGTAAGCAACACTAAACATGTTTAAAGTTAACATAGCCTTAGTTTTATAGGTTATAATTATTAACCAAGATATTAGCATTTATATTTAGAGAAGATGCATATCATGGTTTTGTTTTAGTTTTTTTTTAAAGATTTTATTTATTTATTTGTCAGAGAGAGCAAGAGCAGAAGCAGGGGTAAAGGCAGACAGAGCAGGCAGAGGGACAAGCAGGCTCCTCGCTAAGCAAGAAACCTGATGCAGGACTTGATCCCAGGACTCTGGGATCATGACCTGAGCCAAACACAGATGCTTAACCAACTGAGCCACCCAGGCATCCCTAGAAGATGCATAGCACGTTAACAGACATTTATGAGGAATCATATTTGAGTTTAAAGAGATAAAATTTGTACAAATTTAAAGTGTAAAAACTTTCTTCCTCCTCCCACCTATGTTCTTAAAACCATTTAAGCACTTTTTTTAAAGGATATGTTTGTTTGATTTAAATAGGAAATGCATCCTCCTGCCATGAAATTCGAAGGAAACAAAAAGATACTTAGGAAAAAGTATGTTTCTTTCCCACCCCCATACCCTGGTTACCAAGTTTCTCTTCTCTGAAGCAACTAATGTTATCAGTTGCATGCATATTTTTCAGAAATATTCACTGCGTAAACAAACATATACCTACATTTTGTGTTTTGTTTTACATAAATACTATCATACTATAAAGTCCATTGTGCACTTATTTTTGTTCACTTTTTATATCTGTTCCCGTCCATATAGAGCTGGCCTTTTTTTTCTTAAGGTGAAGTGTTAAGGGGCATAGATATACCAAAATTGGTCTATTTTATAATATCCGGGGTGTGTTCGGGGTGTGTTATACTAGCTACTCACCAACCCTTTGTTTTTTGTCCACCTTCTTGATTTGTTGCTTTATTTTCATGTATACGTCCAGGAAAATAAAAACAAATGTGATGATGATTATGATGATGATGATGGTGATGTTGTTGTTGTTGTTATAAGGACACATGAGAGTTAAGAGATAATTTGTTTCCACTGAGGATTTTTCAGTAGTGTGCTGGTAAGTATGATTTAACAATCAGCTCTTCTGGTTTGCGGCATTTGGTAATTAGCCTACCATAGTTAATTTCAAGCTACCAATGTGATGTCACTGAATCCAGAATTTTAAGAGATGTGCACCATTCTATATTACTTGCATTGAACAGATACAAAAGATTTAACCTCATCATCACAGACATTATTAAAATAATTAGGAAGTGATGAGTTTTAAAATATGTATTACTTTTGGGGTGCCTTGGTGGCTCAGTTGGTTAAGCATCTGACTCTTGATCTCAGCTCAGGTCTTAATCTCAGGGTCATGAGTTCAAGCCCCACATTAGCCTCCATGCTGGGAATAGAGCCTACATTTAAAGATGTGTGAGTGTGTGTGTGTGTGTGTACACACGCATATATGTATTACTTTTGTCTTTGTATAATTTATTTAATACACTTAATACATTTGTATAGCTTGATTTTGAAAAACAGCTTGTTTATTATTTTAGAAGATTTTATTTTTACACCCAAAGTGGGGTTTGAACTTACAACCCCAAGATCAAGATTCACATGCACTTCCAATTGAGGCAGCCAGGTGCCCCAACAGCTTGTTAATTCTTAACAACTGGCTCAAAAATTCCTAAAAATGTAATGGTCAGCTCTTATGAGCTAGTGGGAGCCTGCTCTAACACACCTCTAATTTTGTTTATATTCACTGAAGAGACACCTACATTAGCATATACCTACCTACATCCTCTCTTGACTCATAGTCATTTCAAATTGAATATATTCAAAACCAAATTCCTGATTAGTGCCATCCGCAAACCTCTCTTCCAACAGTCTTCTGTATTCTGGCAAACAGTGACTGTATTCTTACAGTTGTTCTAGTCAAAAGACTTGGAGTCATTACTGACTCTTTTACTTCATACACTCCATCTAATCCCTCCATAATCCTGTTGACTCTACTTTCTTTTTTTTTTTAGATTGATTATTTATTTATTTATTTATTTATTTATCTGACAGAAAGAGAGAGTACAAACAGGAAGAGTGGGAGAGGGAGAAGTAGGCTTGCCGGGTCTGGGAACGTGGGATCATGACCTAAGCCAAAGGCAGATGCTTAACCAACTGAGTCACCCAGGCACCCCATCTACTTTCAAAACATACCCAGAATCCAACCACTTCTCATCACCTCCATTGATACCAACCTGGCAACTCCTGTATGCCCAACACTAGGAATGCTGCCTAGCACATACTAGATACAGAAAAAATATTCATTGGATGAACAAAGATATGAACGCTAGACAGAGTATTTTGAAAAAATATCTCTCTCATTTTTGTGTAGTTTAACTTTTCTTTATCATTAGCCCACCAAAAACTTTCAATGGGCCTTTGTTTCCTCGAAAAATATTTGCAACTTGTAAGCTACTGAACTTACAAAGGGTCCACAAATCCACGTACACACCAAACATTGAAATACGGTTGGAAAAATATGAACACTCATTTTTCCCGTGTAGATGCTTTAGTGATAAATAGAAAACAAATTTATTTTAAAATATTATTGAGGGGTGCCTGGGTGGCTCAGTGGGTTAAAGCTTCTGCCTTCGGCTCAGGTCATGATCTCAGGGTCCTGGGATCGAGCCCCGCATTGGGCTCTCTGCTCAGCAGGGAGCCTGCTTCCTCCCCTCTCTCTGCCTGCCTCTCTGCCTACTTGTGATCTCTGCCTCTCAAATTAATAAATAAAATCTTTTAAAAAATAAATAAAATATTATTGAATTCAAAGTAATTTCTTTGTCATTATACAGTTTTTCAGGAAATTCCAGAAATATGATTACAAAAGAGTTCCGGGGGCGCCTGGGTAGCTCAATCGTTAAGCGTCTGCCTTCGGCCCAGGTCATGGTCCTGGGATCGAACCCCAAATCGGGCTCCCTGCTCAGCGGAAAGCCTGTTTCTCCCTCTTGGACTCCCCTCTCACTGTCTCTCTCTCCATCAAATAAATGAATAAAATTTAAAAAAAAAAAAAAAAAAGAAGAATTCTTACAATGGAAAAAAAAAAAAGAAAAATATAGCCTAGGGGAATAAGTCTAATAATTTAAAACTCACTAATTATAGCATGCCTGGCTGGCTCAGTCAGTAGAGCTTACAGCTCTTGTTCTTGGGGTCATGAGTTTGAGTCCCATGTTGGACATAGGGCTTACTTTAAAAAAAAAAAAAAAAAAACTCATTAATTAAAATTGTGTTGGTTGATACCTGAAGTACAAAGGAGTGTTCCTGGCCTTGTGAAAGATAACAACATGATAGGACATGTCCTTAGTCCTACAAGAATTTTAGTCTACTTGGGAGATAGACACAATTCTAAATAATTCTACCAGGAGATCTATTGTCAAAAGTACCCAAAGTGCTATGAGCTGTCTGAAAAAGGAGATTAATTCTGCCTAGAGGAAAAAGACTTATCATCAGAAAAGGGGGACAGTCTGAGCCAGGCCTTAAAGTCTGGCTAGCCAGGAGGTAGAAACACATTCCAGGCAAAGGGGAAAGTTTGAATTAAAGAATGTGGGTGAAGAGAAAAAAAAAAAAAGATTGTGGGTGAAAGTGGAGAGTGTACTCAAAGAATCATAGCAGAATAGTTTTTATGGCTAAAGGTATATGGTTGAAAGGAGTAGAATAGTAGATAAGCTACAAAGATAAGATGTGGGCAGATTGCTGGGGGTTAGGCTGATAAATTTGGTCTTTGTTTTGAAAGTGAAAAGTAGTCATTAAAGTTCTTCAATTGTATACCACAAATATCTATAAGGGCCTACTATGTGACCGGCAGGAAGCCAGGTGCTGGAGATGCAATGGTCACCAAGAGAGACACGATGTCACCTGCCCTCAGTCTATGAGGAAGAGAATGATGTCACCTGATCTATAGTTTCAGAAGACAAATTTGTAGAAAAGATTGAGTGGCTTCTTAGTTCTTCAGTCACTTGTAAGAGGAAATTATTTTGAACAGATAAAACGTATTTGCTACTAACAATTCCTGTTAACTATAATTTCCTCTAACCCTTCTCATAAGGAAGATGAAGTCCAAGACTTTTTCCTTTATGGAGGAGGATGAGGAGTAGAAGGAGTGTTATGGGTTGAATTGTGCCTCTAAAAACTAATGTGTTGAAGTCTGTCTCCCAATACCTCAGAATGTGAACTTCCTTGGAAATATGACCATTGCAAACATATTTAGCTAAAAGGAGGCCATTGAGGGTGGACCCTAATCCAATGTGACTGGTGTCCTTATAAAAAGGAAAATTTGGATTCAGACAGACGTAGGGAGAAGGCCATGTGAAGATGACAGCTGAGATCAGGGTGATTCTTCTACAAGCCATGGAATGCTAAAGATTGCCAGCAAAACCACCAGAAGCTAGACAAGATAACTGGAACAGATTTTCCCTCACAGTTCTGAGAAGAAACCAATCCTGCCAAGCCTTTATCTTGGAGTTTCAGACTCTTGAACTATGAGACAGTACATTTCTCTTCTTTAAAGCACCCTTTTGGGATGCCTGGGTGGCTCAGTCTGTTAAGCGTCTGCCTTCAGCTCAGGTCATGATCCTGGGATCAGGTCCCATATCAGGCTCCATGCTCAGCGGGGAGTCTGCTTCTTCCTTTGCCTACCACTCCCCCTGCTTGTGTTCTCTCTCTTTCTCTCTCTGAAAAATAAATAAATAAAATAAAATAAAATTTTATTTTATTTATTTATTTGAGAGAGTGTGAGAGAGAGAATGAGCATGAGAAGTGGGAGGGTCAGAGGGAGAAGCAGACTCCCTGCTGAGCAGGGAGCCCAATATGGGACTCCATCCTGGGACTCCAGGATCATGACCTGAGCCGAAGGCAGTCACTTAACCAACTGAGCCACCCAGGCATACCTAAATAAAATGTTTTTAAAAATAAAATGAAATAAAGCACCCTGTTTATGGTACTTCATTATGGCAGTTCTAGCAAACTAATACAAGGATGGAAACTAAAATATTCCACATTAAAAAAGAAATAGAGAAAGACCCTCATTGGCATTGTGAAATCAGAACAGGAGTCTGGAAGGAGTCTGGCTAGGAGTCTAGGAAGTTGCACAGGCTGTTTGGAGGGTCACAGGTAAGGGGCGCCTGGGTGACTCAGTCATTCAGCATCTGCCTTAGGCTCAGGTCATGATGCCAGGGTCCTGGGTTCGAGCCCTGCATCAAGCTCCCTGCTCAGTGGGAAGCCTGCTTCTCCCTCTCCCACTCCCCCTACTTGTGTTCCCTCTTTCGCTGGGTTTCTCTCTGTCAAATAAATAAATAAAATCTTAAAAAAAAAAAAAAAAAAAAGGAAGGTCAAAAGTAAGACAGCAAGTTAAAAAGGAACTTTGAGAGGAAGAACAGAAATATCTAATAGGAATTTTTCAATTAGGTGTTATTGTGTGGTACCTGATATTTCTCTTCAGCTCTCAAAAAAGTCTCCAGTAAAATCTACGTCATGCACTTTCTTCAGCGATTTTTTATTTTATTTTAAGTAAGCTCTATACCCAACGTGGGCCTTGAGCTCACCACCCTGAAATCAAGAGTCACATACTTCACTGGCTGAGTCAGTCAGACACTCCTCTTTGGTGATTTCAAGCTTTTAGATGAAACGAAAAGCTAAGAGTCATAGTTCAAGGTGAAAATGGAGGCAATGACAAGATTTCCCATTGAGTCCTGTCATGACTACATTACAATTTTATTCATTCCAGAGATGCTTATTAAGCACCAGCTACGAGTTAGACATGATGCCAGGCATGTAGAATGCAGTAATAAACAAAGTAGACACACAGTCCCTGCCCTCACAGAGTTTAAAATCTTGTGAGAAGGATAGACAATAAACAATTCTTCACATTCCTACTAAAATTACTAGTGGTTTGAATAAGTTTACTTACACAAGGAATATGTGTAAAGGCAAAGTATAAGATACTATAATATAGATCCTAACCTAGACTGAGACTTGAAGCTTGGGGAGGAAATATCAGGCAGTGGTGGCCCATTGGGATGGGGCTGGTGAATAATATTCTCTCAGACAGACAGACAGGGCTTATGCTAAAACTCTGAGAGGGTCACAGAGTTTGGTTTATCTGAGAAACAGCAAATAGGACTTTGAGTTTGAAATTCAGTGAGGGAGGCAAAGAAAGGCGAAAAATAAAGCCGAAGAGGTTAGCCGGAGCCAGATCATTCAAAAACGTGTAGCCCTTAAAATTCTACCCAAAGAGCAATTGGAAGTCACTGAAGAATTTGAGCAGAGCAAAGATATCATTAACTTTTAATTTTTTAAAAATTCTACTGTCTGCAGAATTGAGGAAGAAGGACTGGGGAGGAAGAACAGGAAAGAGGTGGAGGAGGCCAGTTAGAGAACCATCCCAGTTAAAGATGAGAGTGACCTAGCCTGGGGGAGGTAAATTTGGGGAGTTGGCTTCAATGCACATGCAATCATTGTTGGCTGTACTCATGGTTATTTGAGGAAACTTTGCATCCTTCTTGCATTCTCCTTATGCAGGGATTTTTGCTTCCCATGCAAACCATGTTCTAGGAATTTCTCTGGTGTTCTCTTTAGAGTAAATGGAAACAAGTTAAATATATTAAAGAAAAACATCAATTCTCCTTATTGTCACTTGTGTTTTCTTTCCATACCTTGATTGTGACTTGCACCACTTCATTTCCATTGACTAGAGAACATTGCTTATTAGACTCAGATCCCCATTGGCAAAGACATTTGATGTTTATTTTTTTATTATACGCTGACTAATGTTCATTCCATTTGGTTTCTTCATTTTTTCAAGATATGATTCTACACAGAGCATTATTAAAAAAAAAAAAAACTTCAAAGCAATGGTTGGGTTTTTTTGCAAAGAGGGGAATTTTTATTTTTAAAATACCAAATGTTTACATTTACTTGAGCTTCTCCTCTCTGTGCTGATTTGTAACATGCTTCAGATTCAAATGAAGGTCATAGCTACAGAGTTTTATCTGAACTGTGGACTATAAAAAAAAGATTTTAAAACTAGCAATGCTTTCATGAAATACATTTTACCTATTCGTTGTACACACAAAACATCTTTCCTCAACCTCATGGTTGACCCTAGTCTTAATACTTAAGTTCTCCAAGAGTATCAGTCAAAGAATCAAGACTTAAAAAACAAAAACAAAACAAAAAAATACGCTCATATTTTCTTAATACTTACATGTTTTTCTGATGTTTTGAGAAATGTGTGAAGGATGAGCTATTAAAAAAAAAAAAAGTATGCACTTTCCCCCAGACTAATTTTGACAGCTTAAAAAAAAGAAGTGACTGTTATAAAACATTATTTAGACTGAAGAGAAATTCAAAACAAAACTTCAAGGGACACCTGGGTGGCTAAGTTGGTTATGTGTCTGCCTTAGCCTCGGGTCATGATCCCAGGGCTCTGGAATCAAGTCCCACATCGGGCTCCTTGCTCAGTGGGGAGCTTGCTTCTCCCTCTGCCTCCTGTTCTCCCTGTTTGTGTTCTCTCTCTTTCTCTGGCAAATAAATAAATAAAATCTTTAAAGGTATAAAAGCCTTTCTGGGAGGGGGGAAAAAAAACCTTTCTGGTCAAAGAATTTTTGTTTCAACGCACACAAAAAATGAACAGCATAAAAATGATTTAAGTGACAGAATATGAATATCAAAGTTTTCAAGATAGGGAAACAGGTGAACAAGCCATGTGCCTAACAAAAGTTAAAAGGCCATGATGAAAAACAAATGATAAGCTCGAGTTTATGTAAAATCATCCAAAATCAGAACTGAAACTATAACCTTATTTAGATATCTTTATTATCTTACAACATGCCTGAAGGACTACATGACTCCCCAGAGTACTAGGAGCATACTTCCTTGAGCACTGCTTTGAATAGCACTGGTGTATTACAAGGCTGTTGTTTCTGAAGAATTTCATATTAAAAACCTGTATGTATATGTATGTATATGTGTATGTATATGTATGTGCAAAAATCACATGGAATACGTCTCTGGTAGGCATTTTTCTCCTGATGGGTCAATATGTCCTACATCATCATAAAGTTTACTGACTTTGCCTTCATTTGAATGGGCATGCAATATGTCTTTTTAGCATGGTAAAAGTGAAGGCAAAAAAGTGGGAGTTAGCTGTTATTTCATGTTTTAGTGAATAGTTTCAGCTCGTGATCATTGATGAAAGATGTGCAAATGATAGAATTTAGGATGCTCCAAAAGTGCCAAACACAAGAGTCATTTTGGATGTTAAAATGCCTGAGGAGGATGAATATCTTCTAGAAACTAGTGGAAGAAATCTGTGGCAAAAAACAGAGCCATTGGGGCACCTGGGTGGCTCAGTGGGTTAAGCCTCTGCCTTCGGCTCAGGTCATGATCCCAGGGTCCTGGGATGAGCCCTACATCTAGCTCTCTGCTCAGCGCAAAACCTGCTTCCCCTCCCCGGCCCCCCGCCTCCCTCTCTGCCTACTTGTGATCTCTGTCTGTCAAATAAATAAATAAAAATTTAACAACAACAACAAAAAAAAGGCAGAGCCATTTAGTGATGGTGACCATCTTTTGTCCTCACTGCCGCTAAGAAGAAATGACCAACAGCTTCCTGAACAGTGGTTGAGAGAATACAAGGTCAGGTGCATTCTTCAACTCAGGGTATTCAAAGAATCAAAATTGCCAATGCAATGCCCAGAATGTCATTCCACATAATTATCTGTTTGCAGTTAGCACTCCCCTTTCTATAAATGCATCCCTGAGCTAAGGGAGTGTGACTACATTAAAATGACTTCATTTGGCTTTTCAAATGGAACCATCACAGACTACTTAGTTGATTCAATTCAAGCCACAAATATTTTTTGAGGATTCAGAGCAAGCCCAGCACTTCGCTGAATGCATCAGGTCTATAAAAGAAATAAAAGTTTCTTCCCATGAGAAGAGTGGGAGCTCACTGGTGAGATAAGAAATTCGCAAAGAAAATAACTAGAAAATAATACTAAAGGATATATAATTAAGAGAGAAGCCATGTAATGTAAACCACACAGTAAGTTCTATTTAAATTGAACAAGTCCAGGCACAGTTCATGATGAGGACAGAACTTACATCAGTTCATGAAGTTTGGATAGAATCAAGTTCAGAAGGGAGGATAAAGTTATCCTAGAGAGGGGAATGTCAAAAATAAACAAGAGAGGGGCACCTGGGTTGCTCAGTGGGTTAAAGCCTCTGCCTTAGGCTCAGGTCGTCATCACAGGGTCCTGGGATGGAGCCCTGCATAGGGCTCTCTGCTCAGCAGGGAGCCTGCTTCCCTCCCTCTCTCTCTGCCTGCCTCTCTGCCTACCTGTGATCTCTGTCTGTCAAATAAATAAAATCTTAAAAAAAAAAAAAAGTAAACAAGAGTAAAGGCAGCGCTCGTGCACACCTTGCTCGTGGTGGTCTCCTCTTCAAATGGGCTCCATGCCTAGCGTCCCCATCCCCGCCACCCGTGATCAACCCCACCACCCATGATCGTGCACCTTGCTTCCACCAGCCCACAAGGTACAGCTTGGCAACCATCCCCTCCAGTGGCTCCCCACCCACAACTATCATCGGCTCCGTCTGGGTTCCTTCCACTCCCAGTAACCGCTCCTACGAAGTGCGTCGCATCCTAGGGAAGACATCCCTCACCACCCTGGTCTCCCCAGAGCCACCCCACCCCCGCGCTCTAGCACTAGTGGGCAAGCTTCTTGGAAAGTCCACTTTCCCGTTCACAGTTACAGTGTTGGAGTCACCAGAATGCTCAGAATCTCTCCAGGCGTGGAACGATAACTTGTGTAGCCGTGGGAAGTTAGCCTGGTGATCAGCCTGGCAAAGCCAACACCAAGCTCCAATTCTGGGTGGCCACCACCAGCCACCAGGCTCTGGGAGCCGCTGGGCTCATTAGAGCCCCTCCCTTCCCCATAGACTACGCAGGCTGTGGCAAGCAGACACATTTGGGTTCTTTTATATCAAAAGAGCAAAACACCAAAAAAGGAAGCTGAAGAACCCCACTCTTTAATATTGAAGCCGCATGTAAGCCTTCCTGACACCCTGTAACCATGTGTTTGCACCAAGTGGAAAATAAACTCTAAGCAGCCAGTCAAAAAAAAAAAAAAAAAAAAAAGAAGTAAAGACAGAAAAGAGCCAACCTGTTGAGTGCAACACAGTAAAGAAACCAGCTTATGGACGTCTGGGTGGCTCAGTCAGTTAAGCCTGCCTTCAGGGCAGGTCGTGATCATCTCTGGACCCTGGGATGGAGCCAGGCATCCAGCTCCCTGCTCCGTGGGGAGTCTGCTCCTCTCTCTGTCTGCTGCTCTCCCTGCCTGTGACTCTCTGTCTCTCTGACGAATAAATAAATAAAATCTTGGAGGAAGAAAGAAAGAGAGAGAGAGAGGAAGGAAGAAAACACAAGAAACCCCCTTCCCAACACCCATGACTTGTTACAGGTAGTCTTGGCTTTAGATTACAAGCATCTGGAGGATTCAAGCAATATTGCCTTAACTTCCGAAGAACTAGCCTAAATACACTGTGATAAATGGTGATTCATTTCATCAATACACTGAATAATGGCTAGGTTCCTTCACAGTAAGAACAGTTCTCTAACCTTTGTAATACGGCCTGAAATGTACCCAGTATTATTAGTTAGATGTGCAAAAAGGCATACATTTCTTTATTTTGAATGATCTCATCTTGTCCTTGAGTCCTCACTGCCACTGATAATTGAAGAAAAACTTGGTGTCTAGACTTAAAATTAAGGGTCCCCCTTGTTAAAAGTCCCTTAATCCCTAGTTTTAACTCCCTATCAGATATTTCTTCTTGTTGGAAGGGTCCCTTCACCCCTCTTCCTTGCCTGGATTGCTTCTGAGTAGAGTGTATGTTTATGATGGTGGGAGAGAAAAGGGCCTTCAGTGTCTCTTTATCTGTGTTGTCCAACACAGTAGTCACCAGCCACATGTGACCACTGAGGACTTGAAATGTGGTGAGGCTGCATTATATGCTGTAAATGTGAACCACACATGGACTTTCAAAGGCTTAGAATGTTAAAAAAAAAAAAAAAAAAATATATATATATATATATATATATATACACACACACATATACACTTTTCTCTCTCTCTCTCTCTCTCTCTCTCTATATATATATATATATACACACACACATATAAATTCTCATTTTTTTATGTTGATTACAAGCTGAAATGAAAATAATTTGGCTGGCTCAGTGGATAGACCATGCCACTCTTGATCTTGGCATTGAAGTTTTGAGCCCCATACTGGGTGTAAAGATTACTTTAAAAATAAAAAAATTTAAAAATATTTTTCTAGGGGCGCCTGGGTGGCTCAGTGGGTTAAAGCCTCTGCCTTCGGCTCAGGTCATGATCTCAGGGTCCTGGGATCGAGCCCCACATCGGGCTCTCTGCTCAGCGGGGAGCCTGCTTCCCCACCCCCCTGCCTGCCTCTCTGCCTACTAGTGATCTCTGTCTGTCAAATAAATAAATAAAATCTTTAAAAATTTTTTTTTCTAAAAACTATTTTGGATATATTAGATTAAATAAGATACAATTGACCTTTGAACATGCAGGGGCAAGGGGGGCTGACCCCCAGCACAGTTGAAAATCCGAGTATAACTTTGGAGTCCCCCAAAACTGAACTAATACAGTTGACCAGAAGCCTTACTGATAAAATAAATAGTAGATTAGCACATATTTTGTAGATTATATGTATCATATACTGTATTCTTACCATGAAGTAAGCTAGAAAAAAGAAAATGTTAAGAAAAAAGAAGAGAAAATACATTTACAACACTATACTATATATTTTTAAAAATCTGATATAGGGGCGACTGGGTGGCTCAGTTGGTTAAGCAGCTGCCTTCAGCTCAGGTCATGATCCCATGTTCCTGGGATTGAGTCCTGCCTTGGGCTCTCTGCTCTGCAGAGAGTCTGCTTCTCCCTTTGCCCCTTCTCTTAATCTCTCTCTCTCTCTATCAAATAAAAAAATAAAATCTTTAAGAAAAACTTCTAATATAACTTGATCTACACAGTTCAAACCCATGTTGTGCAAGGGTCAACTGTATGTTAACTAGGTTGGGTTTTTTTTTTTTTTCTTTTTTTTTTTTTAAGCTCCCTCTAGGCACACAGTGGGGCCTGAACTCACGACCCTGGGATCAAGAGTTGCATGCTCTACTGACTGGATCAGTAAACTCAGTATGTTAACTATTAGAATTAATTTCACCTTTTTTTTTCTTTCCTTACCTTTTCAATGTGGCTACTAGAAAACTTTAAGTTACATGTATAGCTTGCATTATATTTCATTGGACAGCACTGTTCTGAGTCTTCTCTCTCCAGTGCAGTGGTTGATTGTCTCTGGTCTTGCACGGCTACTACTACTGATGACTACCATCATCTCCATTATGGCCTCTGCTTATATAATGTCTCCACCAACTCCAGCTTTCTTTTCTCAACCAGATCACTTTAATCAATATTGGGATTTATAATAAGACATATGTATTCGATCTTCATCCCCATTTCTGACACAGAGGTTCTAAAAGCTTTGAAATTTCCTGTGCGGAGAGCAGATACAGGTGTCTCTTGTTATGTTAATTAGGTAACTTTGGAACTTCACCTAAGGATAGGGGCTGGTTGCCAGGAGGACCAACCCTGTGATTAGAGGGTTAGAACTTGGGTCCCACCCCCCAACATCCCCTGAGGAGAGAATGGGGTTGGAGGTTGAATCAGTTATCAATGGCCAGTGATTAAATCAATTGTGCTTATGTAGCGAAACCTCCATAAATAAGGCCAAAAGGACAGGATTTGGAGTGTTTCCAGGATGAGAGTGGCCTGCTTGGAGAGGGTGTGGAAGCTCTGAGTCCTTCCTCATATCTTGCATATTTTGCCCTATGCTTCTCTTCCATCTGGCTGGGCTACATCCCTTACAATTAAAGGGTAATCTAGTAAGTAAAATATTTTTCTGAGTTTTGTGAGCCATTCTAGCAAATTAATTAAATCCAAGGAGGGGGTCATGGGAATCCCCAATGCATAGTCATTAGGTCAGAAAGCTCAGGTAACAATCTAGACCTTCAGTTGGCGTCTGAATTCGGCGGAAGGTGGGGAGTAAGAGAATTGGGACAGGACAGTCTTGTAGGACTGAACCCTTAACCTGGAGAATCTGACACTAATCTCTGGGGAGATAATCTGAGAATTGAGTTGAATTGTAGGACACGAAGCTATGTCTGAGAATTGTTTGCTTGGTGATGTGGGGAACTCCCCCACAACACATCCACTTTGGAATTGGGTGTAGAACTCGGAAAATCCTTGAGCATCTCTCCATCGTACCACTAAGTAGCTCATGAAGGTCACAGGCTATGGATAATATCCCAGGACTTTGCTGAATTACCATTCCAGAGCTATGATAGATAAAGCAATGAGTCAGACAACACGCCTGGAGGTGCTTAGATTCCTCCTCAAGTTCTATCATCTTGCCACACCCTCCTTTGCCTAAAGCCCAGAATGATGACTCACCAAGTCCATCTTTAAGGATCCAATTCTGCTTGTCTCTCTGGTTGCATTCCTTCCAAATCTGTCCCCTTTCCTCCCATTGTATAAAACTTTCTCCTTCCTCTTTCTGTCTTATAGTTAATTTCCATCCATCTTGTTCTCCATGTTTTTTATACTATGAATTACAGTAACACTCTGTAATCTGAGTTCATGAGATCAGCTCTTAGTATTCAAAGGAGAATTTTTTTAAAGTTTTTTTTTTTAAAGTAATCTCTACACACAACATGGGGCTCAAACTCATGTCCCCAAATCAAGAGTCACATGCTCTTTTGACTGAATCAGCAAGACACCCCTCAAAGAAGAATTTTTAGAAGTTAAGCTGTAGAGACACTGAGCTCTACTGGAGAATACCATATCATCGCTAATATTGGTGACATAAATGTATGATTTCCATTTTGCCTGGACTGTCAGTATTTCCTGAAATTCTGTATTCTCTGCATAACAACTGCTTCTAGTCTTCACATAAGCTATTTCATTCTTTCCTTTATTATACATAAAAATAACTGTAGCAGGGCACCTGGATGGCTCAGTCAGTTAAACATCTGCCTTTGGTTCACGTCATGACCCCAGGATCCTGGGATCGAGCCCCACCTCTGGCTCCCTCCTGTGTGGGGAGTCTGCTTCTCCCTCTCCCTCTGCCCCTCCCTCTCCCCATGCTTGCCCTCTCACTCTCTTAAATAAATAAATAAAATCTTAAAAAAAAAAATAACCATAGCTGTATCTATATAGATATACATGGTAAAATTATACCTATTCATTTTAAAAATCCAGAGGACAGAAAAAAAACAAGTAAGAAAAACCACCCAAGATACCAACACCTAATGATAACTGCTACTAACAATTTTGTGACTATCTTTCCAGACATTATGAGTCCAGATTAGTATGTTTAGTAATCAATTCTAAATAAATGGAATTATTCTATATGTGTGTCTTTTTCATAGAATCTTGTGGGTATATTTTCACATAATTGATATAGAAACATATTAATTTTAATGGTCACAGAATATTCCACTATAGAATTGTGCCCTAATTTTCTTGTCCAATTCCATATTAATGGATTGGGAAGAGGCTAAACACACACACACACACACACACACACACACACACACACAATCAGAAATGGGCATTCTAATAGTTACATCATTTTGCACTTGTACAATTACCCCTTGGACTAGACTCTGAAGCGAGATTGGTGGGTCAAAGGTGATGTACATTTTTTATGTTTTGATAAATTGTGTCAATTTGCCTTAAAGGAGAATTGTATTGATGTATATATTCACAGGGAATTAGAGGGTATGTTGTCCTTCCCTTCCTACAATAATAACAGGTCAGTCATTTCAATGTTTTAAAATTTTATAGATGTGGGAATTATATTTATAATTGTTTTTAATTACATTGTCTTTGTTAAAAAAGTTCAGTGTGTTTTCTCTTTTTTTTTAAGATTTTATTTATTTATTTGATAGAGAGATCACAAGTAGGCAGAGAGGCAGGCAGAGAGAGAGGGAAAGCAGGCTCCCTGCTGAGCAGAGAGCCCAAAGCAGAGCTCAATCCCAGGACCCTGAGATCATGACCTGAGCCAAAGGCAGAAGCCCAACCCACTGAGCCACCCAGGCACCCCTGTATTTTCATTTTTATTTACCAATTGTGTTTTTGTTTTTTCTTTTTTTTAAAGATTTATTTATTTATGTGCGAGAGAGTGTGTGTGTGCACACGGGGTGGGGTTGGGAGGGCCAGAGTAAGAGGGATAGAGAGCCTTAAGCAGACTTCCTGCTAAGCACAGAGCCTGATTCGGACTAGATATCATGACCCTGAGATTATGACCTGAGCTGAAATCAAGAGTTGGGTGTTCAACCGACTGAGCCACCCATGTGCCCTACCAGTTGTGTTTTTTCATGTACACTGGCTTGTTAAAACCTATCACTGATTTTTTTTGAATTGTTGTTTTTTAATAGATTTATTCATTTGTACATTATGACTATTAATCTTTTGATGAGTTGTGAATTTTTCCTATTTTTAAATTCATCTTTCAGCTTTTTTATAGTATTCTTTACCATAACGATGTTTTAAAATTTAATATGTTTCTAGTTTCTTTGATAATATCTGAATAATGTAATATAAATATGGACAACTGGGGCACCTGGGTGGCTCAGTGGGTAAAGCCTCTCAGAGAAGCCTCTGCTTTCGACTCAGATCATGATCACAGGGTCCTGGGATCAAGCCCCGCATCAGGCTCTCTGCTCGATGGGGAGCCTGCTTCTCCCTCTCTTCTCTCTGCTTGCCTCTCTGCCTACTTGTGATCCTTCTCTCAATCTCTATGTCAAATAAATAAATAAAATCTTTTTAAAAAAATAGACACCTATATTTTCTTCTTCTTTTTTTTTCCTTTCACCTCTCATCCTCTTCTTCAAGTTCTTTTACATTTAAATCATTGATATATCTTTAGGTTTATAGGAAACTAAAAGTAAGGATTTAACTTATCTTTTTTTTTTTTTTAATAGACTCCACACCCAACATGGAGCCCAACGTGGGGTTGGAACTCACAACCCTGAGACCAAGACCCAAGCTGAGATCAAAGGTCAGATGCTTAACCAACTGAGCCACCAGGTGGCCCTGAGTTATCTTTTCCAAATCACTAGCCAACTGGTAAAGTATCATTTGGTAAATAATTCATCTTCTGTTTTACTGATTTGAATACAATTTTACTGTATAATAAATACATGTATATATACTTTGTCCTATTTCTAGACTCACCAGCTTTTTCTATAAACATGTTTGTGAGCCAATAACACACTTTTTTTATTGGTAGCTTTATGGTACATTTTAATATAGGGCACATCATAATCCTCCAGATTCAGCCTTCCCCACCCTGATGTGTTCCAAGGAGACTGATCTGTTGGGAACCACAACACAGATTCCTTTGCTCTCTGGCTTCTGGTTGGGAGTGGCCCAGAAACAGATGGAAAGGATTAAGGAGCAATAGGTCTAAGTGTTTATTCTCCTGGCTCCCTACTTGTGGGTCTTTATGAATGTCTACATTGCCTATCCTATCAAAAGTTCCTGTCCTAAAACCCAGCCTCTCCACACAGCTTTCTCAGTCTCTTGAGTTCTAGTAATTTTTTCTTCTTTTCCCCACGTTAGTCGTGGGACGGCTAGTAATTACCAGTCTTGGGTCATTGCACTTCATCTTCCTGTTTCCCTTATACGCTGCCCAGATCTTTATAAATAGTCCCTTCGTTACCTTGTCCTCTCAATATTCCAACTCCAGTGGGTCATCTTTCCACCATTAATACAAGTGGTGGCTGTGAATACTCCCATCTATCTAGTCCTTGTGGAAATTGGAAGGCATCTAGTGCTTCACGGTTAACCATCCTATAACACAATTACAATGTACCCTCTAAGTTTTTCTTGAACTTGCAGTCTATCACCTCTGCCTTCCTTCTCAGCAGATGGTCTCACCCACTCCAGCATCTGCAAACATTCCTGCACATCCTTCCTTTCTTCCCTTCTCTCATGATGGAAGAGTGGTTTCTCCTTCTGTCTCAGCTGAATCCATCCCACTATGCTCTGGATTCCATCCTTTCACTTTTCTCAGGGATCTTGGCCAATCTCCCTTTCCTTTCCACTCACTCCAAGTTATCAGATTGAAATGGGTCACGCCTGTCCCATCTTAATAAGAAGTCCCTATTGGCTTGAGTCCCCTTCCAGTTTCTATCCCCTCCCTCTTCACTATTAAAGGTCTTGAACTCTACTGTGCATTTACTCTTCAGCTACCTTCATTTCCTTTAATTTCATGGAAATTTTTGTGAGATCACATGTCAAAGGTGGTCAGAGGAAAGAGTGCAAGAGGTTTATTTAGGAACAGTGCCTATGTACTGTGAAAGGGGGAGGAAGCCAGATATGAGTATGGAAAGCATTCAGATAGTGATGCAAATCTGAAAGAGTCTCAGTCAATTCAACAGGAAGCTCTAGGGCAAAAATTGCTCCTTAAAAAAGCCCCGTGTTTGAGGCGCCTGGGTGGCTCAGTAGGTTAAAGCCTCTGCCTTCAGCTCAGGTCATGATCTCAGGGTCCTGGGATAGAGTCCCACATCGGGCTCTCTGCTCAGCAGGGAGTCTGCTTCTCCCTCTCTCTCTGCCTGCCTCTCTGCCTACTTGTGATCTCTGTCTGTCAAATAAATAAATAAAATCTTTAAAATATTAAAAAAAAAAAAAAAAAGCCCTGTGTTAGCAAAGGAAATAATCAACAAAACCAAGAGACAACAGACAGAATGGGAGAAGATATTTGCAAATGACATATCAGATAAAGGGCTAGTATCCAAAGTCTATAAAGAACTTATCAAACTCAACACCCAAAGAACAAAGAATCCAATCAAGAAATGGGCAGAAGACATGAACAAACATTTCTGCAAAGAAGACATTTTTGTTTTGTTTTGTTTTAAGATTATTTATTTATTTATTATTTGACAGATAGAGATCACAAGTAGGCAGAGAGGCAGGCACAGAGAGAGGGAAGCAGGCTCCCTGCTGAGCAGAGAGCCCGATGCGGGGCTTGATCCCAGGACCCCAGAAGCATGACCTGAGCCGAAGGCAGAGGCTTTAACCCACTGAGCCACCCAGGCGCCCCTGCAAAGAAGACATTTAAATGGCCAATGGACACATGAAAAAGTGCTCAAAATCACTCACCATCAGGGAAATACAAATCAAAACCACAGTGAGATACCACCTCACACCAGTCAGAAAGGCTAAAATTAACCAGTCAGGAAATGACAGGCGTTGGCAAGGATGCCAAGAAAGTGGAACCCTGCTACACCATTAGTGGGAAGGCAAGCTGGTGCAGCCACTCTGGAGAACAGCACGGAGGTTCCTCAAAAAGTTGAAAATAGAGCTACCCTATGACTCAGCAATTGCCCTACTGGGTATTTACCCTAAAGATACAAACGTAGTGATTCAAAAGGGCATGTGTACCCAAATGTTTATAGCAGCAATGTCCACAATAGCCAAACTATGGATGTCCATCAACAAATGAATGGTTAAAGAAGATGTGTTATATATATGCAATGGAATACTATGCAGCCATCAAAAAATTTTTTTGCCATTTGCAAAAACATGGATGGAACTAGAGGGTATTATGCTAAGTGAAATAAGTCAGTCAGAGAAAGACAATTATCATATGATCTCACTGAGGAAACTGAGAAACAAAACAGGATCATAGGGGAAGGGAGGGGAAAATGAAACAAGACTAAACCAGAGAGAGAGTATGAGACTCTTAATCTCAGGAAACAAACAGAGGGTTGCTGGAGGGGATGCGGGTGGGATGGTTGGGGTGGCTGGGTGATGGACATTGGGAAGGGTATGTGTTATGGTGAGTGCTGTGAATTGTGTAAGACTGATGAATCACAGACCTGTACCCCTGAAACAAATAATACATTATATATTAATTTAAAAAAAAAAAAAAAAAAAGCCCTGTGCTAGGCAGAAAGGCCCTGACTTACTTGATGCTCTTGTCACACTCCATCATTACCTATAGGCTGTCCAGGAAGGTCTTGTTCTCAGTCTAAAAGCTGGGGCAGATTCTGAAGGTGCTCTAAGCTGTCCTCTTGCCAGGCTAATGCTGTTGATCACTCTGGCTTCAAAAACCACTCTTCAGGGTGCCTGCGTAGCTCAGTGTGTTAAGCCTCTGCCTTGGGCTCAGGTCATGATCTCAGGGTCCTGGGATCGAGACCCATATCGGGCTCTCTGCTCAGCAGGGAGCCTGCTTCCCCCCATCTCTCTGCCTACCTGTGATCTCTCTCTCTGTCAAATAAATAAATAAAATCTTAAAAACAAACAAACAAACAAAAACCACCCTTCTCCGATTTGCCTGTTACTCTTTCAGCTTCTTAAGATTCTCTTTCTCTGAACATCTCTTTTATGTTGTTCCTCAGGGCTCTCTGTCCCAGGCTTTCTTTGTTGCATACCCTGAACACTCTCTCTAAAAAAGTCTCATACCTGTGGGTAGCTTCAAAATGCTGATGACCTACAGATGTATGGCTTTAGCCAAGTTCTCTGTCCTGAGCCCTAGCCCCAGAGCCAGCAGCCCCCTAGACATGTTTACATGTATGTCTCACATGCACCTTAAGCCATTCTAACTGAACTCATTACTTTCCCTCCAAACCTGCTTCTCCCCATCCACATTTTCTATCACAGTAAATGGCACAGTCATTCACCCAGTTGCTCATTATCCTCATCTCCTCCCTCTTCACAGTCTTATATAATCAATCACTAGGGCCTGCCTTTTTAAAACATCCGCCGTTTCCCCAGTCTGTTCTCTTTATCCTCACTCCACTGTCTTTTTTAAACCATGGTGTTTTTCTCTTCTAAATTACTGGAGCAGCCTCCAAACTGGTTCCTCTCTTTTCTGCTTTATGTTCAGCTTCTTCCAGCCTTATTATTCATCAAATAAATAGAATTTAAAATAGCCATGTGTGGGGCACCTGACTGGTTCAGTTGGTAGAGCAGGAGACTATTGGTCTTCTGGTCATGAGTTTGAGCCCCACGCTGTGTGTAGAGATTACTTAAACATTTTTTTTTAATAAAAATTTTTAAAATAATAGTAATAATAAAACAAAAAATTTAAAAATAAAATAACCATGTCTTTGGGGAGGGAAATGAAGATGAAAGCAACATTGAAATATGTCTTTTTAAGTTTGTTTTATTTTTTAAAAATTTCTTAAAGATTTTATTTATTTATTTGACAGAGAAAGACACAGTGAAAGAGGGAATACAAGCAGGGGAAGTGGGAGAGGGATAAGTATGCTTCCCGCCCAGCAGAGAACCCAATGCGGGGCTCGATCCTAGAACCCCGGGATCATGACCTGAGCTGAAGGCAGATGCTTAATGACTGAGCCCCCCAGGCACCCCAATATGATTTTTTAAAAACACTTTATTTATTTATTTGAGAGAGAAAGAGAGAACACAGCTGGGGGCTTGTGGGAGAGAGAATACAATCGGAGGGCAAATGGAGAGGGAGAAGAAGGCAGGGAGCCCAATGCAGGGCTCAATCCCAAGACTCTGGGATCATGACCTGAGCCCAAGGCGGACACTTAACAGACTGAGCCACCTAGGTGACCCCGAAATATGATTTTTACTTGTTGTATTCATCTCCTGTGACTACTATAAAGAATCACCAAAACCTGGTGGCTTAAAATAATAGAAATAAATTCTCTTACAATTCTGTAGTCCAGAAGTTCAAAATCAAGGTGTTGGCAAAGCCACATTCCCTGAGAGCTTCAGGGAAAATCTGCTCCTTACATCTTCCATCCTTGGAGACTGCTGGCGCAGCATCCATGGGTTTGTGTTCCCATCATTCCAATCTCTGTTTCCTTCTTTGCATTGTCTTCTTCTCTGTGTGTCTGCCTCAAAACTTCCTCTGCCTGTCCCTTATAAAAATACACATGGGGCGCCTAGGTGACTCAGTTGTTAAGCATGTGCCTTTGGCTCAGGTCATGTTCTCAGGATCCTGGGATGGGTTAGGCTCCCTGCTCAGTGGGGAGTCTGCTTGTCCCTCTCCCTCTGTCCCTCCCCCGAACACCATATATACACTCACTCTCAAATTCTCTATCTCTCAAATAAATAAATCAAATTTTTAACGCAAACAAACTAATAATAAAAAAAATACACATGCTTGCACCTAAGGCCTACCTGGAAAATCCAGGATAAATCCTCTTCTCAAAATCTTTAATTTAATCCTGTCTTTTGCCACATAAGTCAATATTCGCAGACTCCAGATATTAGAGTGTAGATTTATGTTTTCGGGGGGGGACCACCATTCAACCCACTATACTTACGAAATTAATTTTAGTGAGAATGAATATTCAATGTAGGCAAGTGACCCAAGAGAACAGGAGGCACACTCATACACATCTGGTGAAACTATCAATTGTTACATATCTGTTCAGAACAATGTGATAGGACTTAACACCACTAAAAATATTCATTCTGTGGGTGCCTGGCTGGCTCAGGCAGTGAAGCATGTGGCTTTTGATCTTGGGGTTCTAAGTTTGATCCCCACATTGAGTGAAAAGGTTATTAAAAAATAAAATCTTTTTAAAAAATTCTTCTCTTATCTAGTAATCTCACATCTAGGAATCTGTCTTAGAAAATATATTTAAATATGGATAAACAGAAGAGTCACATATATGCATACAAATTTATATGCATATGGAGAAAAGGAAAAAATGCATCAAAATGCCTATCATGGTTATCTCTGGATGATAGTATTATGGGCATAGTTATTCCTACTTATCTATGTCCTTAAAATATTTTATGTAAGCATGCATTAGTTTAATAGTCATTTAAGTTTTTTTTCGAGTTTAATCCTAGGAAATGTAGATTGGAGTTTGAGTCACAATGAAGGAATACATGACCAGCCATAGAAGATTTGTGAATTACTTTCTAAAATATTTCAAATCCTATTTGTCTATATTTCCACAACTAAAGCAAGACAGAATAAAAACATAGACTCTGGAAATCAAACTTGGGATTTTTGAGTAATCCCCTGTTTAATGTGCTGGGGTTAATCTATCTCTGGAGAAAATTAAAAATAGGAGAGAAATAAGTAAAGCTGGTATGCTCTGCTAGGACACCCTGTTATGAGTCTAAAGCAGACTCCAGGAGTCACCTTGTTCATTTTATTACCTAAAGGCAAGCAGTTGCACTCTAGAGAAATATAAAAGTCTCTTAAAAAAAAAAGAAAGGTATTCTAGAAAGAGAAATCCAATATCTCCATTGGGCTTCCAAGTTCTTAAATATATCAATTATATTTGACAATGTTCTGCAGGTTAAGTAACTGGAGGAGAGATGTGAGTCTATGAATTTTCTTTTGGGAACAATTAAAGAAACAAAGGAGAGACTGTTCCTTTGACTCTATGTTAAATCTAGCTACATACAGCATGAAATTACTTTATGATTCCATTTATAACAGACTCCTGTATGAACTCTGATGTAAGATCAAGATATCAGGAACAAAATAATTATTAAGCAAAAGGCTATCTCTATGTAAAATAGGGTGAAAAAATAAAATTTCCTCTACAATAAGAAATTTTTTTAATGTGCCAAATCCAGGCAGGAGTAATGTGTTCAACCCATATCATCAACTAAAGAAATTACTTCGTTCAATAAGACAAATGTCTTTTTCATTATGAAATGTTGTCACATATAATTAGACATAACCTGAGGGCACCAATTAACCTTAAAATACAGTTACAGAGAGCTTGTTTAGCATGTGCTTATTTAGTAATTATTAACTTCATCCTTTCAATGCATTACTCAATAAAATCACCAAGAAGCAAATATCTTGCAGATTCTGTCTCAGGAAGCCTTAGAAGAAACGATGGCTTCCCCATTCACTACACACAAAACATCTTAAGGATTAAGACAATTGTAGTCAAAGGACTCTCTCTTCCATTATGTACAAAGATCCTCAAAGCCTTTAACCTCAAGAGATTATGCAGAAAATGTGCATACAGTTTCCCCAGAGGAAATTCAGTTTGGGTGACTAACTCCATGAGAAGATGAAGCACAAAGAAAGGGACAAGAATAACCAAGGAAGACAATGCTGAAGTTGTGCATTTTTTCTGAGAATTAAGATCCAGTTAGGTGGACTCACCCTCAAGACAGTGGTTACGGTTCGGAAACACATCCATCAAAGGAAATAACTGTGTTGTAAGTAGAGAGCTTAGGTAGGCTTGATTTGCAAATAACCTATTATTTGATGGATTGGTAAAGCTATTTGTTTTCTTTTCATAATCCATGGAAAGGATAATTTTAAATACTTAAAAATAAATATGGCAAAAATAAGTACATACATATGTCAAGCCTACATACATATTGCAAACATACATTCATATATGAATATATAAACTCATAAATATGTACAAGGACTGTCTCTTGCATTATTCAGTCAAAAAATCATGAAATAAAAAAAAATCATGAAATGACAGAACTATTATTTTTGGAATAAACTCAAGAAAGCTTCAGTCTCAAAAGATTGGTGTAGGGATTAGAAATTAAGAAAGGCCATAACAACAAGAATTAAGTAAATAGTCTAGCACTGCATAAAGAAATACTAGACAACTATTAAAAATGATTAAAGTCATCTGATGATTAAAAATGATTAGATGATGATATGGACATAGTTGTCTGTGACATACTTTTTATAACAAAAAAATTAAGTACTAGAACAGCATGTATGGTACGTCTCTATTTATGTAAAATTCTGTGTGTGTGTGTGTGTGTGTGTGTGTGTGTGTGTGTGTGTGTGTGTGTAGAAAGATATCTCTGTCATACAATGAGTGAGCTTTGAATAAATATCTTGTTCAATGGACAACATTAATCTCAGGTTGATAAGACCTGGGGTGAATTTTAGTTCCTTCTTTTTCTTTCTGGATATTGTTGGGTTTTTTTCCCTAAATAAACAAATACACTGAGAAGTATGAAAACATTTTCATTTTTTAAAAGGAAAAACAATAATAACAATAATACTTCCCTCCGTGTCACTAAGTAAAGCAATGCCCTTGAAACACCATTCATCCCTCAGTTTGGATTTCAATAGAATTCATTCTGGTTCCAGATCTTCTCTTGTTCAAAAGTCCCGGCTTCAGAGCCCTGGGTTTTTTTCAGAGATAGGAGAATTTGGATAAGGGAAACTCATCGAAGAGAATGGTATATACAGAAAACTACTATTAAGCCAGGGATAGGAAAAAAAAAAAAAAAAGAATGGCACCTTTCTGAGTGTTAATTCAGTGTTTCTCACACTTTTCTGCTTAAGCACCCGAACTGCAGAATGAAGAACCTGGCAGGCTCTCTCACAGTCTTGAAGTTTCTTTGACGTCTTATGTTTGAAATAAAACATTATGAGTTTTGAATTGTATTCCATCATATATCTATAATTTTAATGTCAAATGAGGTTTCAATGTATTTATCCTAGAGTAAAATTGGTACTCCAAGAAAAGACTGGCCACATTTTTCTTTTGGGTCAAGTGCTGGGTGGGCTGAGGGATGGGGTAAATCATCCCAGCAGAAAAGAAAGTTAGTACTGAAAGCACAGTACTCAGAATGGGTGTCACTGAGAACAGTTTCTCTTGTGAAATGAAGCTCTTAACTTTGCCCAGGGTGCCTGGGCACCTGATGGAAATCACAGAACAAGGAAGGAAAACACAGGATAGAATGCATTCGATCAGAATTTTTTTTTTAAAGATTTTATTTATTTATTTGTCAGAACGAGAGAGAGAGAAAGCACACAAGCAGGCAGAGAGGCAGGCAGAGGCAGAGAGAGAGGCAGGCTCCCTGCTGAGCAAGGAGCCCGATACGGGACTCGATCCCAGGACCCTAGGATCATGACCTGAGCCGAAGGCAGCGGCTTAACCCACTGAGCCACCCAGGCGTCCCGATCAGAATTTTTAAAATGTTCATTTTACCAGTTCTCTTGTACATCCAAGTTCTAAAAAGAAAGTATTTTAAAAAGTCAATTATAGACTGGTAAGGTCAGCAAAACATAGTTACTAAGAACTCATTTCAACATATCAAAAAATCAAGGATAAAGCTGAAATAAATTTTTTATCCCAAAAGACTGTGTATCTCGTAATCTAATGGGTATTTTGACAATATTTTTCCTTTATTACAAATATTTTGTAAAATTTTAAATGTTTACAGATGCTTACTAGAAAATGAGTAAGCCCCAGTTTTCATAAATATCACAATATCACAATATCAACTTTAATTTTAAAATAAGGTGTTTTTTTCCTTCTCTTACAGGACAACAAAACAAAATTTATGACATGTATCTATCTTCCTGGATAATGTTATCCCTTAAAATATACATTTTTTCCCCTCCCTTAAGAACACTGCCCTTATAGTCTTTGAAATTAAGAAAAGAAAAACTTTAAAACATTTTGATCATTTCAGATCTATTCATGACTTTTATCACTCTTTTTGTTTAGAAAAGAAAGCTATAATGACCCAGTATACCTCAACATGAGAGGAGCATGGAGTAATAAAGATACCAATTGGGGAACATTAAATTAAAACCATGTGGAACTTGGCAAGAGGATCAGGACAACCAAATTACAATTTTAAAATTAATCTTTTAAAAACTTGTGGGAACTGAGCAATGAAGAAAAATAAATTCTATATTGCTATAAACCAGTTACTGTTCAAAAACTCTAAAATAGCTTTTTGTGAGAGGATGTAGCTGGAGCTGAGGATCTTGGGGAAGGTTTTCCGTGCTAAATGAAACTTTAAAAGGCTTCTTTTTCTTTTTCAACTATTCATTTCTTGGGTTCAGTGAAATGTGTTGGATCACAAAGAATGATCTTGTTTTATTTTTCTTTTCCCCAAAAAACGTAGTTATAAAATCGAAATTATAGAAAAAAATTAATCTACTTCCAGCAAAAAGGGACATTTTTTTTTTAAAGGGACATTTTAAAAAGAACTATAAGTAGTGTTTCACACTGAAAAGCAACTCAATGTAGTAAATTACTGTATCTGAATATCCTATTTTTGCATCACATTTAAATTGTTGGAGCCTGAAAAAGTAAATGCCAGTGCTTGATTCAAAGAGATATTTATCACATTCTCTAAACCGATGGGAAGAATACACAGACACAATAGGGATTACAACTCTCTTTGATGAAGTCTCCCTGATTTGAACCTGTTTTTTCCTCTTTCAAGGAACAAGAGATAATCTCCCTGAAATAAATATTTCCCCCTTTGAAAAATGATTCAGACACAAGATAATTGGACGAAATAAGGTACTGAATATAGAAAGTGGGAAATAATAAATAAATATAAACAGATGAAACATTAGATTATATCTCTGCACTCTATTTTTAAAAGAAAAAAGGTAATGAGCAGACACCACTTGTAATTTAGGAGCTGAAGTCTTCTTTTGACAACCCACGGATCAATTAAATCCTCTTCAAATTAGTTTTGATGTGTTAATGTGTGAGTTCCCCACCTCCCCAAGTTTCCATGGACCATTACTGAGTTTTTATGCTGGCTTTCCACTGAATTGTTTCTAGTGTTTTGTTGCATGTTAACAGAAGGTCATTTAAAGTTGCATAAATACAGAGAAAAATAACTCTAAAGCAGATTATTTCCCACTTTGCTTTATTTTCTCACACCAATCTTCTGTCTTCTCTTAGCTAGGGAAAGGAAGAAAACACTTGAATCTTGATCACTTTTCCTTAGACAGTTGTAATCTTTAGCAATATTTAAATTATCAAAATGTAGCAGGTAGTCATATCCCAATTTTCACAACCTGCTCAAAAACACCTAGATTCTCAAAATTGTTAACCTTAACCCGTTACAGATACTTAACTCTAACAAGGAGTGGCTAGCAGGTAAAGAAAGAATATTTTAAATTTATGACTGGGTAATTCTTTTCACATATGATGGAATCCAAAACAATACCTCAGTTTCATCTGACAGGGAATTACTGTCACGTTTGCCTCTCCAATGCTTCCTGTTGGGGGTGAGTGGTCTATTCTTCAGCATGACAAAGTCTGATTTCTGAATGGCTGGTAGTGTCAAAGGGCCATTAGTATGCTAAGCCTTTTAGTGGCATGGGATAGCTCCATCCTGCTTTCCTCAATTGTTGCAATTGAGCCACGTGACTAACTGATGATTTCAAGGCAAGCTTTGGAATCTTGAGGTCTTCCAGAAATTAATATTCCTTCTGGTAATATAATCTATTGACTCTTGCTCAATTCTTTAATGCTGAAAAGAGGTACAGTCTTAGTGAAACTCCCGAGCAATGAGAAAAAAGAAGGCTCAGCAAACAAAGTTGCTAGCTTCTCTCATGATTAGGTTTTAAGAATTTACAAGGACAAGCCTAATCTGTTAGGAAAAAACTGTTGACAGCTTTTATCATGTTACTCATTTTTTTAAAAAATTCTACAGAGAACAGTGACAATCACACTTTGAAAACAACAAAACTGAATTAGCTATAAAAATGTTTATCATACTTTTTTTTTTTTTGGTATGGTGAACTCTTCATTATCCAGAACTGATTTCTTTTGCATATCTTGAATATATTCTTTTCGTGCATATTAACTGCCAGCACCCACAGTATGGTAGAATAAGCACAAAAAAATCCTTTGAAAGTTAAAGGAAGTGGGCTAGATGATTTCTGATCCTACAATGATTAGTTTTTTTTTATTGCGTCTTATTTTTATTTTTCATTTAGCCTGCAAACCAATAGGGAAGTCTATTGGAATAGAATATTTAGATTCAAAGAAGACTCGAAAGGTGATGTACTTTAGATTAGTCTGCCAATGTTACCAAAGGAAGAACTTGCTGAGGGGTGACAAAAAAGCCTTACAGGAATTTGGGGAGACGGCTCTTCTAGAACTACCAGTCACATACATATTCAAATGTAGAGAGAAAATACCTATTAAAGTTCATGCATAATGCTTTTTAGATCACTGACATTTATATTATCCACAAAGTTGCCTTTATTCTTAGTGAGGGAATAACTGAAAACTGAGTATAACTTGTTACTTCTGTGACCTAGTGTAGCACAGATTGGCTGGCTTCTCAGAAAATTTGTTTTTTCTTCATTTTTTTTCCCCTGGGCACACAGCTAGATCATACAACCTTTCCTGCCTTCCTTGCAGTTAGGTATAATTATGTGACTGAGTTTCAGCTAATAGAATGTATTCAGCTAATAGGATGTGCTTAATTGCCAGAGCTGGCCCCTAAAAGTCTCCTGCGTATGATCTTTCGCCTGACTCAGAACATGGTGACTTTGAAAACTTACCATAAAAAGAGTAGAGGCACAAGACAGAACTAGCTTAGAGGAGAACTGCCCACTCCCATCTTCAACCAAGAACACTTATTTTAGGCTTTATGTGAGTAAGAAATAAATTTTGCTTATTTTTGAGCTATTGAATATTTCTTATTGGAAGTGGGGTACTGTCAAAAATAACAATTGAGGGCACCTGGGTGGCTCAGTGGGTTAAGCCACTGCTTTCAGCTCGGGTCATGGTCTCGGGGTCCTGGGATCGAGTCCCACATCGGGCTCTCTGCTCCGCAGGGAGCCTGTTTCCTTCTCTCTCTCTCTCTCTGCTTGCCTCTCTGTCCACTTGTGGTCTCTCTCTGTCAAATAAATAAAATCTTTAAAAAAAAAAAACCACAATTGAGAATATGTGACATTGGCTTAGCAGTTGAGCATCAAGCAATGAGGAAACTGGTATCAGAGGCTAGAAACAGAGAATCATGTTATTTACAAGTAAAACACAGGGCAAAACTGGCTCCAGCAATACCTTGAAGGAAGAGCATTTAAACTCTGAAACTGTAGCACTGGTAGAAGTGACCGGTAAAGTAATAGTGACTACCTTCAGCACGCTATTCCAAGAAACCAATGTGTTCAAAAAAGAATCACCATCTGCAAAAAGTCAGAAATCACCATCTGTAAAAGTCAGCTGCTTCTAAACCCTATGGAAAAGGAAAAAAAGACTGAAGGAAAAAAAGAAAAGGTTCTGAGCAACAAAATAACTGTTATGTTCTAAGTTTGTTCAGGATACTTGTGGTTTATACATGTTGCTTCTGCCTAAATATTAGCAGGGTTACTATAGTGTTACTTCTGAGGCAAAAATCGGATTATAGGTATGGCCTTCCGACTCAAAGTCCAGGTGCCCTGAAGGTAATTGGCTAGTTAAAAGAAAATATAATGACATAACATAATATTTTATCTATTGCTGTGTCACAAACAACCTCCAATGTAGTAGATTAAAACACAACCATTTATCTGCTAACAATTTGTGTGACTGGGAAATAGCTCAGGGGGGACAGCTCATCCCTGCTCCACAAGAAATCAGTGAGGGTCACTCAGTAGCTGCATTTAATTGGAAGACCATTTACTAGAAGAGGCAAGGAAGCAAAAAATAAATGAGGCTTGAGAGTTATGGCTAGGAAGGACCTTTAGGTGTGGCGACCCACACAGGAAACGTACTGAAAAGCACAAGAAGCAGAAAGATACCGTGATTTTGAAGGAACTGAACTATTAACACAATTATAAGCCCAAACTTGCACATCAGG
Organism: Enhydra lutris kenyoni; assembly: GCF_002288905.1. Taxonomy (NCBI): domain Eukaryota; kingdom Metazoa; phylum Chordata; class Mammalia; order Carnivora; family Mustelidae; genus Enhydra; species Enhydra lutris. The sequence continues at coordinate 39,743,158 of NW_019154089.1, read as the reverse complement.
AGAAAGCAGTAAAAACCGAGCAGCTCCCAAGAAGGGCACAGGGCAGTTACATGTATGGAACATACTGGACAATGAAGTACCTACCACCCAGAGGGCAGGGTCTAGAAACCAGAGAACAATGGACAAAGGACTTTCTACTGGAGAGAAGAATCAGGGTCTAATCAAGGTAAAGATCTTCACATGATATCTGCTCAACAAAACTTCAAAATTGCCAAGAGTTTTGATAGCTGTGCATCTCGAATCCTTTCCTTATCTGCCCTTATTCGACCAATGTGATTTGCATGTATACATTGATGGCAGTGGGGGACATAAAGCTTGTCTTTTTGGATCATGTTGGTAGGCTACAAGTTAGTATGTCAATATCAACTTCCTCCAGATTCAGTCTCTGCATGAAACTTTGTTTTGTTTCATTTTGTTTCCTTGGAAGGGAATGGGTGCCTTCTTCTTCTTCTTCTTCTTCTTCTTCTTCCTCTTTTTTTAAGATTTATTTACTGGACAGAGAGAGATCACAAGTAGGGAGAGAGGCAGGTGGGGGGTGGGGGGAAGCAGGCTCCCTGCTGAGCAGAGAGCCTGATTCTGGGCTTGATCTCAGGACCCTGACCTGAGATCATGACCTAAGTTGAAGGCAGAGGCTTAACCCACTGAGCCACCCAGGCACCCTGAATGGGTGTCTTCTATATGCAAGAAGAAAAGAGAAAAGAGATACCTAGGAATCTTCTGAATAGACCACATTGGAGACTATTATATGTTAACCAAAGTCTATTTCCTTTTCCTTCAGAGCACATAGATACACTATTTTTCCAAGAATTCCTCTTGCAGTTAAGTATCATGATATGACTAAATTATGGCCAGTGGCATGTGGATAGAAGCAATGTATGCCACTTCCAAGTCTGATCAATTAAAAACTTTCCACATCATCTGCCTGGTATCTTTTCTCGTCTATTTGCTGAGCAAAAAGTTCTCCAAGTAGGGTATAGCCTGGGTCCCTTACTGGGCCTGACTGGGAATACCTTATTTTAGTGACACGTGAGAAATATATTCTTATTTTGCTAAGCCACTGAGAATTTAGAGTTTATTTGTTAAAACCATTTGCATCATTTCAATTAATACAAGGAAATTAAATGTACCAGGGAAATGTTATCAGATGACAAGTAATTATAGGGGCAGTCTTGTTTATGATCAACAAACCCAATTGTGTTCATCACCAAAAAACATTTATGAGTTTAGGAGAAAAATAAAACCCGTATCTCTTAGGCAAAAGTTGGGATATCTACTTGGGTCATGATTTCCTTTAGAATTTGGTTTACTTGGGCTGCCTGGGTGGCTCAGTGGGTTAAAGCCTCTGCCTTCTGCTCAGGTCATGATCCCAGGGTCCTGGGATTGGGGACTGCATCAGGCTCTCTGCTCCATAGGGAGCCTGCTTCCCCCCTCCCTCTCTGCCCACCTCTCTGCCTACTTGTGATCTGTCTGTCAAAAAAATAAATAAAATCTTAAAAAAAAAAAGAATTTAGTTTTCTGAAGTGATGGGTATAGGCAGTCATATGTACTCCTGCCACCTAGTACAGTTGTTTGACTAGTGGAGCTCTAACCAAAGATGGGCCAATCTGATTTCTCTTCCACAGTAGGTTAGTACTGGGAAACTAAGTAGAAACTGAACATAACTGAGTTATTTTAATGGTGAGATCCTAGAATGAATTCTATAAATTTCTGCTCATTAATGAGTAAAATATATGATATCCAAGATTTATTTTAAAATATTCCAGAAAAAAAAAAGTTCAGAAGGACATATGTACGTATGGGTTTTAATTTTTTTTAGTTATGAGAATAAGGGGCACCTGGGTGGTTCAGTCAATTAAGTTAGACACTTAAGGTCCTGATCTCAGTGTACTGCGATTGAGCCCTGTGTGGTCTCCACACTCAGCCGGGAGTCTGTCTGAGATTCTCTCTCTTCTTGTGCTTCTCCCGGGGCTCTCCCACCCCAGCCGCTTGCGTGCTTTCTCTCTCTAAAACAAATAAAGGGGCCCTTAGGTGGCTCAGTTGGTTAAGTGTCTGCCTTTGGCTCAGGTCATGATCTCAGGGTCCTGGGATCAAGTCCTGCATCAGGTTGGGATCGAGTCCCACATTGGGCTTCCTGTTCAGCAAGGAGCCTGCCTCTCCCTCTCCCACTTCTCCTGCTTGTGTTCCCTCTCTCGCTGTGTCTCTCTCTGTCAAATAAATAAATAAAATCTTTAAAAACATAGAATTATAGGGGTGCCTGGGTGGCTCAGTCAGCTAAGTGTTTGCCTTTGGTTCATGTCATGATCTCAGGGTCCTGGGATCGAGCCCTGTGTTGGGCCCCATGCTCAGTGAGGATCCTGTTTCTCCCTGGCCCTCTGCCCCTACACATGTTGTGCTCTCTCTCAAACAAATAAATGAAATCTTTATAAAAAAATAAATTATGAGAATGGCATAACAAATCCTTGAATACCTTTAACCAGTTTCAGTAATTACCAACATTTTTCTATTCTATGTTCTATGTGTGTGTACACACACACACATACAAACTTTTTAAAAAGCTATAGATCTCTTATACAGTTAAAAATTTAGATTCTGGGTGGCTCAGTGGGTTAAGCCTCTGCCTTCAGCTCAGGTCATGATCTCAGGGTCCTGGGATCAAGCCCCGCATTGGGCTCTCTGCTCAGCAGTGAGCCTGCTTCCTCCTCTCTCTGCCTGCCTCTCTGCCTACTTGTGATCTCTCTCTCTCTCTCTCTGTCAATAAATAAATAAATAAAATCTTAAAAAAAAATTTAGATTCTGGGGTATGATGGACTGGGCTTCATATTTTATTCTTGTCAATTTCTAGTGGTATACATCATGCAAAATTACAGTGTCCTCTGTAAAGTACAATACTCTCATATGCAACACAAAGAAAATGTTAGTACTTACACTGTAGGGGTGATTAAAGATTCAGTGAAACCTGTGAAGCACTTAGCACATTATCCACCACACAGTAGGTATATATGATTTACTTCTTTATTTTTAATAGTGGTGTAGTAGAAACTTGTGTAATACACAGCAGTACTGCAAAGGAAAGTCTGATGGAGGAATAACCCTGGTGTGGTGGGGGCAGGGAGGACATTAAAAGAAAGAAGTAACTGTCAAGCTGAGTCTTGAAGTTTCCGTTTGACTCTTCTAAAAGGATAAGATAGTGTAAAGGGTAGCCAAGAGAAAAAAGTCGTAGAATTTTGGATATATGCAAATATATCATGAACATTTGTAGTTTTTTGGCAGCCTGGCATGTGAATCTCCTTTGTATGTTTGGAAATTACCACTTAATGAATATTGATGAGAGGTGTAGATCCCCTCTTATCAGGCAAACTGAAAATAACATGTACCCTTTCCTAGTCCACATGTGCATACCCGGACTCAGGTGTTTGGATGCATTTGCCTTGGATTTTGGGTAGGGAGCCACTGATCCTGAGGGCCATGGCAGCAGAGAACCTATTTTTGGACACAGGTGGCCGTAGTGGCAGCAGTGATACCCAGTTTTCATGGACAGAGTGGTCATGGTTCCAGCAGTGGAGTCTTGTGTCCATGACACACAAAGCAGCTATGGATCTGTATTTAACACAGCAAGTTTCTGTAGCATGCTTTAGCTTTGGTCCTGCTTTCTTTCTAGCTTCCCACTTTTTTTTTTTTTTTTTTTTTTAGATTTTATTTATTTATTTGACAGAGAGTAATCACAAGTAGGCAGAGAGTCAGGCAGAGAGAGAGAGGAAGAAGCAAGCTCCCGCTGAGCAGAGAGCCCTATGTGGGGCTCAATCCCAGGACCTTGGGATCATGACCTGAGCCGAAGGCAGAGGCTTTAACCCACTGAGCCACCCAGGTGCCCCTCTAGCTTTCCACTTATTGCCACTTTTTAACTGAGCTCAGTTCTTAAGACTTCTTACGATTCTATTTGCTACTCAATATGTTTTCATTTCAAACTTCTTTTCTACACTCACAATAGATTTTTGTTGCTTACAACTAGGAATTCTGACAGATAAGAAAATAGATCAGGGTAAGGGGTACTGACAGTATGTGATAGATATGGGGCTTGGGATCTTACAATTTTAGGTAGGGTGGTAGGCTGAGCTTTTGCCAGCTTCTCTTAGATCCCTTCCCTGGCTTCCCTGCCCTGCCATTTCATAAGGAACAACATCTTCTAGGTTCTCTTGACTTCCGGCCTTTAGATAGATTCAGTTAATGGAAGACAGTGGTGGACTGGAGGGCAAGTTGTGGTATTTATCTGCCCCCTCTCCAGCTTGGGGTGTGATCTCTGGCACTTCTACTCTGATTCTACTTCCATTCTGATCTGACTGCTTTTCCCTTCCTGGTCGCAGCTCCTGCTCCATGTCCCTTGCTCAACTCAGTGGTTTCAGATCCCACTGGATTGCCCCAGCTTTGGAGCTCTGGTAACACCACTTACTTCCTGCACGGCTCAGCCCCAGGGGTGATGGCAACTCCTGCTGACTCAGATGTCTGAGTTGCCTCATGTTCTCCCTTGTTTTCGATAGTTCCATCACCTGTGTAAACAATTCCCTGAATTACATTTCTTCTGTTTGGAATAGTCGTTTCTGTTTTCCTGGCAGGACATTGACGGATATGTATGTCAGGAGAAACCTTCATTGAAAAGGGGACATTTGATCAAAGACCTATGAGAGGACAGAGTCAGCCATGTTGAAATCTGGGGGGAAGTGTATTCCAGGCAAAGGCAACAATCAATGCAAAGGCTCTAAGGAGAGAAAATGCCTGGCATGCTGAAGAAAACAGTGAGGAAGGAAAGAAGAGCAGATAAGGTAAAGAGGTAATAGAGCCAGATCATCTCTAATGTGAGGACTCAATGGATGGCTCTGAGCAAAGGGGTGACGTAATTGCTTTACATTTTAAAAGGGTCATTGTGGCAGCTGTGTGGAGAATATAGCATGGGGGACAAAGATAAAAGAAGGGAGACACATTAAAAAATACTAGCAGCATTCTAGGCAAGAGGTGATGGTAGCTTGGACCTGTGAGCTAACAATAGAGGTTATGAGAAATGGTCATACTATAGTTACACTTTGAACATAGAGCCAAAGGAATTTATTGGAGTGAGAGAAAAAGAGAGGAGTTAAAGAAGACTCCAGTGATGTTGAAAATATCTAACTAGGGAAATACAAAGGGGCCAAAAGTCTTTAAGCACGGTACCAAGGAGTTGCTTGCATGAATTCCTCTAATATCTGCACAATTTTTCTCCCTTATGTTCATCTGGATATCTTTCAGTGCTAATGGCTGAAAGTCATTAAAGCAGTTTCTGGTAGTTGTTTCTAAATCTTTAATTGACTGTTTTAAGCCTTACGTTCAGGGACTTTGTGGCCACTCTGTAGTATGGAATCATTTTTTCAGAAACATCCCAACATGTTTCAGAGCTAGCATTCCTAAGAGAGAGGAGGGAGTCTAAAGTTTTTAGCTTGAACAGCTGAAATAAAAAAATTAAGACAGAGAAGGCTATGGGCTGAACCGATTTTTGGGAGACCAAGAATTCGGTTTTGGAATGTTAAGTTTGTGATATCTGTTAAATATCCAAGTGAGGAAATTAAGTAAATATGTGGAAATACAAACCTTCAATTCATGAGAAAACACTGAGCTAGAGATAAAGGTCTAGGAGCTGTTTGTAAATAGATGACATTTTAAAGCCATGAAACTGAATGAGGTTGTTACTGTTGATGAAAAGAAGACCAAAAAAAAAAAAAGAAGAAAGAAAAAGAAAAGAAGACCAAAGTTTGAGTCCTGGGATACTCCACCATTAATAAGCTTAGGAAAGAAGGAGGAACCAGCACTGGAATTTGAGAAGGAGTACAAATGAAGTAGGAGGACAGTATGGTGTCCTGAAAACCAAAAGAAACAAGTGTATTAAGGACTGAGTAATCAATTGCGTCAAATGATAAGTCAAATAACATAAAGTCTGAGAATTGACCATTGGCTTTAGCAACATGGAGAACATTGGTGACCTTGGAAGAGCAGTTTCAGTGGAGCCGTGGAGAGAAAGCATGCCCGTGTGGGTTGAAGAGAGAATGGGAAAATTAGAGACAGTATATTCTAGACTTCTCTTTAGAGGATTATTGATGCAAAGAAATGGGGCAGTAGTTGGTGAGATAAATTGAGTTAAGATACATTTTATTTTTTGAAATGGGAGAAATGAAGGCACCGGGGTGACTCGGCTGTTAAATGTTTGCCTTTAGCTCAGGTCATGATCCCAGGATCCTCAGATTGAGCCCAGAATTGGGCTCCCTGCGTTTCTTTCTGTCAAACAAATAAATAAAATCTTTAAAAAAAAAAAAAAAAAAAAGGAGAAATGGGCGTGCCTGGCTGGTACAGTCAGAAGAGGCCCACGTTGGATGTAAGGATTACCAAATAAATAAATAAATAAATAAATAAACTTTTAAAAAGAATAAAATAAAACAAAATGGGAGAAGCGACAGCATGCTTATAAACTGAGGAGAATGTTTCAAGAAATGATGAAATGTTTATGGTATAAAAGAGAAGGGACAGAATTACTGGGGAGAGGGTAGATGGTTCTGGATGGGATGAAACGTGGTGCATATGAGGAAGGATTTGTTTTACATAAGGGCATGAATAATTCACGTGTGGTAGCTGGGAAAAGACGGAGTATGTAAGTGCAGCTGCTGGTAAGTGATATGGTGGTGGGTGTCCAAAGAAGTGTTCTTCTAATTAACTCAATTTTCTCAGTGAAGTAAGAAGGTCATCAGCAGGAAATGAGGCTAGAGAAACCTGGCTGGCTCAGTTGGCAGAGCATGCGACTCTTGATCTTGGGGTCATGAGTTCAAAAATCATGTTGGGCATAGTGATTATGAAAAAAAAAAAAAAATCAGGGCACCTGGTAGTTCAGTCAGTTGAACAACCAACTCTTGATTTCGGCTCAGGTCATGAGCTCAGGGTCATGAGATTGAGCCCTACATGGGGTTCTGTGCTCAGGGCAGAGTCTGCTTGGGAGTCTCCCTCTCCCTCTCCCTTTGCTCTTCCCCTCCCCAATGAATAAATAAGTTAAAAAAAAAAAAAAGAAATAGGGGCATGTGGGTGGCTCAGTCAGTTAAGCATCTGCCTTCGGTTCAGGTCATGATCCCAGGGTCCTGGGATCAAACCCCACATCGAGTTACCTGCTCATTCGGAAGTCTGCTTCTCCCTCTGACTCTCTCCCTGTTTGTGCTCTCTCTCTCTGTCTGTCAAATAAATAAAAATTTTTAAATAAAAAAAAAAAAGAAAAAGAAAATTTAAAAAGTGAGGATAGGAGAAGAGGTAATAGACATTTGAGGAGAAAGAAGGTGTGAAAGAATAATTTAATAAAATGAGAAAATGAATGAGGTTGGGGCGCCTGGGTGGCTCAGTGGGTTAAAGCCTCTGCTTTCGGCTCAGGTCATGATCCCAGGGTTCTGGGATCAAGCCCCGCATCGGGGTCTCTGCTCCGCGGGGAGCCTGTTTCCTCCTCTCTCTCCCTGCCTGCCTCTCTTGCCTACTTGTAATCTCTGTTTGTCAAATAAATAAATAAAATCTTAAAAAAAAAAAAAAGAAAATGAATGAGGTTAAGAATGTATGAATGTAGAATATAGGAAAGTTTAATATGATTGTCAAATAGTCTTAAGGGCCAATCTGAGGTTTGTGGTCAAGTGAGAGAATCAGTAAAGTTTGGATCTTTTCCCCAGTCATGGTCAGCTGCATGGGTGCAGATCCAGGACGGAGAGAGAGTTGGACTTAACTTAGGTGTCAGTTTTGCTGAGTCCAAAAAACCAAGAGAGGGGCAAGGAAGTTGTGAGTATAAGTAAGAAAATGATCATGATAATTGGCCAGGGAATTTAATCTGGGAAAGAGGGGAGAGTCTTCAATAAGGGAGTAAAGAGTCTTCAATAAATGGTGGTAGAATCAATGGATTGGCAGTTCTTTTCTTTTATTTATTTATTTATTTATTTATTTATTTATTTATTTGACAGAGATCACAAGTAGGCAGAGAGGCAGGCAGGGAGAGAGGAAGGGAAGCAGGCTCCCCACTGAGCAGAGAGCCCGATTCAGGGGTCGATCCCAGGACTCTGGGATCATGACCTGAGCCGAAGGCAGAGGCTTTAACCCACTGAGCCACTCAGGCGCCCCTGGACTAGCAGTTCTTATGGAATTAAAGGATGATTGGAGTATCCAGGCTCTTTCTACTTCATTCTTTGCTCATCATAGAGATCTTGACTTTAGGATCTGAATCTTCAGATTTATAGCTAGGTAGCAGCATGATAGAAAAAGAGAAATGGAGAAGAAAGAAACTGCAACTGCTGTCTATGTTTAAAGGAGGTTTCCTAAAAGTTGTCACATGATACTTTTCTCTTACATTTCATTGGCCAAAACTTGTTACATGGCTATTCCTAGCAATACAGAGGCTGAAATTTAAAGTCTTTATTCTAGTATGAAGAACAAAGGGGAGAAAATATAGTGGATTAGGCAAATACTATATTTCTTCGCTTCTAAAATGTGCATTCCCTACCCTTTGCCTCTCTGAAATCAGTATATATAACATAGTTAGTGGTGTGTCATGGCTTACTTGTTGCATTTTTCTGTAGTTAATAGTACATAAAATAATGATGCACTTTACAGTTGATAACATCATATATTGGAAGAAAGATCGTGGTATTTGGTTCAGATAGACAATACTGGATGGGAGGAACAGATATGCTTTGGGTAAGAGAAAGGGAAAGAGTATAAATAGTTTGGTTTTCTACATGTTAAGTTTGAGAATGACCTATAAGCAGTTGAAAATTAAGGTTTGGAACTCTAGATTGTGATGAGGCATGTGATTGAGTGGGAAAATTCCTTGAGTTCTTAGGAATTTTGATTGTCTGTACCCTTTGTTTTTTTCCAAAAGTAATTTCAAGTGGCAGTTCTTCACTCTAGGTAGAAATTATTTTATTTGTTGCCAAAGCCTCAGCAGCCCTGGCAGACACCATGATAATTTTCTAAGATGAAAAGGTATTAATTCAAGGCTTTCAATTAAATTAGCACTGAAAAATTAGATATGATTTAAAATATTAGTTTGTAGCCAATAAGTGATGGTGGAATTTTTCATCTCTGTAGTGATTGCATGTGAAACCTCTGATAGAAATGTCTGGTTTTAATTTATTTTCTTCTGGATGCTTTATTGAAGACCCATGTGCAAGGGGAAAAAATTAAAACCAGACAACTTCAGATCCACTGTAAATTTCTCATGCCATCAGAAAGTCTAAACTAAATGTTTCTTTTGGCCACCGTGCTTGAAATGCAAGCAAAAAGTGAAATTGATTCACATTTTAATACTCCTATTTGAAATAATAAAATGGTATTTAGTCCTAGGTATCTATTTATTCTAGTGGTTGAATCTATAGTTTCCATGACATTGTAAAATAAATAAATAAAAAATACACAGAGCAAATTATTTGTTTCATTTCAGGCCTATATCCTGTATTTGAAATGTGAGAAATAAGGAAATGAAAGTGGTTATTAAACTTTTTTTAAAAAATGCAACTCTAGTGAAAGGTAGATTTATGGTTTCAGGTCTCCTGCCAGCAACACTGGGCCTCTACCCCCTCAACATCCCAACCTGGTCTTCAGGAACGACATTTGGTCAGAGATGAAATATTAGAAGCCAATAAGATTTGTGAGAGAGCAACCACATTAAAAATAATTTTTATAAGCTTTATCTAAGCCAAAATAACAAAAAGAAAAGGCATTGACCCATTTTCCACATTTTTACAGTTCCAGTTAGCTTCATTTATTCATTCATTCATGTACTCACTAATTCATTCATTCTGTACCTTCGTTGTGGCCTATTATGTGTCAGGGCCTACGCTAGGTACAGAGGAAATGATCAGCAAAAACGGATATGATCCCTGTACACAAAGAAATCACATTCTGGAGAAAGTGACGATTACATTGCATTAAAGCTGTAGCATGGGAGGTGCTCCAAAGGAAAAAGATGTGGTGCTCAGTGGACCACCAAAAAGAGGAGTTGATGTGGTCAGGGAATTCAGAGAAATAGTCCTTTTGTAAGAGGATCAATAAAGAAATTTTTGACTGCAGGATATCTAACAGATGGAGGCTTAAACAGTTCAAGGCACTAATTTCTTATAACAAGAAGGAGGAGGTATTTTGATCAGGGTTGATTCAGAAGCTCAATAATGCCGTTAAAACCCTAGGCTTTCTGTCTCTCTGCTATTCCATCCTTTCTCGGGTAGGTTCTGATGCTTGTTCCCTCATGCTGAGAGGATGCCACAGTTCTATGCTTTATAGCCTTATACGGTTGCATCCAAAGGCAGGAAAGAAGGCATTTCTCTTTTTTCAGAAGCTTTTTTTTCCCAGAAGATATTTCAGATCCCCTTGGCCTTGGTGTGGAAGAGTTCACGGGAAATCAACTATCCTACATTCTTTAGTCTCTGTAGTAGAAGTCAGGCTCTGTCAGCAAGAATGAGGAAGGTGGGATGACTACAGGATACTTACAGATTCTACCACAGGGAGTGACTTGCTAGCTATGATCTGAACAAGGAGGATGTCTAGAGAAGAGGTGAGGAAGAGCACTTCAACAGGCAACTGTTTGCAAAAGGCCCTGGAGCAGGACAGAAAGACAGTCAGTGGTCTAGAGAGGAAGGTGGGGGACAAACCATGTGGAGCCTGTCAGGTTGGGAGAAGAGATTTTATTGAGGGCAATGGTAAGCCATTGGAGGGATTCACACAGGTGACATGATCATGTGTTCATTTCCAGGGGGCAGTGTGAATTGGAGACCAGAATAAATGTGGTAACCTGGTAGGAACCCAGTGCAAATCTCCAGGTAGAAATAAGATTAAAAAAATTGTACAGTTTATGAATTTTTGTAAGTTAAATAAAAATTACTTCATTTGATCAATATTGATTACAGAACTAGAACGATTGTTCCTGGAAGAATTTCTGTGAAAACAAAAGTTTATGACGATAGCTGAAGGGAGATTTGGCCTTATTTACTGGAGGATTTTTTTCCCCTTATAATTTATATGTATCAAAGAAAGGTCATAAAGTACTAAAAGTTACAAAAGTGCTAAGGATGAAAAATAAAGCAAGGAAGATGTGTAGGGGCTAGGGTCAAATTTTTAGGTAAAGTTGTCAGGAAGGACTTGACTGAGAAGGTAACATGTGAGCAAAGACCTAAAGGAAGTGAGAGAGACACAGACAGACAGAGGGAGAGACAGAGACAGAGATAGAGGAGTATTCCAGCGACAGGGAAAAGCAAGAACAAATGCTTTGAGATAGGAGTGGGCCTGGCATTTTCTGGGAATATTAAAGTGTTCAGTGAGTCTAGAATGCAGTGAGTAAAGCCACAGTCGTAGGAAGTGAGGTCACAGACTCTTGATCTCGGGATTGTGAGTCCAAGCCCTGAGTTGGCATAGAGCTTACATTTGTTTGTCTGTTTCTTTGGTTATATTTTATTTACTTATTTGACAGAGGCAGACAGACAGAGAGCACAACAAGCAGGGGGAGCAGCAGAGGGAGAAGCAAGATCCTCGCTGAGCAGGGAGCCTGATGCTGAACTCCATTCCAGAACACTGGGATTATGACCTGTTTAACCGACTCAGCCACCCGGGCTTCCCTAGACCTTACGCTTTTTTTTTTTTTAAGGATTTTATTTATTCATTTGAGAGACAGAGAGATCGCTTCTCCGCCTTTTGGCTAAGATCAAGTAAGAGACAGAGAGAGAGAGAGAGAGAGAGAATATGAGCAGGGGAGAGAGGCAGAGACAGAGAGAGAAGCAGACTCCCTACTATGCTGGGAACCTAATATGGGGCTCCATCCCAGGACCCCAGGATCACAACCTGAGCTGAAGGCAGATGCCTAACCATCTGAGCCACCCAGGTGCCCCTAGAGCTTACTTTTTCTTTTTTAAAAATTTTTGTTTATTTATTTATTTATTTTTCAAGCCATAGAAGTTCATTAAGTGAAGATACAGAAAAAGCTCTCAAGAGTGAGAGTGGTTCGGACAGGGTTGCCAGTGGGAGCCTTCAGGGTTAGTCTTCTGTAGAAAGCTATCCAGGGAACTTCAATCCTTTTAACGTTTCTATTTATACCACCATTGAGCAAGGACTGGTGAAAACACCTTCAATATCTTATTTCCTTTTTAGAGTCTGGTTATTCTTCTTCATTGGTCACAGGTGATTATCATAAAAGACACCGACCCCCCATGCCTAGGACAGGGTGGTCCAGATTATTCCCTTATCTCTGGTTTCCCCACACCTCCACATTTTTGGGATTTCTATGAGCCTGATCCCATACCCCTCTATCTATCTCCCCCTACCTGTCCCTTCCTCATTCCTCCTCCTGGAATAGTAAACCCTAACTGATGTTAGGGAATGGGACGATGAGCCCTCTGCCTGCTTCCTGTTGAAATGGGGCAGAGGGCTGTGCAGTAGAATCTATCCAGGAGTCGGTCCAGAGGCTTGTGGTATGGCTCCAGGGGGTCATGATGGGAGGCAAATGGCACATCCATCAGCATATGCAAAAGGATGAACATAAAACAAGTGTTAGGCCCAAAAGTATCATCACATCCCTTAGATAGGATTCCCAATTACCAATTTTGTTAAATGGATCAGTGGATATCTAAAGCTTATTTAAAAATGAACAAATAAATAAATAAAGGGAATCATGACTTAAAAAAAAAATAGAATTTCTCCAAGGTTACCATATAATTCAGCAATTCCACCTCTGGGTATGTATCTGAAGTAAATGAGATCATTATCTTTGAAAGATATCTGTACTCTCACATTCATTGCAGGATAATTTCCTTATAGCCAAGACAGGAGAACAACCTAAGTGTTCATTGACAGATGAATAGATCAAGAAAATGTGATATATATGTATGTACATATACATATATATATATATGAATATTATTTAGACACTAAAAAGTTGGAAATTGTGCCATTTGTGATAAAACTGGAGGGCATTTTGCTAAATGAAATGAGTCAGAGAAGGACAAATGCCTTCTTAATTTATATGTGGAATCTAAAAAACTGAATTCATAGAAACAGAATAGATATGTGGTTTCCAGGGGTGAGGTGGAGTATTGGAGATGGGGAGATGTTGGGGGAGGGATGGGTGAAGGTAGTCAAAGGATACAAACTTCCAATTATAAGTAAGTTCCGGGGATCTAATTGATAGCATGGTAACTCCAGCTAACAATACTGCTTCATCATATACTTGAAAGTTACTGAGAGTACATCTTAAAAATTCTCGCTCATTTCCTAGTCAGGGAATGTAAGAAAAAAAATGTTCACCACACACACATACTCAGAAAGGTAACCATGTGAGGTGATAGACATGTTAACTAACCTTATTGTGGTACTTATTTTGCAGTATATGCATCTATCAAATCATCATGTTTTACACCTTGAAATTACAAAATGTTATATGTCAATTACATCTCAAGAGAGCTGGAGAAAAAAGAAAGTACTCCAGGGATATTATGAATATTCAAGTCTAGAATATTAGTAGTATGGAAGCAATTATTAGGAGCACCTGTAATGACTCTCACAAGCAGTGTTCCCCAGAATATCATTTGGGAAATGAAATTATAGATACTCAGTGAATTAAACAAAAAATACTCAATGAATTAAAATCATGTCAAACTATGAGGAGTCAGATAAATTTAGATAGTGAATATTAATTAGTAGTAAAACAAGGGCCTTAAATTGCTGTTTGTTGGGGCAACTGGGTGGCTCAGTTGGTTAAGCATCTGCCTTTCACCCAGGTAGTGATCCTGGGGTCCTAGGATCAAGCCCCAAGTTGGGCTCCCTACTCAGTGGGGGGTCTGCTTCTCCCTTTCCCTCTGCCCCTCTCCCTGCTTGTGCGAGTGCTCTCTCTTTCTCAAATAAATAGTAAAATCTTTCTTTAAAAATGCTGTTTTGTTTAGGGGTGATGAGCTGCTGAGAAAGATTTTGGTCACCATACATGATATGCAAGCAAAAAGTAAAGTCAGTTTTAATACTCCTACTGAAATATCTAACTGGTATTTAGACCTAGACATTTTATTAAATTTAGTGGTAGAGTCTACAGTTAGGTGACATTGTAAAAAATTAAGTAAATAAATGCACATGACAAGTTATTTCTATTCCACTCTTAGGCCTATATCCTCTATCTGAGGTCAGCAAGGACTTCAGCTATGGACAGCTGAGGGAACCAAGCAGAAGGAACCAGGAACAAGGCTCCAACCTGCTTGTGCTCTCTCTCACTCTCTCTCTCTCTCTGAAATAAATAAAATCTTCAAAAAAAAAAGAAAGAAAACACCTTTATTAAAATTTAACCCAACAGAAATACCACCCTAGGGCTTAAATTCTCTCTGAAATAGAGAACCCAGAAATAGTATGACCAAATTGATTTTTTTTTTTAAAGATTTTATTTATTTATTTGACAGAGATCACAAGTAGGCAGAGAGGCAGGCAGAGAGAGAGGGGGAAGCAGGCTCCCTCCTGAGCAGAGAGCCCCATGAGGGGCTCGATCCCAGGACCCTGGGATCATGACCCTAGCCGAAGGCAGAGGCTTAACCCACTGAGCCACCCAGGCACCCAGCCAAATTGATTTTTTGATAAAGGTACAAAAGCAATTCTATGGAAGAAAGATAGTCTTTTTAAATAGAGTGCTAGAGCAACTGGACATCCACAGGTAAAAAATTGAATCTTGACCTAAACCTCTCACCTCATTAACCAAAAACGTGACTCAAAAAAGACCCTAGACTTAACTGTGAAAGGTAAAACTAAAAAACCTTTAGAAGAAAACATAGGGGGGCGCCGGGGTGGCTCAGTTGTTGTGTGTTTGTATTCGGCTGGGGTCATGATCCTCCGGGTCCTGGGATTGAGCCCCACATCGGGCTCCCTGCTTGGCTGAGAAGCCTGCTTCTCCTTCTACCATTCCCCCTGCTTGTATTTCCTCTCTTGTTATGTCTCTCTCTGTCAAATAAATAAATAAATAAATAAAATCTTTTAAAACAATTAAAAAAAAGGAAGAAAAATTGGTGAAAATGTTTAAGACATAGGATTGGTGAATATATATAATATATTGGTGAAAACATATTGGTGAAAAGTATAATCCATGAGCTTAAAAATGACCAATCTAGAATTCATCAAAATTTAATACATTTTCTAAGCAACAGACCCTATTAAGAGGATAAAACAACAAGCTACAGACAGGAGAAAATATGTGCAAACCACGTATCTGATAAAGGACTCATATCTGGAATATATAAAGACTTCTCAAAATGTAACACTAAAAACTAATGCAATTAGAAAATGAGCAAAATATAACACTAAAAACTAATGCAATTAGAAAAATATATAAAGACTTCTCAAAATATAACACTAAAAACTAATGCAATTAGAGAAGAGCAAAAGACATGAGATATTTACTGCAAAGACTATACAGAGGGCAAATAAACACATGAAAAGATATTTAATATTATTAGCCATTAGGGGAATTAAATTAAGGCCATGATGAGATATTATGACACACCTATTATTAATGTTGGTTGAGCTAAAATAAAAAATAGTGAAATAGCAACTTCTGGTGAGGATAAGGAGAAACTGTATCTCATATATTGCTGGTAGGAATGTAAAAAGGTATAGCTACTTTGAAAAATAGTAAGCAGTTTCTTTAAAAAAACAAACATACATGTATCACATGACCTAGCATTGGGCTTTTGAACACAATCCCAGAGAAATGAAATTTTATGTTTACACACAAAAAACACCAGCATTCATAGCAGTTTTGTTTCTAATAGCCCCAAATGGGAAACCACCAAAATGTTTTGCAACGGGTGAATGGTTAAACAAATAGGTATGTCCATACGTGTATCTTACTGGCTTTGCTCTTCTGGAGGATCCTAATACACCAGTAATGCTACTCAGCAATAAAAAGGAATGCACTGTTGATACACACATTAACTCAAGTGGTTCTCAAGGGCATTATACTGAGTTTAAGAAGCCAATCTCAAGAAGTCATACACTGCATGAGTCTTTTATGTAACATTCTTGAAATGTCAAAATTATAAGAATGGAAACGGTACTGTTAAACCTTGAACAAAATGGGTTTGAGCTATGCGAGTCCACATGTACTCGCATACTATATTTATTTTTTAATAACTATAGTACATGTATTTTTTTTTTAAGATTGTATTTATTTAAGTGACAGCCAGAGAGGGAACACAAGCAGGGGGAGTGTGAGAGGGAGAAGCAGGCTTCCCGCTGAGAAGGGAGCCCCAAGTGTGGAGGGTGGGAGAGGGGGGGCTCCATCCTAGGACCCCAAAATCAAGTCCTAAGCCAAGCCAAAGGCAGACGCCCAATGATGGAGCCACTCCTTTTTTTCTTTAACAAACTTTTTTTTTTTTTTTCCCAAGCAAATTCTACACCAGAGGTAGGGCTAGAACTCACAAGTTTTTTGTTCTGTTTTGTTTTAAAATTTTATTTATTTGAAAGAGAGAGCACACAGGTGTGAGTGCGAGTGGGTGGGGACAGAGGCAGAGGAAGAGGGAGTAGACTCCCCGCTGAGCAGGAATCCCAAAGTGGGGCTTAATCCGAGGACTCTAAGATCCAGACCTGAGTTTAAGGCAGGTGCTTAACAGACTGAACCACCCAGACACCTCAACTACCTTTTTATTTTAGATAATTCACAGTTAATCATTGTTTTTAAGGTCAGTAGCCCATAATACAAAGATGTTTCCAACACTGGTCTCAGAAGATAATTTTTTGTTTTATATTTATGAAGCAATAATAATATTTTTGGTGTTCAGGATTTACCGGGAAGACAGTAAATATCAAATACTGTGTTCCATTAGTTTTTCATTGAAATCTACATGTCAAAAAAATAACCTTTTTCCAGGCCATGTGTCCGAACTGGAAAATATGATCCTTACAACTAGAGAACATCAAACTGAATACAGTCCTTCCTGAGGGCTTACATACTGAATCTGGCAACACTTTGGAAAAGTACTACTTTAGGTTCTCAAGAATCCAGAGAGCCTTCTGGCTCTTCCAGTGGGCTCAGCCCTAAATACGCTCAGTCCTTTGAAAAAATTATGAGTTGCAGGTGTTTAAATTTTCCAGGTTGTTTGGGGCGGCGGGGCGGGGCGGCGAGGCGGGGGGGGGGGGGGGGGGGGGGGGGGGGGGGCGGAGGACGTGTCTTCATTAAATAACTAGTCCTAACAACAAACAAGGCTTACAATTTGTGGAGGTAATGTTTACACTTAATGCACTGCTGCATTGCTGCATTCATTTTCCTTCTTATCTGTCAATCAAACCTTTCACCTCTTTTCTAAATTCCAGTATTTAACAAAACGCCAAACACAAGCGAAGTAAACAAAAACCCACTCTATTATATTGTGGTTACAGAGCCTTGAGAACGAAGGAAGTTTGTCCCTTCCGGAGATCCGTCCAGGCGTTTGCCTGCAGCAAGATGGCGGCGGTCTCAATGTCAGAGGCGCTGAGGCAAATGTTGTGGGGGAAAAGGGCAGTGGCTGTAGCTGCCATTTCCGTTTCCAGGGTTCCTATCAGGTAACAGGATTGTCAGGCTTCTTCTTCAAGCTTCTGGGGTCTCTCCACTTTTGCGGGGGGTCTCTGCTGGCTGGGTCCTGGAGAAGGCCTTGGGGAAAGCGTTCTCTGCTGACCCCTTCCTCTGGAAAGGGCAGGCGGATTTGGGACTAGCTGCGATTCAGGGGCGCTGGCCAGGCGAGTGGGGGCGTGAATGCGGGGATGGGGGAGGAGGACGCATGGTTTCTTGGAAGGTTTTGGATTTTGCTGTGAGAGAGGGTCCGTGGGGTGGGGTTGTCTCCGGGTCTGCTAGCCGAGCTTTAGCCCCCAGAGAAGGGGAGGAGTCTGATTTTTCTCCCCACTTTCCGCACTTCTCCATTTTTTCACCTGTTTGCCCATCACGCCTCCTCGTTGGAAGGTTAGATCCCTCTCTCCCTTAATACGGTTTCAAGTGCTGTTAGTGGGTTTCTGTACAGAAAGATTGTTCATCAGACTGCTTGGTTGAAATTCATTGTTAGTGAGCATATCACTGTTAGTAATATTGGAAGGTAATTTTTTAAAGGCTGGTGGTAATGTCGGCAAGGTTCCTGTCCAGAATTTTATTAAAGCTTCATAATATTTCAGAGATTTTTGCTATTATTGTTCTGCTTTGAAGCGTTTTTGTGATAGTGATTTTTTTTTTCCGGCTGCATTAATTGTCGATTTCCCTGTTTTTTTTTCCCGAATTTTCCTGACTTTATGTTACTAACACAACAACACACACACTAGTATTTTTATTTGCGAAGACTTAGGTTTTATCGCTATTTTCGCTGCTTATTAGAAACCAGGGCATATATTGAGTATTTTTATGCATGCTCTGGAGATTACACTAAGAGCTTAGAATAACATGGAAAGATTGTATGGACAGATGGGGATGGTTAAAAAATTGGCCTAGTCAAACGCTACTTAATTTAGTGTTATATTGGGAATGCAGAGAGTTAGATCTAGAGTTAATTAGAAAGGATTTTTAGACGTAGATTTTATTAAGGTTTTAAATAGTGGGTGTTGGGGGCGTGGGGAGAAGAGGATGTTGTGGGTAGGTTCAATGGCTTATGAAAAGCTTTGAAGGCGGTAGTGGATATATACATAATATATGGTCCTTGGAAAATAAGGATGCTAAGATTAGGGAAAGGTAAACAAGTTTGTGGTTAACTATTTTATATATGGGGAACTTGAAGAATGGAAAGTGCTTCTGTAAAATGCCCCACTGATTGACTTACGCTGTAAGAGAGGTGATCTAGTTTAGTTCTTGTTCTCCTAGACATTATGGAGATTAATTTTGCTTTCCCAAGTAATGTATTCATAGTAGCCTTAGAACTCAAAACAAATTTGAAGGATCCACTGGTGCATGACTAATTAAGACATGACTATATTTAAGCTTAAGTCACAGCCATTTTGTCAGCTATTGTTGTAGTTGAAGTAAGATACTGGATTTTGGAAACTGATGATAATTAGTACTAATAAAGATTTGAAGAGTTTCTGCTTGAAAATGTGTTAGAAGAGATTTGAAAATAAAATATTACATTATATATGGTAACCTCTGTTTCACACTTTAAAAAACTTTGCTAAGGAAAACAAATTTTAAACAGAAGCCAAATGACACATTTGTCTTTTTAAAAAAGATTTATTTTTTAATTTTTAAAAACATTTTATTTATTTATTTCAGAGAGGGGAGGGGCAGAGTGAGGAGGAGGAAGAGTCTCAGTTTGGAGCCTGTTTCAGGGCTCAGTTCCACGACCCTGTGATCATGACTGGGATCACCACTTGAGCTGAATCCGAGAGTCAGATTCTTAACCAAGTGTGCCACCTGGGTACTCCTAAAGATTTTATTTTTAAGTAACCTCTACGCCCAGTAAGGCGCTTGAACTCAAAATCCTGAGATCGAGAGTTGCATGCCCTACTGACTAAGCCAGCCAGGTGTCCTTATTTATTTGCTTTCTGTAACACTTTTTTTTTTTTTTTAAGATTTTATTTATTTATTTGACAGAGATCACAAGTAGGCAGAGAGGCAGGCAGAGAGAGAGGGGGAAGCAGGCTCCCTGCTGAGCAGAGAGCCCGATGCGGGGCTCCATCCCAGGACCCCGAGATCATGACCGAGCGGAAGGCAGAGAGGCCTTAACCCACTGAGCCACTCAGGCGCCCCTGTAACACTTTTTTTTTTTTTACCCAAAGAGTTTATGGTCATCTCATCTTGAGGCAAATTTATAGCCCTTCTCTTTTACATATTATTGGCTTTTCATTGTTAAGTTTTCTCTTTCCGATATGATTCAGAGGTAATGAGGATCTGAAAAGTTTGTGGGTGGAAAGACAACTAATAAACTGGATAATTTAAATCTAAAATTCATTTTATTGTAATGCTTATAAAACATTTACAAATAATGTAACATTTCAGATCACCTGAATAAAATGAGGGAGAGTAGAATCAGGCAGTTGGTAAGAAGGGGAGTAGTGAACAAATACTGAGGAAAGATGAGTAGAAGGAAAGACGCAGTTACCTTACCGTTAGCTTGTATCAAATTAACTATAGTACATCCATAAGAAACAAGAGCAAACCAAAAAACCCAACAACATACATAGGGGTGAAAAATTATTTAAACAGTGTAGATGATTCAGTTGATCTAGTTACTGAGCTCATGCTCTAGAATGTCTTCGTTTCCACATGCTTCTCATTTCCCTGGATTGAGTGAGGGGGGAACCTGAGTCAGTGGCCTACATTTATTCTTACTTTCCTGGACTTATCTATGGAATTGTCCAGGGTAAATTTAGCTACTTAGGATTTTAATTTAAAAGCTAGGTAAAAGGGTGCCTGGGTGGGTTAAAAGCTAGGTAAAATGGTACACTGTTTCAAAATAGCAATATTTTGGACTCTGTGCTTGATACAGTTGTTTTTGTTTTCTTTAACCTGTTCATGTATACTTACCTAGACTTGTTTCATTATTTCTCATTAAAAAAAAAAAATTATTTATTTATTTGTCAGCGTGGGAGCTGCAGGCAGAGGGGGAGGGAGAAATAGGCTCCTCACTAAGCAGGCTCTCTGCTCCAGGACCCTGGGATCATGACATGAGCCGAAGGCAGAGGCCTTAACCCACCGAGCCACCCAGGCTCCCCTTTGGGAGGCTTCTTTTGTGCTCCTGTCTCTGGCTCTTGTGCTGCCCTATTTCCTTTTTCAGCATTAGAGAAGCCAGTATGAAGTTATGAGGTTCTCCAGGAACCTCCGTTGAGTAAGATATGCTAAAGATGACAGTCCTAAGGTTGACAAGAGTTCTGTGTATGTTACACCTTGCTGTGAAATTGTCTTAGCCCATTTTGAGAAACATCTAGGACATATAAAACCAGTTGATGGCTTCATTTCAGATAAGCTGGATAAATTACTCTCTGAAGTGCAGCTACTTTTGCTCTCTTTGAAACATGTCAAAGCCAAGTTCAGTGAGCTTGAAGTATCTCTAAAGTGTCTTTTTTTTTTTTTTTTCCCTAAAAGTAGGCTCCATGCCCAGTGCTGAGTCCAAGGTGGGGCTTGAACTCATGACCCTGAGATCAAGACCTGAGCTGAGATTGAGTTGGAAGTTTAACTGACTGAGCCACAAAGGCTCCACTAAAATGTCTTCTAATAGATTTCATTGTTTTGCTTATTTTCCTCATTAAGAAATGCCCGTAATTGGTCTATTTTCTTCAGTAGTGGACATCTTTGTTGAATTCTTCTTAGAATTAAATATTTTAAAACATTCATTACAGTGTCTGGTACATAGTAAATCTTAGCTAAATAAACTCTACTTTTATTTTTGGTTTGAATATCTATGTTTCTTTTCTTTAATCTTGTGATATTGTGGTAATTGCTGTTATTCTTTAAAATACTTGCCTCTGTTCCCTGTGACAGGATTATACATCACTGCCTCATTAGCCAAGAGATTTGTTTGGGCCAATGTAATGTTACTGGCAATAATACGCCATGTCAGGCAAAAGCTATAGGACCTGTCCTATGTTTTACCATGTCTCTTTTCCCTCTGCCTATGAGGTAGACATTTTAGGTGGGATTTTTTTCTTTTAGCTTAGATACTGGAATGAAGAGCACACGGAGCAAAGTTAGAAGCTGGTTCTTAACAGATTGTGTAAAATATAAAGTGACTAAGAAATAAATCTTTGTTGTATGTTACAAAGATATTTAGATTGGTAGTTGCCTCAGCCTAACAACCTATACTGATCCTTTTGTTACATATGTACATGTACACACACTTGTAAATGAGCAATTTTTAGCACATGGACTGATACATCAGTAGTGAGGCCACAGGCTTTTGGAAGGCTGGAAAATTTTTTTGACTGCAAAAAATTATTTGTAGTTTTGTATACTTCATGACGCCCATGTAATGGCACACACGTAATAGGTAAATGTTTATCACATAGATGAATAAATACATATTTAGAGATGTGTGATTGTGAGGAGAAACAGGAAGCCATGGGTACTGTCTATTAGTAGCCTCATCGATGAAAGCCAAGGAAGCACTAACCTACATAAATGTGAATATAAAATATCTACAGGACATACTTTTTTCTAATTACTTGAGGTGGTCTTAGTTTAGGATATTAACCTAAAACTGTGTTATACTTCTGGATTGAAGTTGTCTTACAGATTTTTTTGAACTCGTAAATTTCCTTGACAAATGTCCTGATTCTTATATTCAAATTTTTAAAAAGAGGTGGAAATGAATTTACCTGGGAAAGGGTATTCATGGAACATGATAACTTTTTTGGAATAATAGTAACTAAATGTGATTGTTAGATTTATGTTCTGCAAGCCACTTTGCATGAAGTTTTTATTTTATTTTATTTTATTTTTTATTTATTTATTTGACAGACAGAGATCACAAGCAGGCAGAGAGAGAGAGGAAGGGAAGCAGGCTCCCCGCTGAGCAGAGAGCCCGATGCGGGGCTCGATCCCAGGATCCTGGGATCACGACCCAAGCCGAAGGCAGCGGCTTTAACCCATTGAGCCACCCAGGCGCCCCGCCACTTTATATGAAGTTTTTAAAAAGTTAATTTTACATTGGGCTTAATGGAGAAAGACGGAGCAATTTGATTCCTTTCTAATACATGTTTTCTTGGTATGGGATGAATAAAGAATAAGGCAATTTCAAATGGAGAAGCTTCTAAAATAAATCCCTTGGTGAAAGTTGAGAATCATTTTTATGGTATTTGTTCTGAGCACAAATTACTAATAGCTGACATTTATTCCTCACTGTGTATTAGCCACTGTGCCACTACTTCACCTGCATTATATTCTGTATTTCTCACAGTAATCCTGTGAACTTAGGTGTTCTTGTTTTTCTCATTTTTCAGACATACAGATGAGAAAACAGATTTTAAAATTTACATTGCTAGGAAATAGTCCGGTTTAGCAGTCTAAAGGAATGTCTTGACTTTAGTAGTGAGAGATACAGGTGAGATAATAGAACATTAAAACCTCGGTGTCTTCTGTTTTTATTTTAGCAAAATATCTTTGAGAAACTATCTGATGCTCTTTACTTTCACTCTACTGTTCCTTTTGTACAGTGAGAGTCTCCAGTTGAGAAATTAGGTTTTTTTGTTTTATTTTTTGTAGTAAGGATTTTGTTCTCTTAAGTTTGGTGATGATTTTTGGTGAGAAACTGTATATGCGACTTGATTATTATATTTTCTTACCCTCTTAAAAAAACTCATGTGATACATATATTAAACAAAGTAAACTGAACCTGTTTTTCTTTTTTTCTTATTACTGTGATTATTAGAAAAAAGTTATTGTATTCTCATTCCTTTAAAAACTATCAAGTGTTTGCTATACTTTCTGAATTCTTTGTCTGCTTTCTAATTGTGTTTTTGTGTCCTTTGACTGGTTCGCTTCTCTTTAGCAGTTTCACTACCCTTTTTCATTTATCATAAGTTTGAATACCAAGCAAGTAAAACTGTTAGGATTTTGGGTAAAACAAAGTAGGCTTAATGAAGCTTTGATGATGGCTGAAATTTATTTTGCTGTGATTAAAACTTTGAGCTTTGGGGCGCCTGGGTGGCTCAGTGGGTTAAAGCCTCTGCCTTCTGCTCAGGTCATGATCCCAGGGTCCTGGGATCAAGCCCCCACTTCGGGCTCTCTGCTCAGCGGGGAACCTGCTTCCTCCTCTCTCCCTCTCTCTGCCTGCCTCTCTGCCTGCTTGTGATCTCTATCTGTCAAATAAATAAGTAAAATCTTAAAAACAACAAACCTTGAGCTTTCTTAAGGTTGACAGATAATTACATATAATACATGAGCTCTTATTATAACTTTTTTTTTTTAGTTTACAGTAACCAAAGACCCTCCTGGAACCTTAGGGTACCTGAATTATGGAGTGGCTAGATCCTTCACAATGACTTTCATAAATATTTGGATACTTAGCGAACTATTTATTTAAGTCTTTTGTCTTTTAAATAGTGGCAGGAGAGCAATTTAGAATTCTTGTTTTAGATTTCCTTTCTGTTGTCTTATTTTGATAAGGTGAATACAACCTTAGGTTCTTTAGAACTAGCTAGTTGTCAAATGTGACTTTTTTTTTTTTTTTTTGGCCTTTGCTCATTAGACTTAATTTTTTCTTTTATGGGATCTTGCTCCAGTTTAGTGCTTTTTAAACCCTTGCTGTGCCTCAAAATCACCTGTTGTGTACATAAAAAATTGAGATGCCTTGGCCCCGGTATATAGTAGTTCAATAAATTTAGGTTGAGGTTTAGCTCCGTGGTGATTCTGATGGGAAGCTAGGGCTGAAAATTATTGTTTGTGTTTGTGTGTTTTAAAATAGTTTCCATGCTATATATCTTGAAAGACTTTCGAAATGCATTTTTCCTTGGGGGAGAGGTTGGAGATTTCCAGAAACAAACAAAAATTCTCCCATTTTTGCATATTCCCTAATCTAAAGTTTTATGCTTTTTACCCATGCACTGTATGGAGGCTTTTTCTTGGAGAAATATTCCTTTGAGGCAGAGCAGGCATTTTGATAATTTTGGAGAAAGCAGGCCATGTTACTGGCTCTCTAGAGACTCTTGTTCTTCCTTTTGGAAGGGCTCAGGTTTAATATAGCGCAGCTGTTGAACTCTGCCCTTCTAAGTTTTAAGAAGAAAGTGTTTTATCCTTTAAAATGGAAATGCCTTTTTTAGGGAGGTGGTCTTTGGCTAGATATAGTTCTCTAAGAAAGTTGCATGCTTTTCTAGAGTTCTTTTGTTTCAGTGTTTTCTTAGAATTGTTTCAGATATTGAGAGCACAGTCTCTGAGAGTAAAGATCTGGCTGCTTTTGTAATATGTTTTGCTATATCCTTAACAAAGCTAGATGAAGAGTTTATTTCTTTGTGTTTTCTAGGACTTGAAAATATGTTCTTTCCTTTATTCAGCCACTCCATACATAAGGAAATGGTCCTTGAATAGGGTTTACTAGACAAAAGATCCTGTTCTAGATGACTGTTCAGCAAGCCATATGCTTCTCCTAAAAATGTCAGTCTGTCTTGATGAGCTTTAAAGTGAATGCAGATGTTTTGGCTCTTTTGAGGACTACCACTTTTTGTGTGGAAAGAACACTTCTTTTTCAAATTTCTTCACTATACGTATAGAAATTTGCATGAAATTGATATTTATAACTTCTGTCTTTTAAGCCTAATGAAATTATATTTAATTAGGCATTAGTAATTTGAGTTTAATTTTAATATCCTTAGAATAAATCAGATTTGGGGAAATAAAATAGGCCTCAATATGGCTTTTGTTAAGATTTTGTATTTATTTAGTCTTTTTCAAAATTTGTAACTCAAAGTGCTCTGTAATGTTTACCTTTATGCAGTGAAAGGTGATATTTTGACAGGAAAAGTTGCCTTTTTAGATGTTCAGTGCCTTCTGCTTTAATAGGTTAACTGTAGAAGTTATAGTCCATAGATTCATACAGTGGTTGAGTTGGGAGAAAACTGTAGGATCATCCTGCCTGACCTTTTGTTTAATGCAAGAATTTCTAGAATTTCCTGCTTCTTGATTGTCTAAGAATTGAGGAATAAATGCCGAATTTCGGGAAGCCCTAGAAAACCCTTTGTACTTTTGGATTCATTGGTAAATGATATTTCCCTCTAATATCTACACAGAAAAATTCTAACCCCATGCATATGTCAGCCTTTTGGATAATTGAAAACCTTTGTCATTACTCATTCTTGCCTGTAAGTCTATGCTCCAGGCTTAACATAGCCAGTTGTTGTTGTTGTTGTTGTTTAGCCTTTTCTTAATTTACTACCAGATTTCCCAATGCTTTACTATTTCTTGGTACTCCTTAGGATGTATTCCATTTTGCCAGTATCTTTGAGCTATATATTGTACTTTTAACTAATGAGATTATCAGAGGTGATAACTTAGTGAGTTAAAATTGAATTAAAGAAAAAAATGGACTCTAAGTTGGAAATTTAAAAATTTTTATCTTCAGAGATACCTGGGTGGCTCAGTTGGTTAAGGTCATGATCCCACGGTACTGGGATTGAGTCCTGCATTGGGCTCCTTGCTCCCTGGGGAGCCTGCTTCTCTGAACTCTGCCTGCTGCTTCCCCTGCTTGTGCTTTCTCTCTCTCTCTATCTTGCTCTCGCTCTCACTCTTGCTCTATCTGACAAATAAATATTAAAAAATAAATAAAATTTTATCTTTAAAATTTTAAAGAAAAGGGGCACCTGTGTGGCTCAGTCAGTTGAGTGTCTGATTTTAGTTTGAATTATGGTCTCAGGGTTCTGGGACCGAGCCCCACATTGGGCTCCCTGTTCAGCGGGGAACCTGCTTCTCCTTCTCTGTCTGCTGCTCTCGCTGCTTGTGCTCTCTAGCTCTGTCAAATAAATTAATAAAATCTTTAAAAAAATAAAATTATAAAGAAAAATTCACTTTTTCCTTTTGGAATTTTTTAGTTTTTAGAATTTAATACATGTATAGATTTGTGTAAAGTTTCCACAATAATCAGGATACAGAATACCAAAAGACTTCATCACCCCAAAAACTCCCTCATGTTATGCCTCTCAGCTCTTATAATCCCTGGCAGTAAGTTATCTCTTCTTTTTTAAAAAGATTATTTATTTATTTATTTATTTGAAAGTAGAAAGAGCAGGAGCCGGGGGGAAGGGGGAGATGGAGAAACAGACTCTCAGCTGATCACGGAGCTTGATGCAAGACTCCATCCCAGGACCTTGGGATCATGACCTGAGCTGAAGGCAGGTGCTTAACAGACTGAGCCACCCAGGCGCCCAAGTTATCTTTGCTTTATCTCCATAGTTTTGTAATTTTGAGATTGTAATATAAATGGAACCATAATACAGTCTTGAGAAGATTGGTTTCATTCACTCAGCATAATGAGATCCATGGAAGTTGTTGTGTTTATCAGTAGTCTATTATTTTTATTGCTAACTAGTACATATTTTATTGTGTGGATGTATCCTACAGTTTATTCATTGACCCCTTGAAGGGCATTTGGATTATTTCTGGGTTTTGACAGTTACAGATAGAGTCACTATAAACATTTGTGTACTGAAGTTTATGTGAACATGATTTCATTTCTCTAGAGTAGCTACTCAGGAGGGAGATTCCTGGGTCATTGGTAACATATGTTTAAATTTATAATGTACTGCTAAAACATTTTTTAGAGTGGTTGTACCATTTTGCTTTTTCACCAGGGATGTATGAAAGTTTCGTTGCTCTGCATCCTTATTAGCATTATATTGTCAGTATTTTTAATTTAGCCATTTTATTTCTTTTTAAGATTTTTACTTATTTATTTGACAGAGAGAAAGATCACAAGTAGGTACAGAGGCAGGCAGAGAGAAAGGGGGAAGCAGGCTCCCCACTGAGCAGAGAGCCTGATGTAGGGATTGATCCCAGGACCCTGACTGAGATCATTACCTGAGTGGAAGGCAGAGACTTACCCCACTGAGCCACCCAGGCGCCCCTAATTTAGCCATTTTAAAAGATGTATAATGATAACTTCATTCTGGTTTTTACTTTTTTATTTCATTTTTTTTTTTTTAATGATTTTATTTATTTATTTGACAGAGAGAGATCACAAGTAGACAGAGAGGCAGGCAGAGAGAGGGAGGGAAGCAGGCTCCCTGCTGAGCAGAGAGCCCGACGCGGGACTCGATCCCAGGACCCCGAGATCATGACCTGAGCCGAAGGCAGCGGCCTAACCCACTGAGCCACCCAGGCGCCCCTTTATTTCATTTTTTAAAAAGATTTTATTTGAGAGAGGAAAAAAAAGAGAGAGAAAGCACAAGCTGGGAGGGGGCAGCAGAGGGAGAAGCAGACTTCCCACTGAGTGCGGAACCCTCCATGGGCTTGATCCCAGGACCCTTAGATCATGAACTGAGCCAAAGTCAGATGCTTAACTGACTGAGCCACTGAGGTGTCCCTTCATTGTGGTTTTTAAATAATAACTTTATTGAAAAATAATGTAGGTCATAAAATTCACTCACATAAAGTAAAATTTGATGGTTTTAGTATATTTACAGAGTTGTACAACCATTCATTGTCAGTTTAGAACATTTTTATGGCCCCAAAAAGAAAGTCTATGCCCACGCACTGTTAGTTCCTGTTTCTCCCTTTCCCCAGCCATAGGTAGCCACTAATATACTTTCTGTCTCTGTAGATTTGTCAGCTCTGGACATTTCATATAAATGGAATCACATGTGATCTTTTGTGATGGGCTTTGTTTACTTAGCATAATGTTTTCAAGGTTTGTCCATGTTGTAGAGTGTATCAGTACTTTATTCCTTTTTATTGATAAAATAATATTCTGTTGTATGGACATACCACATTTTATTCATTAGTTGATGGACATTGGGGTTGCTTTCACTTTTGACTATTATGAATAATGACCTATGAAACATATACAAGTTTTTGTGTAGACATGTTTTTATTCTTTTGGGGAGATACAGAAGAATTAAATGTGCTGGATAATGTTATAACTCTGTTATAACATTTCCAAAGTGGTTGCATCATTTTATATTCCCACTAGCAGTGAATGAGGGTTCCAGTGTCTTCACAACCTTGCTAACACTTCTTACTGTTTTCTTTATTATAACCATCCTAGTGAGTGTGAAATGGTATCCAGTGGTTTTGATTTGTATTTCTGTGATAGGTAACTTATTGTGGTTTATATCTATTTCCCTGATGGCTAATGATGTTGAATATTGGGGAATGTTTGTTTATATCTTCTGCTCATTTTTAATTGGGCTGTTTTCCTTTTTATTATTAAAGATTTATTTATTTTAGAGAATTCATGCATGCTACATGGAGGGCTAGAGGGAGAGGGAAACTCGGTGCTGAGCCCTGCGTGGGGTTAGATCCCAAGACCCCTAGCCCTAGATCATAACCCGTGTGGAATCCAAGATGCCCAAGTGACTGCACCACTGATGTGCCCCGGACTGTTTTCTTATTGTTGAGCTTTGAGAGTTCCTAAAATATTCTGAATATAAGCCTTTTGACAGGTATGTGGTTTGTAAATATT
Organism: Enhydra lutris kenyoni; assembly: GCF_002288905.1. Classification (NCBI taxonomy): domain Eukaryota; kingdom Metazoa; phylum Chordata; class Mammalia; order Carnivora; family Mustelidae; genus Enhydra; species Enhydra lutris. The sequence goes on along the minus strand of NW_019154089.1, from coordinate 39,714,059 downwards.
TTCCCCCATTCGGTAGCTTTTCTTTTCATTTTTTTTTTTTTTAAGATTTTATTTATTTATTTGACAGACAGAGATCACAAGTAGGTAGAGAGGCAGGCAGATAGAGGAAAGCAGGTTCCCTGCTGAGCAGAGAGCCTGATATGGGGTTCGATCCCAGGACCCTGGGATCATGACCTGAGCCGAAGGCAGAGGCTTTAATCTACTGAGCCACCCAGGCGCCCCTCTTTTCATTCTTTTAATGGTATCTTATAGAGTAAAAGTATTAATTTTGATAAAGTATACTTTACTAGTTTTTTTTTTTCTTTTATGAACTGTACTTTGGTTATCCTAAGAACTCTGCCTAACCCTGTCAATGAGCTCTCTTGCTCAGCTGTAGACTCCCAACAGCTGAATTTCTCACTGCACTTTCTTGAGGCATTGACAGAGAAATTTTGCAAAGACCTAAGCATTCCAACCACCAGACCAAAAAGACTGGATAGCAACAGAATGGCTAAAAAACCACACCCTACCCATTCCGTCTCCAGCCCCTGAGCTGAACAGATACTGACCCTCCCTCATAATTATCACATACTCTCTGCCTGCTCTTTCGCCCATATCCTCCCCCCCCCCCAACTCTTTGTATAAAACTCCAGGTGTTTATCTTGCTGATGGAGAGATTGGTTAAGGCCCAAGCTTGCCACCTACCCTGTCTGCTGGCACCCAAAGTAAATTTCTCCCTTTCTCTTTACCAAACCCTTGTCTATTGAGTTACTGGCTTTTCTTGAGATGAGTTTATCTGAGTTTGTTTGGAAATAATGTTGGCAAACCCCCTTGGGATTCCCTAGGAGGAGCAGATGACTGTGGCAGTGTCAGGGTTTACCCTTGCGTTTCCTTAGTTAGCTATATGTTGGGTACCAGCCCCTGGTCATGAAGATTTTTTTGTATTCTCAAAGTTTTGAAGTAATGTTTCATGTTCAGATCTATGATCCATTTTGAGTGAGTATATAAAGTGTGAGGTTTAATTTGAGGTTAATTTTTTTGCATATGAATGTGTACTTGTTGAACACCATTTATTGTAAAGACTGCCTTTTTTTTTTTTTTTTAAGGTTTTAAATAATCTCTAATCCAACATGGAGCTTGAATTTAAAACCCCAAGATCAAGAGTTGCATGCTTTACTGACTGAGCCAGGCAGGCACCCTTAAAGATTATCCTTTTTCCTTTGAATTGCTTTTGCACCTCTATCAATAATCATTTGGTTATATTTGTCTGTGTCTGTTTTTGTATTCTCCATTCTGTTCCATTGATCTAAATCCCTTTGGCAGTACCACAAAGTCTTGATTACTATAGCTTTGTAGTAAATGTGTATTATAATTGAGTGATTATGATTTTTGCAATTTCATTTTTTTTCCCAAAAATTTTTAGGTATTCTAGTTTCTTTGCCTTTCCTTCTAAATTTTAGAATCAGCTTATCAATATCTATAGAAATCCAGTTGAGATTTTGATTGGTATTGCTTTATATTTATAGATTAATTTGATGAGAATTGTCCTTCTTACTATGTTGAGTCTCCCAGTCTGTAAACATGGTGTGTTTCATTTACTGATTGCCTTCATCAAAAAAATTTTTTTTATTTTAGATTTGAATGTTCAGATCCTACAGATGTTTTGTTAGATCTATGTCTAAGCATCTCAGTTTTGGGGAGCTATGGTAGATATCATTATATATATTTATTTATTTATTTGTTTATTTATTGCATTGTTTTTACATTTTCAGTTTTTAATACTACATTGCTGTATGCAGAAATAGGAGATTGTAGGGCACCTGGTTGGTTGAGTGAGTAGAGCATGCAACTGTGGATCTTGAGGTTGTGATTTCAAGCCCCACATTGAGCATAGAGCTTACTTTAAAAAAAAAAAAAAGACTGATTTTGTGTAATGACTTTGTATCCCGTAACCCTGCTAAATTTATTTGTCCTGTAAGTATTTTGTAGAGTCTTTGGAATTTTTAAAAGTAGGTAATCATGTGGTCTGTGAATAAGAACGATTTATTTCTTCTGTTGCAGTCTCTGTGTCGTTTCTTTTCATCTTCCCAGAAGATGTTAACTAAGAGTAGTGAAAGTAGATGTTCTTGCCATTTATCAATCTTAGGGGAAAACATTCGGTTTTTCACCATTAAGTATAATGTTAGCTTCATTTTTTTTAAATGCCTTTTATCAGATTAAGAAATTCCTAGTTTGCTAATAGTTTTTATCATGAATGGATGTTCTGTTTAGCCTAATGGCTTTTCTGCATCAATTGACATATTTCGTGGTTTTCTTCTTTAGATAGTTAATATTGTGCATTATATTGCTTGATTTTCAAATACTGAACTAGTCTTGCATTCTCAGGATAAAACCCCTGTGGGTCCTGTTGTTATCCTTTTGTTTGTAATTTCTGTATTTGATTTGTTGATACTTTGTTGAGGATTTTTGCCTTATGTTAATGGAGGATATTGGCCTGTAGTTAGTTTGCTTGCTTGCTTGCTTTCTTGAACTGTTTAGATTTGGTATCAGGGTAATGCTGGACTCATAAAATGAACTAGGAAGTATTTCCTCATATTTTGTTTTCTTTTGAATTGCTTTGGTTTCATGCCATAATTTTGATAAGTTGTATTTTATTTTTATTTAGTTTAAAGTATTTTCTTATTTCACTTGAGACTTCCTCTTTGATGTGTGAATTATTTAAAGAAGTTTTGTTTAATTTCCGAGTATTTGGAGATTTTCTTCTCATTTTTCGGTTAACCAATTTCTAGTTTATTTGCATTAGATTCTGAAAACCCAGTTCCCTGGGTTTCCCTTTCCAGTTTCCATTCAGAAAATGTGGCTCTTGTTACTCTGTTCTGTAGTCAGGGGCTAAGGAGAGACAGAAAAAAACAAAACAAAACAAAACAAAACAAAAAAAACAGTATATGTTGGTCCTACCTTCTTAGAGAAGTGGGGAAGAAGGTTTCCTTCCCTCAGATGCTGGCTCTTGCAGGTTTCCATGTGGCCATGAGATTGCCTTTGGCTTGTGCATGCAGTGCATGAGAGAACGGGAAAAAGAAGAAAAACAAGGGCAATTTCCACACTTGTTCATTTCCATTAGTTGTCTTTCTAGCTCCTTGGGTCAGAGTGATTCTTTTGGAGAAGTGTTCACTCCTGGGTTTCCACCTGCATTAAGTTCATTAATTTCTAGCTGCATTAAAGGATACTGGAGGGAATATATGATAAACTCACTTTTGGTTGATACTTCACATTCTGGTGATATTCCCTGATCTGCCTGCTGTTTGCTTTTTACTCTTCAGAAAGCTGTTCTATGTATTCTGTCCTGAGTTCTATGTATTCTGCCAGTCAGTGAGAGAGACAGAGTAGAGTGTGCTTATTACACCTTACCAGGACCAGATATTTTAGGATAATTTTTTTAAAAGCTAAATTCTAATATTTCTTGTATTTTAGCACATCTGAATAGATTTAAGAGATGTAAAAATGATTCAAAAAATTTCTTCATATAAATTCTAAACCACCGATTCTCAACTTTTGTAGAAGGAAGGGATGAATTAACATACCAGAATCTTAGAAATGAGACAGAGAAAGGGTTGCAAAGTACAAGTGCCCTTGGTTGAAAACCATGATATTTAATAAAAGATGGAAGTTTGTTGACCATATAAATATGCAAAGATATACATTAAGTCACTGACTTAGATCATCAACCAATAAATCTTAACTTGTTTAGAGGATATGGTAGTCAGATTTATTTTGAGTAACTGATGAAAATTTTAGTAACTTTAATATGTACTCATATATAAAATCAGAGTTCTGTTTTTAAGGGATTCATGGATCCCATGTTTTGTAGCCCTTCTGTAGAGAGTGTTAGATCTTACAAGATGTTTTGTTTATACCAGCTCTTGTGTTAGACCTTTCTCAGTTACAGGTGACAGAAACCTAGAAACTCAAATGACTACCTTTTGCAAGATGAGGGAATTGGTTTATATTACCAAGCAATGGAAAGGGCAAGGGTGCAGCTAACTCGTCTCAGGGACCAGAGCTAGACAGCTATCAGGCTCTTTCTAGTTTATCTCTGTCATTCTTTGAGTGACAGCTACTACTTCAGATTGTTTTTTTCCTATGTGGCAGATATCATAGCTGATGAAAGTTTTTTTAGGCTTATAGCTCATATCTTTATCACCAGGGAGAGACTAAAAAGCCTTTTCTTTGGTACCAAGTTTTAAAAATCTTGTGGAGAGGCACCTGAGCGGCTCATTTGGTTAATGGTCTGCCTTCAGCTCACGTCAGCTCACGTCATGATCCCAGAACCCTGGGAACAGAGTCCCAGGTTGTGTCTGGCTGCCTGCTCAGTGGAAAATTTGCTTCTCTGTCTCCCTCTGCCCCTCCCGCTCATGCCTTCTCTCTTAAATAAATCAATAAAATTTTTAAAAATAAAAAATAAAAATCTTGGGGAATTTTTAAACAGACCAAGGGTTTACTATAATGATGATGTTATTGTTTGTAATTCTACTTAATGTATATATAAGAACTGTTATATATACATATATAAGAACTCTGGCAATTGGCTGTAATGAAAGCTAGGTCTCCTGAACAAAAATTAAGAATAGGAGTATTTTTTTTTTAAGATTTTATTTACTTATTTGACAGAGAGAGAGATCACAAGTAGGAAGAGCAGCAGGCAGAGAGAGAGGGAAGCAGGCTCTCTGTTGAGCAGAGAGCCCAATTCGGGGTTCGATCCCAGGACTCTGGGATCATGACCTGAGCCGAAGGCAGAGGCTTTAACCCACTGAGCCACCCAGGCACCCCAAGAATGGGAGTATTTTATATTGAGATATCTTTAGGAATCTTTCGGGAACAAATAATTTGTGTATATATTGTGTAGGCTGACTTCTTACCTTTTTTCTTTTTTTTAAAAATGATTTCATTTATTTATGTGAGAGAGAGTGAGCACAGGAGCAGGGGGGGTGTAGAGGGAGAAGCAGACTCCCTGCTAAATGTAGAGCATGACACAGGGCTCAATCTCTGGACCCTGGGATCTGAGCCAAAGTCAGACACAACCGATTGACCCACCTAGGTGCCCCTTTTTACCTTTTTTCTTAATGAACATTGGGATTTTGTCTGCTAAAGTTTATTCACTCATTCAGCAAATATTTATATATTTTTTCTACTTGTAAAAGACTGCATTTCTATAGGCTTTTACTTGGAACATCTGCCTTGATATTTTCTTGGACATTTGCTTTGAGGATAAATGTGTAGGATAGAAGTATTCAAGCAAAGGCTAGATGATCATTTCTTGGGTCTTGTGGATGGGCCTTGTCTTAGATTGGCATTTCTTATAGTAGAGCCTGAGTCGGGGATATGTGTGTAGGTGATTTATTTGAGTTGACCTAGGAACTAGAGTGAGGAGTTTGGAGTTTGGGAGATAGGCAAGGAAGAAAAAAGCGTGATACTGAAATTGTTGCTGTAAGCAAAAGAGGCTCAGTTCCCCTGGAACCTCCTGAGAAACACAGAAATGCCTCTTGGTATTGTCCATTTGAAAGATGGAAATCTTGAACATTTATCCACTGGTTTTCATTTACCTGTGGTTGGAAGGTATTAACTCTTCCATACTTTGAGCTATACTTCTGCTCCTGAAGACCTGAGGTTTATGGGTTCACTCGACATGGAATGTTGGTAGATAACCTGAGTCTGAGTTTCTGTAGCTGTGGCAAATGACTGATGGGCCAAGCGTTTGTGACATGAGCACCGAAGGTATTTGTTATAGGTTTTCTTATAACTCAAGGGTCTCTATAACCGATTTTTTGGCCGAGGGTGCTAATAGTAAGAATTCTAGTACCTATTATTTATTGAGCACTGAAGTAATTGCTTTATGTGTTATTTCATATTGTGAAAATGAATGATCTCATTTTAGGTGGTCTGTTGACAATTGTAGTTTATTCCTAGGCTTGTAAATAATTCACATTTATTAGAATTTGCTTTATTCACCAGTACTCTGAAGGACATGACAAAGAATTGGGAAAACTGAGGTCTTACAACTCAACTAAATAATAATAGAAGTTCTTTAGGAAAGAGATGGTTTATTCTGTAAAATACCATGTTTAAGGAATTCATGATGGCAGAATACTGCTGAACTATGTACTAGGTAGTTGACATTCAAGACTGACAATCAAAGATCAATTTACAGATTTTCTTTTGAATTTGAGAATATCAACAGATAAGGCTAGTGGCTGGTGACTTACATGATCTCATACTCTGGGTTGAGCATATATTTTCACTGATACTGCCTTAATGATTCAAAGATAGTTAAAATTTTTTTCCTACAGCTGCATTTTAAGCTCTTGCTCCTGTTCCATTGTCATCTTTGACTGTTAATATGGTGGTTGCTTTGTCTTCTATCTTACTAATGTGTTTCAGTTACCACTTTAATGCATAGTTGGTTCTGGAATGGATGTAACTTGCATCTGAGGTTATTTTACAAATTCAGTTTCCTCTTCCCCTGAGACTTAAAGTATGGTTATTCTGTTGCTGATGAAGTTCATGGTTTAAGTACATCTTAGTTACTGCTTGTAGGTGACCTCTCATTAGGGCTCAAGTTTTTATTTTGGTCTCAAATTTTCCTTTCGACTTCCAAGTTCAGACTGTTAATTTGGCCAGTCCCCTTAATAAACTCTTGCTAGTGTCCTTGACCCAAACTACAGGAAAAACTGCTTTCCAAATACAGATGTATTAACTCCTGATATTAGCCATGCTGCCAGGCTATATTCTTAGCCTCATACTTGAACTATTCTACTTTACTTCATTTACTAGTCCAGTCAAACATTTCAGTCCAACATGGCAGTTAGGAGTACACGTTCTGCTTATGCCACTTTCTAGCTCTTTGCCTACCTACCTTGTGCCTGTTTTCCGTTTTATAAAATGGACATCATAATCACTTTTATAAAGTGTATGAAGTGCTTAGGGCAGTGCCTGGTGTATGCTAAGTGCCTGATAAATTGTAACAATAACGTTACCATTATTCTTTTCTTCTGTGGCTTTTTTCTTCCCTTTCTGTTCCTTCCTCACCATTCTTTTTTCCTTTCACAAGTCTTACCTGGATTCTAGTTCTTCCTGGATTATGAGAGCAAACTGGATTTTGTTTATTTACAGTATTTTATTTATGAGTATATAAAAGAATTATCTGCACCTGGCTTTTTCCAGATTGTGACCTCCCATGCACTCTTCAGCTCAATGCAGTCTAATTTTGGCATCCACCATTCCACTGAAATAGCTTTCATCAAGGTCGACAATGACCCTGTTGCTAAATTAATAAGCTCATCTCAGTCCTTATTTTATGTGACCGTTGCAATCCAAAGAGATGACTTTCTGATTATTGAAAGATTCTTCCTTTGTCTTATACTTTGGCTTTCCTCCTTCGCAGTTACCTTTGAATGTCCCATCATCTTTTGCCCATTCCTTGAGCCTTCAGCATTTCTCATTTGATTTAATCTTTATACTTTTAAAAATAATTTATATTCTATAATATTTTATATGCACTTGACTATATCTAACATAATATACGTTAGGAAACATAATGACACAATGAATTCATGTGGGCCCATCATCCAGTTTAAGAACTAGAGAATTACTAATACCTTAATTCTTTGCACACTGTGTGGTAGGCTGAACAGTTGTTCCTTCTCCCCAAATATATCTATCTCCTAACTCTCAGAACCTGTGAAATGTTACATTAGATGGCAAAAGGGACTTTGTAGATAGGATTAAGTTGAGGATCTTGAGATGGGAGATAATCCTGGTGAGCCCAATGTAATCACAGTGGATCTCTTAAAAAGGGCTCAGAGTGAGTCTGAGGAGGAGGAAATGTGACCCTGGAAGCAGAAACTGGAGTGATGTGACTATATGCCAGGGAATGCCAGCAGCCTCTAAAAGCTAAAAAAGACGAGAAACAGCTTCTCTCTTGGAGTCTCCAGAAGGAACCAGTCTTGAATGACACATTATTAAATCTGTGAGATACATTTTGGACTTCTGACCTCCAGAACTGTAAGAGAATAAATTTATGTTTTAATCCAGCAACTTTGTGGTAATTTGTTAGAGTGGCCATAGAAAACTAATATGGTCTTGTATCTCATTATCTACCATGACTTCACTTACCATCTATTTGCACTAAAGTGTAAATGTAGTTCATTTGCATCATATATACTTTTCTTGGAAGTTCCTTTTTTTTTTTTTGGAAAGACTATTTATTTGACAGAGATCACAAGAGAGGCAGGCAGAGAGAGAGGGGGAAGCAGACTTCCTGTTGAGCAGAGACCCCGATGAGGGGCTCAATCCCAGGTCCCTGAGATCATGACCTGAGTCAAAGGCAGAGGCGTAACCCACTGAGCCACCCAGGTGCCCCCCCCAACTTAAAAATTATATATTTATTTGACAGAGAGAGCGAGCAGAAGGAGGGGGAGCAGCAGAAGGAGGGGGAGAAGCAGTCTCCCAGCTGAGCAGGGAGTCCAAATGCAGGAGTTTATTCCAGGGCCCTGGGATCATGACCTGAGTTGAAGGCAGATGCCTAACCAACTGAGCCACCCAGGCATCCTGAAAATGTTGTAAAAACATTTAAAAATGCAACTTAATTCTCTCATTATTCTGCTTAGTTATTATTTAGTACCCAATCAAGAAAGAGCAATTGTTCCAGTGCTAGAGGACTGGCTTATGAAGAGATGATAGATCCTTTGTGATGAGCACTGGGTGTTACATGTAAGTGATGAATCACTCAATTCTGCACCTGAAAACAATTTTATCATATATGTTAATTAACTAGAATTTAAATAAAAACTTGAAATTAAAAAAAGTATATCTTTACTGGTGGGGGCTTCCTAAAGGATTTCCAAAGATAATTTTTATTTTTTGTAGTTTTTTTAAAAAAAATATTTTATTTATTTATTTGACACAGAAAGAGTGAGAGAGAGCATGAGCAGGGGGAGCTACAAGCAGAGGGAGAGGAAGGCAGAGGGTGAGGAGAAGCAGGCTCCCTACTGAGCAGAGAGCCCGCCCTGGAGCTCTATCCCAGGACTCTGGGATCATGACCTGAGCCAAAGGCAGATGCTTAAGTCACTGAGCTATCCAGGTGTCCCTAGGACCCCGAGATCTTGACCTGAGCTGAAGTCCGAAGCTTAACCAGTTGAGCCACCCAGGTGCCGCAATGTGAATATTTTTAAAAAATGAAATGTAATTATGAAAAGTCAATGGAGAAAGTACTGGTTTCATGCCTCATTTTCTTACTGATTATATTAGTTTTGTGATTGAAATCAAATTATATATTCACATGACAATATTTATTTAAACATCATAGACTCAGGTCTGTGGTCTCAGGTTTAGCTAAACAATTTTCTTAAGGAAGTCTGTGGGATTTTTAATTACTTTGTTCAAGATTATCAGTCTAGGGGCGCCTGGGTGGCTCAGTGGGTTAAGCCTCTGCCTTCGGCTCAGGTCATGATCCCAGGGTCCTGGGATCAAGCCCCGCATGGGGCTCTCTGCTCAGCAGGGAGCCTGCTTCCTCCCTCTCTCTGCCTGCCTCTCTGCCTACTTGTGATCTCTGTCAAATAAATAAATAAAATCTTTAAAAAAAAAAAAAAAAGATTATCAGTCTACAGTTTGACAGACTAGATTTGTATAAATTTTACAGTGATTGCTGTTTTATTTTTAATGGCATGAAGGCCTATAAAATGATTAGTTGAATAATAAGCAGCCTATTTTCTTTTTTTTTTTTTTAAAGATTTTTTTTTTTTAATTTATTTGACAGACAGATCACAAGTAGGCAGAGAGGCAGGCAGAGAGAGAGAGAGGAGGAGGAGGCAGGCTCCCTGCTGAGCAGAGAGCCCGAATGCGGGACTTAATCCCAGGACCCTGGGATCATGACCTGAGCCGAAGGCAGAGGCTTTAACCACTGAGCCACCCAGGCGCCCAACCTATTTTCTTTATTAAACTAACTACTATGAAGTTTTGTGTGTGTGTGTATGTGTGTGTCTTTGTATTATGTAGCCTTTTGTGCTCTTGTGCATATGTATTTTGTTGTGGTTATGAAATGATAAAAGTCCAGATCATATTTTATACTTTTGGTTGTTTTAGATTCTATTTGAAATTTTTTTTTTTATTTAAAACAATTTTTTAAAAAGATTTTATTTATTTGACAGAGCAGGAGAGAGCATAAGCAGGGGTAGTGGCAGAGGGAGAGGGAGAAGCAGGCTTTCCATGCAGGGCTCCATCCTAGGATCCTGGGATCATGACCTGAGCCGAAGGCAGACGCTTAACAGACTGAGCCACCCAGCTGCCCTTATTTGAATTTAAACAAATTAATAGGTCTGTTAACTTTACCCAAACATGCATTACTTAAAAAATAACACTGTATTTCAAAGTGGCACTGCTTTGCTAAACCTGTACAGAATATTTCCAGTTTTTCCTTTATTAATAACTCATCTTTAGTTACAGTAATTTATTACTAAATCTTTACTTGATTTGTGCCTGAGTTCAAAAAATGGCCGCTCTAAAACAGGAGACAGGTAACAAACATCTACAGCTATTTTGGTAAATGAACTATTGTTTAGTTATTTTTAATCTGAAAATTTTTTGTAGTTCAACCGTGTCTTAGAGTTGGTGTGAATCTTTTTAGAGTTAATCTAATAAAAACTTAAAACTTTATTTATTGGTAGCAGACGGGCAAGTGGGGGGAGGGGGAGGAGCAGAGGACAGGGGACAAGCAGACTCTGTACTGAGTGGGTAGCCCAGTGTGAGGCTGGATCTAACTACCCAGAGATCACGACCTGAACCAAAATCAAGAATCAGACACTCAACTGACTCAGCCACCCAGGTGCCCTCAAAAATTAAAACTTCTAAATGGAATTGTTAATTTAACAAATTTAGTTTCTCAAAAATGATAGATTGTTAATAATGTTACTTGGAATAGATCAGGAACTGTGCTAAGTGCTTGTTATCATTTATACCTGATTTTAATATTCTCAGTACCCTTAACTCACTAAGGGTAGATGGTAACAACTTCTGATGATAAGAATTGTTAAAGGACAGAAAGTCAATGAAGTAAATTTTAAAGATCTAATTGGCTTTATTAATTGATTCATGAATTAGGCAACATGCCATTTAGCAAGTAGAAAGATGCTCCAGAGGTTACAGAGTGGGAAAAGTTTTTAAAAGCAGGACAAGGAGGTTATGAACAGAAAAAGGGTTCTTTTGGGTAAGGTCACCTTTTGGGCAGGGAAGGGGGTGTCTTATTAGGTTGATTATCTCATCTTTCTTTGGGGGATGGAGAAAGGCCTGTATTACCTCATTCATGCTGACCAGTAAATTCCAAACTGGCTGTTTAAAACCACATTTCTGGGGGAAGTTGAAACTACAGTTAGTTGGATATTAAGCCCCAGGTTGGTGACTTGGCTCAGCATAAGTGACTATATTTTGGGCCTGTGGGTGGGGGTGTGTGTGCACGCTATAGCAGAATGGTGTGCTGTCAGGTAGCAGGGTCCTCCATGAAGAGGTTTGTCACAGGCCCTATGATGAGAGACTTGGTTTACTAGATACGAACAGTAGCATTATCTGATAGCAAGAATGGTTATGTCAGACAACAGTGTATTCTCTTTTTAAAAAGATTTTATTTATTAGAGAGGGAGGGAGAGAGAGAGAGGGTGAGCAAGCATGAGCAGGGGGAGGGGCAGAGGGACAAGCAGGGCTGTGGGCTCCATCGCAGGACCCTGGGATCATGACCTGAGCAGAAGTCAGATCCTTAACCGACTGAGCCACCTATGTGTCCAAACAGTGTAGTCTTTGAAGTGGGAAATCCTAGGTACATATGACCTTGAGTGTTTTAAAAGTGTAGGCTGCTGAGCTTGCTAAATTGTTAAGCTTTCTTCAATGATGCCCATACGGTTTTCCTTGCAATCATGTATTTCAAATATCATTCATTTTATCAAGGTAAAAAATATATATATTTTTTAAGATTTTATTTATTTGTCAAAGAGAGAGCACAGGCAGAAGGAGCAGCAGGGAGAGGGGAAGCAGCAGGCAGAGGGAGAAGCAGGCTCCTCATCAAGCAAGGAGCCTGATGCGAGACTTGATACCAGGACCCTGGGATCATGACCTGAGCCGAAGGCAAACACTTAACTGACTGAGCCACCCATACATCCAAAGAAAAATAATTTCAGTCCTGCTTTACACCATTCAAGAAAATTTTTTTTTTAAAGATTTTATTTATTTATTTGACAGAGACACAGCTAGAGAGAGAACAGAAGTAGGGGGAGTGGGAGAGAGAGAAGCAGGCCCCCCGCAGAGCAGGGAACCCGATGTGGGGCTCAATCCCAGGACCCCCAGGGATCATGACCTGAGATGAAGGCAGATGCCCAAAAACTGAGCCAACCAGGCACCCAAGAAAATCTTTTGATATACATTTTGATAGTGACATTTGGAATTCATGTCTATAAGTGATGTGGAAACAAAGGCAAAAGAAAATTTCCTTACTACTTACAGCACACTGACGAGTCCTTGAAACAGGCAGAGTGACCTTTCTCTAGAAACTCAGCTGTCTTGATGTTAATACTTTGCTAAGGGTAAGAGGCAATCTTATCCTGACCCCCCAGAATCCTTTAAGTCTTCTTTAACATATAAACATTCCTTTGGAAATGTCCTTTATCTCTGTTCTGCAAGTTCCAGTTTGGTAACCATCCTCCAAGCGTATGGCCCACTGAGACTTCTGAAGGGTCTCATGACTGAGTTTTTACTGATCAGTAATAAATGACCCTTTTCTAACAATAGCTAGCCCACTCAAGGTACTAGAAACCTTGCTTCTAAAATTCCTTAGACTTATGCTATCCCTGACCCCCTCCCAACTTCAAAGTGTATAACTGGCCAATCTGTATGATCCCAGTACAGTTCTTTCTGCCCAGAGATCCTGTCCTCATGCTACTGAGAATATTAAAAAACACCTTTTGAGGTGCCTCACTTGGGCTCAGGTCATGATGTCACGTCGGGGTCCTGGAATCAAGGCCTGCGTCTGCTCTGGGCTCAGCAGAAAGTCTTCTTGTCCCTCTGCCTCTCCCCCTACTTCTACTGTCTCTCTTTCTCTCTCTCAAATACATAAAATCTTAAAACAAAACACCTTTTTGCACTAGAGATGTCTCAAGAATTCTTTGTGGGCCGTCAGCTCCAAATCCCGCCACTTCAGACCACATACATAAGTAGGCACTTCTGGAGAGCACAATTAACCATCCATGGATATAGATTAAAGTGAACTTGTAGGTATTAGATGGTACTACTAATACTGAAGATTTATTTTTCCTTACTTCAGCAGCTGGACTAGCTAACATTTATTGAGTCTTGACCAAGTGCCAAGCACTTACTAAAGCTTTATATACATTGTCTCATTTAATCCTCACAGTAACCACATGCAGTGAGTAAAAATATGGTCTACATTACTTTTTAATGTAGTATTTTGAAGAGATAATGCAGTCATAGACTTCTGTATAAAGTAAATTGTAAGAGTCTTTTCATACCTGTTTCTGATTTCTTTTGCTCATTTATCACTGCTTTCCCATTCCCCAAGAAATCATTGTTACTAGTTTCTTATGCTTGGAGTTTGTGCATATTCAAGCAAATACATTTTTACTCCTTTCCATTTTTCTGTAAATAAAGCATACTAATAATATTTTTCATTTTCCTTTCAGTTTTTCAACTTTTTTTCTTTTTTTAAGTAATCTCTGTACCCAACGTGGGGCTTGAACCTACAACCCTGAGATCAAAAGTTGCATGCTTTACTGATTGAGTCAGCCAGGTGCCTCAATTTTTCAACTTTTTATTAAAATCTTGACATGTATAAAAAAAGTTAGACTGCAGTGAATCCATAAACCCACCACCTACATTTACCATTGTTAAGATTTTGGTGTTTTTTGCTCATTTTGCTTTTGTGTAACATGTATATGGGTAAGCAAAGTGTGTGTGTGTGTGTGTGTGTGTGTGTGTGTGTGTGTGTGTATAAATATATATAAAAACATATTTATATATTTTAATGATATATTGTTTATCATTTATTTATATTTATAGTATATTAATTATACATAATGAAAATATATTTATATATTATATAAATATATTTTCATTAAGTATATATATTATTGTATAATATATAATATATATTATATATAAATTATATAAATTTATATATTATATTTAATGAAATATAAAATATATTTAATGAAATGGAATTATTATTATTATTATGGACTTATTATTAAATGGAATATAAATATATATTCCATCCCTGAATACTTTCATATTTTAAGTAAATTACCACTAGCCAATGATGGATTTTAAGCAAAGGAGTGGAATGATTGGGCATAATTACTTGGTGAAGTGGAAGATGCCTTTAAGGATAATAAGACTAGGGTCAGGGAGACCAATTGTTGTGTTAGTTGAGGTAGGAGGGAATAAGGATAGAATCAGTGGACTTGGTATTGCTTTGTAGTTAATTGGACAGAAAAAGCTGTTTACATTTTTTTAGTGAAACTCTGGAAAAGATGTGTTTGTTCATCTTTTGTAGGGTTCCCTTTCCTATCTTGCCCCTAAATGAGCTGGTAATGTTATTACTAGAGGGAGAGAAGTGAACATTTCTCTGTACAGCAGGCATTCCATGCCAATTACTTAACATGCTATTTAATTCTGCCAGTCATTCTGTGAGGTATTATTATCCTTATTTTTGCAGATGAGGAAATTGAAGTACAGAGTTGTGAAGTAATTTGTTCAAGATCATATTGCTCTTAAGTGGTAGATCTGGAATTTTAACATGGTCTGACTGATTCTGAAGTCACTACGTGACCGTTTCTCAAATTGTTTCATGAAGTTAAAAAAAAAAGTTAGTGTTTTTTTTCCTTCTGAATGTATTTGTAATTATTCTTAATCATGTAATCATCAGCCTTTAAGAAATTTTGTGCCCAAGAGTGCCAAGTTTGCTAAGGGACAGATACTTCATCTTTGAATTGAAGAGTAAGTAGCACCTACCAATTAGCTTTCTCTGTGATGGAATATTGCTAGATGATGAATACGATCTGTTCAGTTTTCAGGTCTTGTAATTTCAGGTTAGATTTATTGTATATTATCATATAAATATATATTTATGATAAGTCATAATTCCAGTGGTTTTATGGCAGTTAGAAATTTTAAACCAAAAGATTCCTAAACTGAAGGAAATAAGCAACAATTTAGAATACTTCAAAGTGGAGATAAATGAGGATAAAATACATAGCTTCCCCTCTGCCCCCAGTTAGTTAAGCTGTCCCAAGATGAAACAGTAGTATTAAAACTGGTACGAAGCAAATCATCTCATAGTTCATACCTGTAAGCTTTGGAGCTATAAGAAACTAAATCATGTTGCCCTTGAAGACCAAGAAAAAAAAAAAAGTGACACCTTGATTCATTTGAAAATGGTACACTCTTAATATATAATACTCCCGATCTCAGTCAATGTGAAACAGACATCATACAATTTAAATTCTCATATGGCATTCCCTAGAGAAGTACATGAGTAGAGAATTGTATTAGTCAAGATACTAAACCCCAAAATATCTGTGGCTTAAACTAACAAAGATTTATTTCTTGTTCATGTTTCATGTCCCTAGTTGGACAGCCAGAAGCTGTTCCTTCACCATTTGTCCTCACTTGGGAAGTGAGACTAACCACTGTTGGTTTCTCTGACAGGGGAAAATAGGCATTGATGCACTGACTTTTAAGGCTACTAGATGGTGTCACTTCTTTTTCTTTCCTTGGTTGAAATAAGTCATATGCCCACACCAAACTTAAGAGATAGCAGTGAAGTGTAATCTTACCATATGCTTGGAATGAGAGCTAAATTACTGGGCACAATTACAATGATTAAGACATAAGCCTTATGAGGAATATAGAGAATTTTTTTTTTTAAGTTTTTATTTAATTGTCAGAGAGACAGCACCCACGTGTGTGTGCAATAGCTCAGGGAACAGCAGGCAAAGGTCCGAGCAACAAGCCTGATGCAGGGCTTGATCCCAGGACTCTGGGATCATGACCTGCGCTGAAGCCAGACACTTAACCATCTGAGCCACCCAAGCATCCTGAACATAGATAATTTTGTGTGGTTGATCAATAAATTAGAATCCCCACCCCCTTTTGAAAGATAGTACCTATGAAGTAATACTAATGTGATGAATTAAGGATCTTGATGCTAAAAGGTAAACAAGGTAGATAACTGAAAATGTCTAGTAGTTATTTATTTGACCAGTCCGTTAGTTTATCTGGGCTTGCTTTACCTTGTGTTCTGTTCTTTATAACGTCATAAGTATATTAAGAAGTTTTGCTTTTAACCACTAACTATTGATGACATACAAAGTGTCAACTACTGTGTAAAACATGTTGAAAATGGTCCTAAAGCAAGGGTCTGAAAAATCACTAGGGTGATAATTTGTAATAAGTGTGTTAGTAAAGTTTCACTTATTTCGTGTTGCAGACATGGACTAGAGATTTTTTTTGGAAAATATGCTACCTGAGGCAGTATAGAGAGTGATATATTAAAGTTCAACAGCTTCAATTTGACCTTCTTGAAATTTGTGAAGAGATGAGTTATAGATAGACTTCTGCATACATCCATGAAGAAGCTTTTTCTAGGCGAAGCTGTAAATCTTTGGCTTTGACAGACTTGTATGTGTATTCCTCCTTATTAGAGGTTGTAAATAGGATCAACAGTTTCTTTACAAGGCATACTCTTTTTTAAAGATTGTAGAATACACATAATGCAAAATTTACCATTTTTAAACATTTTTAAGTGTAGTTCAGGGACATTAAGTACATTCATATTGTTGTGCAACCATCATCACCACCATACATCTCCAGATTGTTTTTGTATCTTCTAAAACTGAATCTCTCTACTCATTAAACAGAAACTCTCTATTCTCCTCTCTCCCCAGTCCCTGGCAACCACCATTGTACTTTTTGTTTTTATGAATTTCACTACTCTAGTTACTTCGTATGAGTGGAATCATACACTGTCTTTTTGTGACTGACATATCACCTATTATTTCTTCAAGGTTCATCTGTGTTCTAGTGTGTGTCAGAATTTCCTTCCTTTTTAAGACTGAATAATACTTTGTTGTGTATGTATATATATATACTAAGTTATTTTTAATCCATCCATCTGTGGGTTTCTTCCCCCTTTTGGTTACTGTGAATAAATTATAAACATTAGTGAACAAATAATCTAGTCAGGTCCCTGCTCTCATTTCTTCAGGATATGTATATCGAAGTAGACTTGCTGGATAATATGGTAATTATTAATTTTTTAATGAATTGCCATACTATTTTCCATAGTATCTGTACCATTTTACATTTACCACCAGCAGTTCCATTTTCTTCACACCATGCTAGCACCTGTTCCATTCCTTTGCTCCCTCCCTTCCTTCTTTCCTTATTCTAATGAGTATCATGTTGTGTCGTTTGGTTTTGATTTGCATCTCCCTGATAACTAGTGTTGTGTTGAACAACTGTTCATGGGTTTATTGGCCATTCATATATCTCCCTTTGAGAAATGTCTGTTCAAGTCCTCTGCTCATTTTTGAATTGGGTTGTTATTTTGTTGTTGAATTTTGGTGGTTCTCTATATATTCTGGATATCCCTTTTCAGACTGTGTAGTTTTCAAATACATTCTTTTTTTTTTTTTTTTAAAGATTTTATTTATTTATTTGACAGGCAGAGATCACAAGGAGGCAGAGAGGCAGGCAGAGAGAGAGGGGGAAGCAGGCTCCCCGCTGAGCAGAGAGCCCAATGCGGGGCTTGATCCCAGGACCCCGGGATCATGACCTGAGACAAAGTCAGAGGCTTTAACCCATGGAGCCACCCAGGCACCCCTTCAGATACATTCTTTAGCCAATTTCTTTTTCTTACTGAATTATAGTCCATTGCATGGCTCTACCACAGTTATCAGTTCACCTATAGAAGAGCATTTTGGTTGTTTCCAGTTTTTGGCAGTTATGAATAATGCTGTGATAAATATTCTTGTACAGATTTTTGTGTGGACATAAAGCTTTTAATTCAGTTGAGTAAATACCTAGTAGCACAATTGCTGGATCATATGTTAAACCATGTTTAGTTTTAAGAAACCGCCAAACTGTGTTCCAAACTGGCTGTACCATTTGTGTTTCCATGAGCATGAGTTGCACTCCTTGTAGCTCCACATGCTTGTCAGTATTTGGTGTTGTTGGTTTTTTGGATTTTAGCCATTCTAATAGGTGTGTAGTGGCATCTCATTGTTTGAGT